>NC_029781.3:29465199-29525210 GCF_000817695.3 Arachis duranensis
ATGTGTGATAATATGAGTGCCATTAATATTTCTAAAAATCCAGTTTTGCACTCAAGGACGAAGCATATTGAAGTGAAATTTCACTCAATAAGAGAACATGTCCAAAAGGGGGATATTAGTATTCAATTTGTTAAATCTGAGGAGCAATTAGCAGATATTTTTACAAAACCATTAGCTGAGGATAGATTCTGTATGCTTAGGACTTATCTAGGAATTTTGAGTTATGATTCTTTATTTGAAAACTGCTGATGTATTTGCTGGAGATTTTTGTCTCATAAACAGGTATGAGACAATTCTGGGCAGGTGATGAACGTCTCCATCAAGCCAGCGTGTTCTGGGCTTGTTTCAAATAAAAGATAATTTGGGCCAACCTCAAAATCAGATCTAGAGTGGTCCATTGTGTTTCCTTAAATCCAACCATCTCTGGGTCCATATGTGAATGTTACATTTTTTTTGTTGATGGACTAGGTGTTTATTTTTAATAATTTTTCATTTAATGTTTATAATCCAAAACGATTTTTAGGTTTATTTTTTTTTGTTTTTCAAAATTTAAGATTCATTTCCTATTTTATTTCAAATCTTAAATTTATGAGGTCAGGTCTTTTCACGTCATTTCAAAAAGTGATGCAGTTGCATGGTTTTGGAAAATCACTTTTGGGTACGGTTACCAACACTCCCTCTCTTCCCTCCATAACTTCTCCTCAAATCCTTCGGTTTCTTCCCTCTCACTTCACTATCTCTCTTCCATTAAAAGCTTCAATTTAACAAAAAATGGGGAAGAAAGTCATTGCTAAAAGAGCACCGCGTGAGAAAATCCATAAACTTCCAGGATATCCAAGACCATCAACTCGTTCTTAAGACACCACTTTTACTCCTTCACCTTCTCTTCCTACCTCTCCTCCTCGCACAGTTCCCATGGCGCGAACCAAGACCACTCCAAGGTACCCTGCTCCTGCCAAACCGACACCACCACCTAAGGCAACACCATCCAAACCAAGTTCCTCAAAACCTAGTTCGTCCAAGGGTAAGCGTCCTGCCGTTGAAGAACCTATTCCTGAGACAAAAAAACCTAAGCCAAGGTCTGTTCCTGTGCGTTCACAAAGAGGTAACCCTCATTGCCCTCTCAAATCTATTAGAGAATCAGACATTGATCCTTTTGCTCACAAATCACACTTCATGACATCTCACTCAGATTATAACCCCCATCGTTTCAAATCTGCCATGAACCATGATTTTTATGAGGGAGTTATTCAGTATCGTACTCTATGTCCCTCTTTTCTTGCTGATTTACGAGATTTGAAAAAGAAAGGTTTTCCTTTTGTTGAAAATTTGGAATTTTTAGACTGGAATCACCTTTTCAAAATCAAAAAACCTGTATATCCTCAGTTAGTCAAAGAATTTTATGCAAACATGACTTATCAGGAAGGAAGTGTGCATTCTTATATTAAGGGCAGAGACATTATCTTGAATAATGAAACTATCAGTGAATCCTTGAAGTACACTGATGTTGGGCCGTGTGCTTATACATCTGTGAAGTGGGATGAAGGTGTTGGTATCTCTTACCATGATGCTCTGGCTCACATTTGTGAACATGTTTCCTTAATTGATGGCATCACACCCACTCACAAAGCCCTCGGATATGAACGTGCTCAGTTGCACCGTATTGTCAACCACATTTTAATTCCTCAAAGTGGTTCATATCAAAAGGTTTCTTACACAAACACACTTGTTTTGTATGCCCTAATCACTAAAACAGAAATATCTTTTGCCTATTTGATGGCTAGATACATGTTTGATTCTGTTAGAAGTGTGAAAGATAAAGCATTACCTTATGGCATGTTTTTGACTTACGTATTTGAGACTTTTGGTGTTGACCTGTCAAATGAGGCTTATGAAAATAAACATTCATACCTAAAAGGGGATGGTTCAGTGAAACAGCAAAAAGGACCAACTCGATCTGAGAGAGTGGTTCTAGATGATGATGATGAAGAGTACATCCCAGATGAATCTCCTCCTCCTTCCACTGAGGGTACATCCATTTCCACTGGGAAGAAATCTGCTCTGCTAAATTTGGTCAAGGATGTTGCTTAAGAGTTTGTTTCCCAATCAAATCACTTAATTGCCATGAGCAAGGAACAAAGGAAGCTAGCTAGGAAGCATGAGAACTTCCTGAAGAAATCAAGAGATAGGGTGGCTGTGCTTATGACCTTCATTGATAACCTTAATAATGATGAAGACATTACCACTGATGTTGAAGAGGAAGCTGCTTCGGAGGGGGATGGTTATGATGCCTAGGATTTGTCTCATAAAAACTGCTGCTGCTGCTCTCTTTTTGTCTCATGAATTCTGTCTCTTTAGCTACTTTTGAACTGTTTTATTTTGGATGACTGTAATAACTCTAGATATTGCTGCACCTTTGGTAGCTTAGTCAGTACTTTGCACTATGGACTAACTCTTTTCTGCAGGATGCAAGACTTTGTTTTTGTTGGTCTTGCTTATTATCCACCCTTGATGACAAAAGGGGGAGTAATAGCAATAGGATAATAAATTCAAGTACTTCTTTTGGATTAGTTTGCTGATGGTATTAGCTTGATATTGGGCTGATTATGTGATGTTGCTTGACTGATATCCCTTAGCCAAGATAAATATATTTTAGCTCTTTATTGTGCTCTCTTTGAAATCAAAGAAAATTAGGAACCAAGAGGAAAGCACAAATTCAGGGGGAGCTAATCTTGAAAAGAAAAGGGGGAGCAACATAAGAGCAAATGACAAAAATCAAAGGGAGTTTCCAAACCTTACTCAAATATATTTCCTTTTGATTATTGCTTAAACTATGTTTGTCATCAAGGGGGAGATTGTTGAGTTAAGAAATTAACTAAATTAATTAGTGATGACAAACATTATTTTTGGGCAAAATAAATAATTAAGTGTTGATTATTTATATCTACATATTAACTAATTATTTATTGTTGCAGGCCAAATGTTAATAGCCCAAAAGGAATGAAAAGCAATCAGCAAGAATATTGGGCTGAAAGCAAAATAAAGAGCCCAAGCAAAAGCAAAGAAAGAAGCCAAAGAAATTAAATCGGGCCAAGCATATCAATACCCGATCCAGGCCCGATCTGGTTTCAGAAATGTAAATCCCTCTCTTTTGCTTAACCAAAAGCAACGTTCCTCTCCTCTCTAATCAAGTCACATCAAGGTTTCAGAAAAGTAAGAAAGAGAAAGAGAAAGAGAAAAAGCTTCCTCCCTAAGCTAGTAACCAAAGAAGTAAGAGAGAGAGAAAATTTACGCTTGAAGCACAGAAAGCTAAAACAGAAAATTCAAACCAAATCAAGCTTTGGTTAATGGTAATCCATCTCATCTTGCATGCATCAGATCTTCTTCTCTTCTCCCAACTCTCTGCTCTATCCGAAAATGGCATTCAAGGGAAATTTGTTCTCTGCCCTATTCTACTTCACATCTATGGTCACAAGTGATACTTGGGGACCAAGTAATTTTTCAATGGCTAAGATCAAGTTGACCATGAGAAGATTTTTATGGTTACTGCTTTGTGGCCTTCGGTCAAGATGAAGAAGTCAGAAGCAAAGTTTCTACTCTAAGATTTAATGAGAAAAAGTGATTCTGTGGGTTGGTGAAGCTCAAGGCTCAAGGTGTTGACCTTGGAAGAAGAACCCAGCAACATGCAAGGAGAATAAAAGAAGACTTATTGCTCATTCAGAAGGTAAGGAGAGAAAACCAGAGTTTGTGAGTTGAGTTCTGTAAAGTTCCTCTACTTCGATAATGCTCTCTTTCAAAGAAGCATTCGGCCAACACTGAAGAACTGTATCTGAGGTTTGCAAATTTGGTTTTGCACATAGCAAAGTGGCTGCTGATGAAGTCAATCTCCTTCATGTTTTTTCTGATTGTAATGTACTTTTCCAAGTTTATCTTTCTGTAATTTCTTGTGAGAAAAGGCATTGTGAGAAAGCTCAAGTAAAAGCCATGAGTGGAAAAAGGTTGAGTGATACACTTGAGAGAAAAGCCTAGAGTTATTTTTCTGATTTCTTTAGGTTGGCTAAGTGTCTTGTATCTTGTACCTGTTTGGTATCCCTTTCTTAGTTGGGTTAGCACTAAGAGTGAATAGTTAGGAGTTAGCATAGCCAATGTCAAGTTAGGATAGAACTTGAGTGTGAAATTGGTGTATGTAATTCTGTTAACTATAGTGAAATTCTTCCATAATTGTGGAGGAAACTGGATGTAGTTTGCATAACACAAGGCAATCGAACCAGGATACTTGCTGGTGTTAGCTTTTCTTTTCTCTACTGTGTTCTGTTTTCTAATAATCATGAGACAAAAATAAATTGTCTCATAAATTTCCACTGCTGAGTTCAAACAGAATCAGAATTGCAAATCTGTTTTAAAAAGGGTAATAACAGCAACTTAAAAGGAAGACATAGATTCAATCCCCCTTCTCTAAGCCTACCACAACCTTCAACTTTTTTTTATTTGCTTCTTATATAAAATCCTGAATCTTAGCAATTAATTATAAAAAAATGACATTAGTAATCGTTTCATTACATTAGCAATCGTTTCGTCTATATTTGAATGCACTATAAAAACAAAAATGAAGAATAATATCACATTTTATAATATGTTTGGTTAAGAAATAGGAATAAAATATACATCTTTATACATATTTCTTAGTCTATCAGCCTCCACTTAAGATATATACGTAGTGTTTGTTTTGAGGTATTGGTACTAAAACTGAAGAATTGAAATTTAGTATTATGTTTGTTAGTTTAAAGACTATTATTAAAATTTCAGTCTCTGTCCTCAAAATTTTAGTATTTTAATAC
Source organism: Arachis duranensis (assembly GCF_000817695.3). Classification (NCBI taxonomy): domain Eukaryota; kingdom Viridiplantae; phylum Streptophyta; class Magnoliopsida; order Fabales; family Fabaceae; genus Arachis; species Arachis duranensis. The sequence goes on from NC_029781.3 coordinate 29,470,038, forward strand.
TTCTAAAAAGTGGAGATACAAGAGACTAAAATTTTTTAGGACGGAAACTGAAATTTTAATAATAATTTTTATCTAAAATATCCCCATTTCAATTAATTAATTTCAACTTTATTATTTATGCAAATTAAATTAAAATTTTATTCTTATTTCAATCTCTGTCTCCCATTTTACACCAAATACAATATTGAAACTTATTTCAGTCTTTGTCTCTCAGTCCAATCTTTATCCCTAATATATTTTGTAAATACTAGAGCTTGCCTTTACTTTATCAAAATCCTAGCTTTATTTTTTCTTTCATTATGCAGCTACGTAACCAACAAAGAAGAAGAAAAGTTCGTCCAATCTGGTGTCATTCCTTCTTATTATTCTTCTTCTTTCTCTTCTACTTTTGTCTCTCTCCTATGCTTTTACTGGTGTCGTAACTGGAGAAGCAAGAGTGAAGAAGATGAAAGGGCAAAAAAGATGAAAGAAGAGTATGAAAGTGGAGTAAAGAAAATAAAGGATTAAGAAGATAAAAGAAGGTGGATGTTACAATATACTACTGTATTGTTTGGAATTTTGAAACTCCCTTACATTATTAATAGGGTAAAAAACTTAAATAAACCAAAGAGAAATCTTTATTACCTAAATCAGCCAAAACAAGAAATTTTTCAACAATCCACCAAGTAGCAAATATATATAATTCGAATCAATATGATTCGAACTCCAAATGCAAGTTATTCGAAACAATTTGATTCGAATTACGTTTAAGACAAATTGCATGTAATTCGGATAAAGTAGATTCGAATTAGTGAAGCATAAATCGAATCAAGTCGATTCGAACTAGTAGGCAAACGTGACTAGAGGGAGTTCGAATCATATTGATTCGAATTACTCATTCTTGGTGTCAAAGGGAAATTCGAATTAACTTGATTCGAATTACTAGTAAGTTGCCTATATAAGGAGTTCGAACCAAGCTCATTTGAATCAGTTTCATTTCCTCATACCCCACCAAATCCCAGAGAAAACGACGCAAAATCTGTTTGACAAAGACTCAAGAGGCAGATTAACGCGATGGGGGACGATCCGGGAAGGCTGTATCGTTTGGATGGAGTCGCTCACATCGCCGGGGTGATCAACGACGAGGTTAGTGGTTTTTAATAGTGGTATATGTTTAGTGGTTCTTAATAGTGGTATATGTATAGTGGTTTTTAATAGTGGTATATGTTTAGTGGTTTTTAATAGTGGTATATGTTTAGTGGTTTTTGTTGTTACTATATTTTAGTGGTTTATTAAAGTGGTATTGTAAGTGGTTTATTAAAGTGGAATTGGTAGTGGTTTATTAAAGTGGTATTGCTAGTGGTTTTGCATGCGGTTTTGTATAGTAGTTTTCTATGTGATTTTGTTGATGGTTTTTGTTAGCGGTTTACCTAGGTGGTTATGGTAGTTGTTAATTTGAAATTAATTAATTAAAGTATAGGATTTTTTAAGTGTAAAAATTAATTAAAATTTCAGATTTAAGACTAGTTTTTAATTTGTTCTAATCATGCTGTCCTTTTATTTCGCAGCCCCGGCGCTGCATATCGAGTATGCGGCGGCAGCAGGGAATGCGATTGGATGAGCGGTACGTTCCGTACTTGCAGATGGCCGGATTATACCATCTTGTGAGACTGAATGACAGATGGTTCTAATTAGACGAGCCACTTGTGAGTGCATTCGTCGAGCGGTGGCGTCCAGAGACGCACACTTTCCATATGCCGTTCGGAGAGTGCACGATCACACTTCAGGACGTGGCGTACTAGTTGGGGTTGCCAGTGGACGGACATTACGTCAGTGGTTGCCTGACGGATTTCCATGTATACATACAGGGTGGTTGGCCAGCTTGGCAGTGGTTTCAGGAGTTGCTGGGTGTGTTACCCCCCCCAGCCAAATTCAAAAGTTCGCAGTGAACTGCAGCTGGTTCCAGGAGACCTTTGAAGAGTGCCCCGAGGGGACAACGAGGAGACAGTTAGGCACTTTGCCCGTGCCTATATCATGATGTTGTTCGGCACCCAGCTTTTTGCCGACAAGTCCGGCAATCGTATTCACATCAGATGGCTACCGTACGTGGCTAGGCTTGAGGATATGGGTGGCTACAGTTGGGGGTCAGCCGCGCTTGCATGGCTATACCGGTGTATGTGCCGAGTGGCCAACAGACATGTCGTGAAGTTAGCTAGGCCGTTACAGTTACTTCAGTCTTGGATATTTTGGCGTTTTCCTAGATTTCGGCCTGATGGGTTTGATATGTTTAGCTGGCCCCTGGTATCCAGGTACGACTATCTCATTATATTATGTTTAATTAATCTATGAATTTAAGTTATCGCCTGTAATTGTTATTCTACCGTGTTACACTAATGATTGACTTCATAAATTAACGGCCTTTTCAGGTGATCAGGTTACAATCCTAGGGTTAGCGAGAAGGGACCTCGGGTTCAGATGACCCGGCTGAGGATCGACATGTTACAGCCTAGGGATGTGAGTATGCTAAGCACCCATGTTTAGTCAATGTAATTTTAGACTTCCATAAATAGATCTTCTAATGTATTGGAGATTCTTTTTTCAGTTTATCTGGATGCCATATAGCAGACCAGAGGTCGTTCAAATGGTCCATCCGGAGGTGTTGGAGCCTCGTCATACGGCTTTATGGCGTTCTGTTACCTCCCTGATATATTTTGCCGTGGTTGAGTAGCACCAGGTTGATCGGGTGTTACCACAGTTTGGAGGAGTACAGACTTGCCCCCGTCCCGCCCTGAACATCGACTTCTTGATGTTGAAGGACGGTAGAGGAGGTGATCGTTGGTTTCCGTCCCAGTTACACCACTGGAATCTTCACTGGGAGACACGTGCGGAGCATGTCCTTCGGTTTGACGTTGTGCCGGACCCGGGGCCGTCACATGACTTCTTGGACTGGTGGCATCAGCACGGAAAGAGGTTTTTGTCACCGGAGATGTTCTTGGGGGATTCTAGAGACATTCCTATTCCAGTTGAGGCTGCACAGAGGGGTGTCGGAACAGTTCCCGACATGGACATAGTTGACGACGTTCCCGATAGGCGACGGGTTAACAAGAGAGGCGGCCGACGGAGAGGGGCTGCAGCGCACCATATCGGGGGTGATCATGGTGACGATGCCGTTGCAGGGGGTGCTGCTCATGGTGGTGTTATACCCGATGCTGGCAGAGCTGCTGGAGAGTTACATGGGTCGGTTATGGGAGATCCTTCGGGTCATGTTGACGCTGGACTGGGGGAGGGGCCTCTCGGGGATTACTTTGTTGGTGTTCCCGGCGACAATCATACACTACATGAGAGTACACCATGGGTCAGTCCGGGCACCATGTATTCAGACTTTCTTGCCGGTGATGGTCTTGATGCCGACTACGGTGGGGACCACTTCCTTGACGAGATCACTGCCATCATGCAGAAGGATGAGGCTGCCCGTCGAGTTGGTCAGACTTCGGGGTCACAGGCACATTTAGATGTAGATCTGAATGAGCCTCCGTCCGTACCTCAGACTGAGCATTTTGTCCTGGGCAGTACACCACCATCAGCAACTTGTGTTGGATCACAGTCAGTTGTCGGGCCTTCTTCATCCCGGCCGTTACATATCCAACCTACCAGACTTGCCCAGCCACCCCAGGATGATGAGGGGGATGACATAGAGGATGAGGAGCCCCTGATCCAGAGAGGTCACAGGACACGGGTTTCTCGACGTTGCTTCACGGGATCGCATTTTTTTAGATGATTTGTGTAGTGTCTTGTTTGTTAATTCATTGTCGGTGTCGATTGCTACATACTTATGTTTATGTATTTCCGTTATCACTGTTGTATGTACTAGTCATTTACTTCATCAGATGATGTCTGTATGTTTATTAGTGGTTACATTGTATCAGGCACTATGAGAACTATGTTACTTTGCTTATTTATATTAGTTCCGTTACTTACCTTGCAAAATCCGTTAATTTAGAGAATCCTTTTTAATGTTTATGCTACGCACTTTTTGAGAGCAACTCACGTTCATCACATATGTACATAGGCCTGGAACACACTAATTCGAAACAATCAAAGTTGAACTATATACACATAATTCGAATCAGGTTAATTCAAACTTCAACAATGAGTAATTCGAATCAATATGATTCGAACTCCCTCTAGTCACGTTTGCCTACTAGTTCGAATTGATTTGATTCGATTTATGCTTCACTAATTCGAATCTACTTGATTCGAATTACATGCAATTTGTCTTAAAAGTAACTCGAATCAAGTTGTTTCAAATTACTTGCATCTGGAGTTCGAATCATGTTGATTCGAATTATATATATTTGCTACTTGGTGAATTGCTGAAAAATTTCTTGTTTTGGCTGATTTAGGTAATAAAGATCTCTCTTTGGTTTATTTAGGTTTTTTACCCTTATTAATATTATAATTAAAAATCATTTTATTTTGACCAATTTTTCTTGTTTGATATGGGCAAAGTCTAAGAAAAAAATCCAAATCCACCCGACCCAGATACAACAAGAAATCTGGATCGTGAATCAACTTCTTCTTCAACCACTATGTTGAAGCAAAAATAGGGCTCCCCAATAACCTCAAGGTTCAAAAACGCTGCCGACCTATCAAGAGTTCAAAGCTGCCACCTGTCACTGCACACAACTCTTTCAGGACGCCACCAATTCCTGACCACTGTTGTGCCACTACAATACTTGGCGCGCTTTCCTCTTCGGTCATGATACTTCCATGGTCGTCCAGAGCTTCGATAATACACCGTTGATCGGCTTCTCGTCGTTATAGGTTCAAACTTGGGTTCCATATCTGCTATTTTGTATATCGAAGACCTAGTGAATTGGCACCTGTTCCTCTTCTGACCTTCGTTGTTGTCCCCGCTACAGGTGACTTCGCCTGTGTGCTATTACTACTACAAGTAAACACTATCCTCTATGGTTTTCCCTTGCTTTTGATTCACTACAAATTTGAATTTTACCTTTTTTTATTTAAATAAAATGCAATAATTTTTCAATGGTCTATCTGCTTTTTTATTTTTAGATATTGTTAAATCAATTTTTTGCATTGCAATACCCATTTACTTGTTTTATACTTATTTTATTTTGGGATTTGGCAATTTATCTTAGTTGATACTAGTTAGTATTTTACTAATAATTTATGTTAAGATTTTTTCTTGCTTGCAAATTGATGCTACTTTAAATGTGATATTGCTATTGATTTGTGGTTATTATATTGTCATATTTGTGATGTTAAATTTTGTTCTCCTAGTATGTAAATAAAAGTTAAAAGTTAAAATGATTTTTAATTGTGATTGTTGTTGTAAACTATTGTGATGATATAATATTTATTCATGATTGCTAAAATTGTTAATTTATTAATTGAATAGACCCAAAATTGTTTAAATTCTGCATTTTTTGTAATAAAAATTTTGTACTTTTTTTTGTTTGATTGCTTTTCTTTGAGTTTGAGACATGTGATTTTTTCTATAGTAAATTTTAGTCATTTGATAAATAATTTTTGTCTATAAAAATAATGTTATGTAGGCTGATACGAATTTATTATTAAGTTTTGTTAATAATTTATGCCTAATTATCATTGTGTAGTGTTTAATTTATTAGGCAAAAAATAAATAACTTACACATTTTGATGTTGTTTGATTTATTCATTTGTAAGTCTAAATTTGGGAACTTTATCCGAAGGCATTTAGATGAATGTGAGTATGAGCATGAGGATAGTATTTTTTATGATGAGAAGTATTCTGGTGATGAGTCATATTTAGATGAGTTGCAATTGCAAGAGCAGGAAGAAGAGTTAGGTGATAAGTTAAACGGTGAGGAGATATTTGAAGAATTGACAGATTATGATTATAATGATGCATATGGATTGGATTCAATTGAGGATTTATTGAAACTTGACTTTTTAAGTATTGGTGAGGTTGAAGTTGACAAGTTTCACTTTCGAACCCTAGCCATTACTTTTGAATTTTACAACAGATTTGCAAAGGACCAGGGTTTCAGTGCAAGAAAAGACAAAAAACTGGAAGAACTCAAATGACGAGACCTACTTGCAGAGATTTGTGTGTTTTTGACAAGAATACCGATTAGAAAAGTGGTACACTTTGCCAAAAAGAAAAAGGGAACCAAAGACTGAGACAAGAACTGGGTGCGAAGCACAATTCCAAGTCAAGTTTATAGGGATAACTGGAAGATGGAATGTGACCCGATTTTCAAATGTTTATAATCATGAACTATTGAAAGGACGATTGAGTAGGTTATTGCCAGGTCATCGGAGTATGTCCAAAGCTAAAATTGCAATCATGAACAACATGTGCAAGTCAGGAATTAGCACATTCCAGGTTTATGCTTTGCTAGCAAATCAATGTGGTGGTTTTAACAAGTTGAACTATGATCCTAGAGACCTGTACAATCAAATAGCTAATATGAGGCGTGAGATTCCAGAGAATGTGGGTAGAGCATTAAATTTTTTAGAGGAGATGGCTGCAAAGGATAAATCTTTATACTACCAAGAGCTTCGGGCGACGGATGGAAGGTTACTAAATCTCTTTTGGTGTGATGGTTTATGTAGAGAGAACTATGAATTATTTGGAGATGTTGTTGCATTTGAGGCTACATACAACCAAAATAAATATAAGTGTCCTTTTGTTGTGTTCACAGGTGTCAACCATCACAACCAAATTGTTGTCTTTGCTGCATGCCTTGTAACAGATGAGACTGATGAGACTTATATATGGGTGTTGCAACAATTTTTGGAGGCAATGAATGGTAGAGCCCCATCCTTTGTGATAATTGATGGGGCAAGGGCGATGAAGAATGCGATTGAGAAAGTATTCCCTGGTACTCACCACAAATTGTGTGCTTGGCATCTCCTGCTTAATGCAACGACAAATATGTGTAGTCCTCGTTTCACATCTAAGTTTAAGGATTGTATGTTAGGAAATTACGAAATTCCAGTGTTTCGTAGCAAGTGGAAAACATTGGTAGAGGAATTTGGGGTTGAGGAAAAGGAATGGCTAAATAAAATTTATGAGAAACGTCGATCATGGGCAACATGTTACATCCGAGGGAAGTTCTTTGCTGGATTTAGGACTACTGCGAGGGTTTGCATTTATTGATTGGGAAGTATACTAAGCCTCATTATGACTTGTCCGAGTTCATTGAGCACTTCCAACGAATGTTGGGTCATATGCGGTTTAGGAAATTTTATGCTGAATATGAATATGCTCGTGGAGTTCCAATTATGCAAACTTGTATTGAACCCCTTGAGATGTGTTCTGTTGATACTTGCACAAGGGAGGTATTCCTTTTAGTTAGGCCTATTCTTGTTCAGTCGGGTGCAATGAGAGTCGTGGATTACCAAAATGGAGACAATAGTGTAACTTATTATGTTTGTAAGTATGCCAAACCAACAAATGTGTGGGAGGTTGAGTGGGTGGATAATGGTAACACAGTCACTTTTTCATGCATGCGTATGGAATCATTCGACATTCCCTGTGAACACATTATCTCTGTATTGGTCCGTAGGAATGTGCATGACATCCTTAAATGTCTAGTGTTGCATAGATGGACTAAGAAAGCAAAAGAATCTATATCTGAGTCAAGTAGTTTTACTAGTGGATTGCAAGCCAGTAGTCGACTTTGTATCCTCAATGAGTGTGCTAGGATGATGCAGAGGTTGCATGTGCTACTATAGAGAGGTTCCATGAAGCAAGAGATTTTATGCTTGATCTTTATAGCTCATACAAAGTACATGATGAAGGGAACACGCCTTTGAAACTTGGACTGGGAGGTGGTGCCAATCCTAAAGGGCTTAGTGGTCAGAAAAAGCCCCAACATTGCAGCAATTGCAAGAAGCCTGGTTATAATAAAACTTCTTGTTCAAAGCGCAATGAAAATCCTTTCAGTACACAAGGTAGTTCTACCCCTCAAGCTGATGTAAGTGGACAAAAATGATATAGAATTTTTTATTCACTCATTTGATATTGGAATTGCTCCACAGTGCTAATTTAAAGTGTCATTGATGTATAAAATTTTGACGGTTCTAGGCAAACTATGATGGGGAATGCATGGATAATGTGGAATATGAAACTCAAAGTGGTGTGAACCTTGGGATTAGATGTAGCTTTGTTCGTGATTAATTTTGAGAGTTCGATTAGGGGAATATGCATGTAATGTCCCAAGATTTTTCTGAAACACTTTATATTTAATTTCTTCTATTGCTATCCTACCCTCTAATTTTATCAAAATACCTATTCTACCCTTATCCGTTTTATCAAACCCTAACCCTAATCCCAAAACTAAACCCACTAACACTCTCACACAAAACACCTATGCACAGAGAAAACAAAAAAGAAAAAGAGGAATGAGGGGTTCAAAGGAGACGAGGAAAGGGAAAGACAGCGCCAGCAGAGGGAGGTTCGCCATCACAATCGCAGACGAAACTCACAGAGAGGCTCGAGGAAGGAGAGTGATGCGCGTGCGAGAGAAAGAGAACGAAAACTTAAGATAGAGAAAGAGACCACGACGGAGAAGAGGGAGGAGGTGTTGCCTCTGCCGCCACCAAGTTGTCGCCGCCGCCATAGAACCCAAGAGAGAGACTTTGAGAAAGGGGAAGGAAAACGCGATGGAGTTTGTCGCTGGCAAGGGGGTGTTGGTAGTGGGAGTTGTCGTCGCTGCTGTTATTGTGGAAGGGGGCCGTCGTCCAGCTGTGTGGCGCTATTGTCGCCAGACAAACCACCGCTGGAGCCTCTGCCAGCTTGACCTAGCTCTGTCCTTTATTCTTCCTTCACTGGAGCCTTCCGTCACTGCCCTTATCCTTTTGAAAACGCCTCACACCTTTGTCAGTTTTGTTTCACCACCATTCTAGCCTGGTTAGTGGTTGCTTGTTCTGTTTTGGCTTTGCCACTGTTTTACCACTACCATTGATGATGTTGTCGTTGCTCTGCCTTTAGCCATTGTTGTTGTGTGCCATTGGTTTGCTGCTCCCGCTCCATTATGTCTCAATTTGTTGTTTTGCTTGCCTGTCAGAGCTGCCGCTGCCCCGGTCCAAATTTTGCACTCTTTCTTTTCATTCTACTTCAACTATCCTCACCCTTTAATTCGGCAATTTGGATTTGGTCTCTTCGGTCTTTTGGACCACGTTCTGAGTAGGCTTTACATTTATAACAGTTAGTCTTGTGGATTATGCTATTATGAGTTTTTAATTATATTTATAACTATTATTGAACTTTAATTTGATTAAAATTATTGATTTATTATAGTTGAATAATTATTTTTATGATGCTCATACCTTAAATTTTACATGAGACTATATATATATTTGATAAAGCTTTATATTATTTTAGAATATTTGATTTTACTCGAATATATACTTTTGAAGCATTAAAGTATTTGTTGACATTCACTTACTTTCAAATTGTAAAATTTGTTTTTATGATTTAAAAAGTATGACTTGGAAAAGATTTCTGACGAAAAAATATTATTTGATTTGGTTTGATCCAATACTTTATATATCTGAAAGATTTATTGTATTTGAAATGATATATTTTGAATTGGTTTGGGAGGATTGTATTAGAAAATTGTAGTTAACGGTGGTTATGACGTTAACTTAGATGCATTTAACTCAGACTCCAGCTAGCAGGGGTGTTGCTAACCTAACGTGTAGGCCATACTTAGATCTGTTATTCTATTAGGATACACTAGAGGATAGGGCTACCCATAGAGGTGGAGCCACCCAAGTGTGGACTTTTGATTTAATTTATGTATGAGAACTTCTTATTGATTCACTTATTATTATCAATTATTATTTTCTAATTAAAATTACTTTGATAATAATATTTATATGGTCTCATACTGATTATAGATGTATTGTCTAGTCACTGAGTTGCAAAACTCACCCCGTTTTTCTAAAAATATTTTTCAGGAACAAATACTTGACTATGTGAGACTTTCTATTCAAGAGTAACAATCTGCAACGAGTATCTATTCGTTTTCGAGTTTCTAGGTGTATATGCTCTATATGTCACAGGCAGGATCTAACTATTCTTAATTATTTTAATTTTTATTAAAAATGTATAACTATTTATTTTAGAACTTGTAAAATATTTTTAAATTTCTTATTCAACTTATATTTGCGTATGTTAGGCTTGCTATGGAACTATTCTCCTGAGCGCCGGTCATGGCTCGTTTTAGGCTGTGACAATGCAGTTACTATCTAAACTCTAAATTATTACTGTTTCTTTTGTTTGTTCTTAATGGTAGATTTTAGTTTAGGGCAATCATTTAAGTTTTTATAGGAAGACTTTATTATTATTATTATTATGAGAATTATATATGGAAAACAGATCATAGATTTCTTTTTTGGCTTTGCTTTGCTATTCGAGATCTATGCATTCTGTCGTTGTAGTCCATTCAAATGTGACTTGACTTAGGAGTATGATATTTACATTTATGAAAAGGGTTGGCATATACAAGACTATTTGTCACTATCATGTATGATGTGCCAAATTTGGCCAAATATATAATAGATAGATGATAATTTATTATAAAACCTGATATAATATTGCATAAACTTGTTGCAAGAAACTGATTTAATCGCATGAAATCAGTTGCAAAGTAAAATAAATAAACATATGCAAAATCCATGCAGAGATTCCTACGAAAACCAAATAAGCATAAAGTTTAGAAAAAATTTACTTTTAATAAAAAAAAATTCCATGTAATAATTTTTTAGTATATAAGATATATTTTATTAAAAAATAGTGCTAACTAATATTCTATATGAATAAAAAAACAATTGAATACTCATGTTATATGACATAATATCAGAGAATACCACCAAAATATGTTAAATTGTTATATTATTTATAAAACATGAATAAAACTATATAAGTAGTTTACATAAAAAAATATTTCATTCGTACTCATCAATTATATATACATATTGATAAAAATAGAATTTTAATATTAGTGAGACCAAAATTACTCTTTATAACTATTCTTAATTCATGTACTCACCAATTATAATTATTATTAAGTCGTCATAAAATACATTATGAAATAATCTAAAATTAAATATTCCAGTATTTTATTTTTTTAGAACTATAACTAAAAACAGTTTAATTATAGGTTTTTCTTTAACATAAAACTCCAATCATAAATTTTGTAAAATGTAATAGAATTACAAGATTTAATAAATTAACTAATTCTTTATCATAAATAATATACTGGGATATATAAATAAATTATTTGAAAAAAAAAAACCTAAAGATGGCAATTTAATAATCATATAAATATAAAGATGTTGAGATTTGTAGATGGAACATGGCCATAAACAATATATTAACAAATAAAATATTTAAAATATTAGTGTCATAAAATCACAATCCAAATTAACAACACAGCTCCAGAAAACAAAATAAGAAAGAAATCATAAGAAATGTCATTCTATGTAGTCAACAAAACAAAGACATGATTATGATGCACATGGCATTTCAGTAAGCATCATCCTCTGCATGCATGCTCCAAAACTCTTGGACAAGGGGAGCTATCTCAGCCTTGAGTTTATTGAATCGCCCATGGAATAATTGCTTTGCAGTATACATCCGTGTGTCATTTTCATCTAACTGCAAAAAAAAATAATACAAAATTATTTATAGCCAAATCTATGACAACATTGGTAATACATATTTACAAATGCAGTTTCTATGTAACCAGTTGTACCACATGAACTTCAGAGCATTGGGAATCAAAGGCATGTTCCAAAGTCATCCATTGAAGAACCCATGATGGAGAATCACGACTGCACCACAACAATAATAGAAAATTGTCTTGAAACGAGAAAACTAATTTGTAAAAATGACATGATACATTTTAAGTTAACAACAATATATAATCATTTAGTGTATTTTGTAAAAGTATTGATACCTTTAATGTCGATTAGAGATTCCTCTTGGAGCATAAATTTTCCATCTCCTCATGTTTTCTTTCATCTCAACTTTACATTCTTTGTAAATGTCACTTTTTAAAATGTGCTTTACTATCGCAACCTACATTAAAAAATATAAAACAACTTCAGATTTTGAGTCTCTTACCATATGCTCATAAGCAACTAAATTGAACGGTGATAATGATTGAGGGTATTAATTACAATGTCACTAACCACTGTTGTCATCTTGTTTCTACGACGCTGAATATCATCATCTTCTAAATAAGAATCTAGCTGCCAAATTACGCTATCATGTATGCTGATAACCATGAGGTACCTGTGCTCAATGTCTCTCATTGGGATGTATATCTGTATCAAGCAGGAGATATAATGCATCAAATATTAATGCCTTTGTTCCGTTAAATTTTTTTATTTAAAAATATTTGATGACATGGCGTATTTATGAAGAGTCAATAACACTTACAAACTGAAGATCCTTAGTAGGCTACATGAACTGTTCGACCATGGGAACCAGTAACTCATCCAAATTATTTCCATCCAATATGGTATTTTAGATATTTATTTTTATTTCGGTAGAGATTAATATGTATATAGTCGAATTATAAATAACATTATAAATAGCAAACTAATCTACTTACAGGAAAAGCGGGAGGAAGCTGCCAGACATTTTTCCATGTCAATAAAGTCTGGTTATGGACACATTGCAAGACAGTCAAGTACAATATGTAACACCCTACCACACAGAGCTTTAGGCTTAAGCCGTAAATCAGAGGTGGTGTGTTAATATGACCTCTAAAATAACATATACATAATAATAATAATAATAATAATAATAAGGAGATAGTATACTAGGAGCCTTAAAGGACAGATAAAACAAAATCGCAAAATAAAAAGTGCAACACTTAGAAATAAGGATTACTTGCATGAGGAGAAAACTAAAGTTCATTAACACATATATACAGAAGACAAGAGTAGAGGATCAAGAGTACAAAATATCAACCTCCTAACTCAGCCTGCGAAGCCAAGGCTGGCTGGAGAATATTTACATACATATATACATATCCCCAAAATCCAAGATACATAGATAAAATTCTAGTTCTCCATAATCCTCTAGAAGGAGCAAAATAAACAAGTATATAAGAGAAGATTTATATATACATATATCAAAAGATCAAAAGAAACCCCAACAGGAACAACTTCGCTGCAGAAGCTCTAGACGACTACCAAGGTGCCTCTCGACCTGCATCTAAAAAACAACAACATAGTATGAAATGAAAATCGGAGGTTCTCAGCATGGTAAAGATGCCACCCATGCACATAAGATATAAGGTCCTGGAAATGCCAGAGGCAATCCTAGAACACTGACACTCAGATTATAAACCTTAAAGAACTAAAACAGAATCCATGAATTAGAGTGGACGCGCATCGACGCGCACTCGTGGACGACGCCTACGCGTGGAAGGCCGTCACGTGCTGCATATCAGAATTCGCCGGGGACGATTTCTGGAGCCTTGTTTGACCCAGTTTCAGGCTTGAAAGTCCAGAATAGATGCAGGGGTGTAGCTGAGACTTCCCACACTTTTCATTCTGACTTAGTTTTAGTTTTAGTTTAGAGAATTCTAGAGAAAAAAACTTGCTCTCGTAGGGTTCTTAGCTTTTTATCATTTTTCTTAGTTTTGCTAGGATTGGATCTTGAGAGAGAGAGTTGCTACTATCTTCGGTGGAAGTCTTCGTCATTATAGTTTGCTTTTCTCTTACCTTACTCTTGTGCTTTCCATTTCAATTCTTGGATTCATGTTATGATTTTCTTAATTTTACGTTTATTAATATAAGGAACCAATTTCAGTTTTAATTCCATTACTTGTTAAATTCCTTTCAATTACTTATCATCTCTAATTTTAGTTTTATTAATTTTAATTTTAATTACCATGTCCTTTCTCTACTCCCTTCATATGTTTGTGGAAATGGCATTCATATCAATGGAGTAGAGCTCCCAACTTGACTTTAGAGTTAATTAATAGGGAACCCTTGAGTTGGAATACTCAAGTGTTAATAGGTAATGGGAAATTGCTGTCAATTGGATTATCACTAACTCTAATCCTTCCTTGGGAAGCGATTAGGACCTGTGAATCGAAGTTGGTTACCTACTTGACTTTCCTTTATTAATTAAAGGATAACCAAATAGAAGCAACAACCATTTCTCTGTTATACTTGGGAAAATCAATAAGGATAGAAATTCCTATTAATTTTCTCCTAGTCAGGGCTTCTTATTTTAAATACACAACACATCTTGTTATCATTCACTGTTTTAATTTTCAGTTACTAATTTTTCTAATTTCAACATCAAAAATTTCTCCGAAAATTCCTGATCAATAATTCGCACCTTGTTTCAACTTGTTGGGAAATGACTTGGGAATTCTAATCCCAGTATTTCATTCGTAATTGTGACAAACTCTTTTTAAATTGACAAGTGGAATTTTCGTCGATTAAGAACTGTACTTTCAATGCTATTCTTATTATAAATTCTTAATCAGAAATTTTCTGCCTGTCAGTGATGACAGTTCGCGAATGAAGTGTATGCGTACGCAAAAATTCCATATCACGCGTACGCGTGAGTCACGCGTACGGGTGGGCGTACGTTTTATAAAAAATTTGACTAAGTTAGAAAAACCTGTAGAATATCAATTTTAAATCCCAAACTTCCGACGCGCATAACTTTTTTTTAAATAATTTTTCCTCCGTTCTTTGAATGGCATAAACTTCACAGACCCAATTTTCATATAAAATAGATTTGAAACCATTTGAGGGTCCAAAAATCGAGTTATGGCTCACCGAAGTTTGATCAAAAACCAAATTTACACAAAACTTCAAGCCTCAATTTTTACAAAAGCCAAACTCAAAACCACATCCTACTCATATAAGTAATACCACAATCTATCATTTACAGCACCACCATCATCCAAATCAACCATTTCTCAATATTATATCATTTCATACATAAACTTCCGCAACTAACTAACAAGGTCATCACTCATTCATCATATACATACATTCAATCTTTAATACTTTGCTAATCATCATCAAAGCTTCACACAACATTCTATACTTCATCCTTAATATCAAACCACAACCAACTCCAAGCTTAGTTCACAATTATTCTCAAGGCACTAAACAATTTAACATACACATGCATTCAATTCCTACACTATGGTTATCTAGTCTTAGTTTTCACAGAACATTATATATTAAATACATGAAACCTAAACCATACCTTGGCTGATTTCCACATATTACTCAAGACAACTCACTCATGCATCGAATACAGCCCCAAGAGGTCCAAAATCTCCAAGGCAATGATTCCCCAAACTCCACCAAGCTTCCAAGTCACTTATACACAATCCTAATATACATATATCATATATACATATGCAAAATTCATAATTTAGGATACTAAAACAAAGAATTGGTTAGGGTTAGAGACCTCACCGTACCCACGGACCAAGAGAGCCAAGTCCAACAAATTCCGCAAGCTATTTCGAACCTAGAGGACCAAAATCAACAAATTCTCAACTTGGATTCTCTTAAATTTTGAAAGTTAAGGGATAGGGAGGCTGGGGTGATAGAGTGGCTTACCTATGAAATTGTTCCAGTAGATTCGTAGAGCTCGATGCGGTGGTCGTGTAGCCGCAAACAGTGGGGCGATCGGAGTTCAAAGTAGAAAGTTATGCAAACTTTGGCCAAATTCTTTGAAATTAGTGTCAAAGTTCTCATTTTAATGAGCTCTTTCTTATTTTAATATAAAATTCATATTTTTAATTTCTTTTATTAAAAATTAATTTATTGATTAATTATTCGCTAATTTTACGGGGTTTACACAATATCTTCTCACTTATTTTGTGTTGGATAGAGCGACTCAAAATCTTTCTTAGTTGCAATCACATCTCCTATCTTAAGAAGCTCTTCTCTAGAATAAACAAAGAAAAAAATTTGAAACCAAATTGTGATTAAAAAAACTTATAAATAATCAATGACTAAACTGTAGCAACTAAGCATGAGCGTTACCCTGGATCCAACTCTGCAGAAAATATGAATGCAGCGCCCTGAATTTCTTCAGATTTGAGACTCATCTTTGGGTTTAGCTTGATTTTGCATTTCATGCTCTGTCAAGTATTATAACAACTTGGCTATAAATTAACAAAGCTATTAGAAGTTTACTTTAATTTATGTATACGTTATTAAAAGGAATTATATAGACATGTCAGTGAAAAAATGATAACACAAAAATCATTTGCCTATTAACATTAGATTACTTTTAAAATTTCTGACATAATGAAAACTAAAGGGAAATAAGAACTTATTGCATCATGACAGGAGAGCATGGTATAACAAAAATTATTTAAAAAAATATTAGTCTAAACATCTTAGGCCCATAATAATTATTTAATAGAAGACTCTTACCCTTGTAACATCGAAACAGTATATTTCTTTATCTTTGTTGTCTTTGTTCGCTTCAGCACTATGCTCTTCAGCATTCCTTGCTTCTCCACCCGCAGCTGTTTTGTTAACTCTTGAAATCTTCAGAGGTTTAGCATTTGATGGCAAAAATGCTAATTTTCTGCTGGCTCCAACTGTGGGTTTTGGCCGAGACTTTTTTTGCAACAAATTAACTAAAGTTTATGGCTGAACAGATAATTTGAATTAAGGACCATATCTAAAGCTAATGTAAATATGTTTGCCATGTGTCTAACATACTACCTGAAAATCGGTATATTTTATTTAATTCGAATAAAAAAATTAATTTGATATATCTTGGAAAAAATAACATTAGCAACCAATCAAAATGGACCCTAAATGTCATGTTGCAATAAATACCGATTGTGGGAAAGTTTGCTTTCGGAGGTTGCTCCCAATATTTCCAGTTGACTTGTTCGAATTCACTTTAATCAAGTTGATGCTGAGCTTGTTCTTGTTATTTTCTGCTCTCACCTGTTCCCTTTTTCTGTTGCTTGGAGTAGTCTTGGTATTAGATTTGCTAGACAACAGTTTTAACACGTCTACAACACCCTCGTCGTTATCAACCACGTCAGCAAGAACGTCCATTGTGGGTGTGTCAGCTCCCAATGGCCTAAGCTTGCATACAAATGGTCTTAAAGACAGAGAGGGTTTCATAATGGGCTTAACATCTTGGCCCCAGGTATGATCAACGAAGCCGGCGGTGAGATTGATCCTGTTTTTGGACGTCGTCTTCCTTTTCTTTTTTGCACTAAGCAACAAGATTGTCAATCTTGCATTCCATTGACAACAAGTTAGCTCGAGTATTCAAGCATTCTATTTTAATCTATTCCTTCACATCCTAGTGTAAAATATTAAATTTTAATATGCGTATCATTCGATAACAGATAAACTTAAATAATCTCACAACAGTAAAAAATTTTAATCTTTATTATCAAATGTGTTCTGTTGAAAAATACCTTGATAAAAGAGAGGATTTGTCCCACTAGACAATTCGGAAGCTTGCCACTCTCGTCTTGACTTCGAGAACAACTGATAAATAAAGTTGGCTTCACGAAGTCGTCCTGCATGGCATTCAAAAGAAGTAGTTCAACGATAACACAAAAAATTTCAGAAAATGTGAGTTTTTTAACTAGGATGCCAAACATCACAATCTTAAAAGTGAAGGCTGAATAATATAGATTTAATAATCATCTCTATTATTACTATAAAATAAATAAATTGGGATATTACTTTGTGTAACTGAAACAATAAGGCAAAAGAGAGAGTAGAGCCATTAAAAGGCAAGTATCACCTTTCGAATTTTGGTTGTCCTGAACTAGAATTATTGCAATTATCCTCCACTTCTATGTGGTGTACTTTGTGTGTTTCCAAGTTTGAGACTGGTTCATTTTTTTCATGGATCATCTTTGACAATGAAGTTTCTTAAAAGAGAGAAATGTACTCTCTCTTAAGGTACTTAGCTATTCTTATACATTGGTAGGATCATAAAACAATCAACATATACTGAGAAGTGGATTCTTCTCGTAACACTATAAGCATATTAATTATAGTTTTAATGATTTATTTGTAATAAATAACAATGAAGATCATTAAAAGGAATTTAAACTACTCTATCCAAAGGCGCATAATAAATAAACACATGATTATTGATATTGAGTTATATAAATAATTTACAAGCAAAAAATGGCAACACACTCCTTCTTGAAAAATTACAAGTATATTAATTGTGGTGTATATGATTTATTTTCAACAAATAATAATTAATTGTAACGTATACAATTTAAACTGCTCTATTCAAAATACCCCAAGCTTTAATACATGACGTTTTGTATGAAATTATTTACACATACCAAACTATTTACATAATTTACAAATGAAAAATAACTATGAAATTCTTCTCGTAAACCCAGTAACTTAATATAGCCCTTATGATCCATTTCCAACAAATAACAATCATGATTACCATATGAAATTAAAACTGCTCCATTCAACTATCATGTGACCAAAACACAATGTGAAATTTACTTGAAGTAGTTTAAAGCAATACAGTTCAGTCCTTACATAAATCATCGTGTTTACGAACCGACCGATAAACCGTTCGGAAACAGGTGAATGGAAGCCGAATCACAGCTCAGACGCTTCTAATTTTTCCCAAAAAAAAAAATAGTAGAAAGAGGATCGATTCAGACAAAGCGGTGAACGGTGGCCGTGAAAGCGGCGAAATGTCTACAAATATGAAGACGAAAACCATGAGTGAGAGTGAAAAACGAGACGGACACAACGAGAGAGGGAGACAGAGACGTGTATGAGAAGTAGGGCTGGAAGTGAGCCAAACTGAGCCGAGCTAGACCAAGCTCAAGCTCGGCTCACAATAGTTGAGCTAACAATTGAGCCTATTTCTTAAGCTCAAACTCGGCTCATCAAAGGCTCACGAACTGGCTCAAATAATAGAAACATTAATACATAATCTATAATTCTATATCAATAAATTATAACTTATATATTTTAAAAAATATTTAAAAAGATCAATTTTATATATTGTTATCTATCAATAAATTATAAATTTTTTATTTATGTCCTACATCAAAATTATATGTAAAAAATAAATATGAAAATTTTAAATAATCGAGTCAGCTCACGAGCTAATGAGCTAAACTTATCAAAGCTCAAACTCGACTCATTTAATTTATGAGCTCAATTCCAAGTTCAAGCTAGGCTCACTAACTCACGAGCTTAGCTTATTGAGCTATTAACGAGTCGAATTCGAGCTAGCTCATAAGATGGCTTGACTCACTTTCACCCGGCGAGCTCTAGCATGGAGTGATAAAGAAGCTGCGTGCGAATGAGATGAGAGAAGTGAGTATTTTTTATTTTTATTCAATTTTGTGACTAGTAACAGAGAGTAAGAAGCTGTGGTATGTGATTGTTGAGAATGAATTCATTCATTAGGTTTCTAAATTGAGGTTAATAATTTATGCTTTTTGGGTTTAAAATTTAAGCCCGATAGATTTTCTTTAATTTTTTGTTTTTTTTATGTCTATACAAAATTAGTTTGTCTACTGTACGTATTTTTCTTTATTTAAAAAAATCTTTACGTGTCTTTTTTCTTTTTTACAAAACATAAAACTTGAGTTTTTTATTTTTTATTACTAATATTGATTTTTTAAGATATTAATATATAAAAATATGATTTTTTAAAAAGTTTAATTACTC
Source organism: Arachis duranensis (assembly GCF_000817695.3). Taxonomy (NCBI): domain Eukaryota; kingdom Viridiplantae; phylum Streptophyta; class Magnoliopsida; order Fabales; family Fabaceae; genus Arachis; species Arachis duranensis. The sequence goes on from NC_029781.3 coordinate 29,489,745, forward strand.
TGTTGGTTTCTATAGTTTCGCAAAATTTTCAATTAGGTCTCTATACTTTTTTCTTTTTAATTAGGTCCTTGCACTAATTTTTTTTTCAATTGAGTCTCTACACTTTTTTTTCCTTTTATTTTGGTTTCTGTACTAATTTTTTTTTAGTTGGGTTCCTATACAATTAAGCCAATTATTACTAAGAGGGACCTAATTAAAAAAAAAATTTAATGTAGAAACTCAATTAAAAGAAAAAAAGTATAAAGACCTAATTAAAAATTTCACAAAATTATAGGACCAACAGCGTAATTAAACCTTTTTAAAATAAAAAGTTCTTAACCCCAACATTTTTTTTTTCTTAGCACAACCTCTTTTCTTGGAGTTTTAAAATATACTAAAATTTTAGAAAAAAAGAAATTTACAAAGACTCTTAAGATAAGATGTGTTTGTTTGAGGTAAAAATGGGAGGAAAGAAAAGGGAGGGAAAGAAATTGAAAGGAAAATAGTTATTTTCCCTTATTTGGTTGAGGAGAGAAATAGGAGAGGAAGAAAAATGGATGAAAAAATATTCGTGGGATCCACCAATTTTTTTTCTTCCATCAATGGAAAGAAAATGGAGAGAAAATTAATTCTTTGTCTTTACTTTCAATATTACCTCTTTACTTTTTTTAATATATTTTATAATATAAGAGTAAAATTATTTTTTTATAACATTTTTTTTCTTCTTATTTTTCTTTCTCAAACACATCTACACTCTATTTGTTTCGAAGGAATATGAAGAAAAGAAAATATAGAGAAAGAAAATAGGTGAAAAATTAATTTTTCTATTATTTAGATCACTAAAAATAGAGAGAAAAAGGAAAAAGTGAAGTGGAGTCTACATAAAACTTTTCTCCTTATCTTTGCGATAAAAACTAACAACGAGAAGAAAATAATGAGGCAATTAAAAATTTTTTCTTTACTTAATAAAAAAAATCAAATTCTCCATTTTACTTTTTTTCTAAATCTGAAAACCATTTCTTATGTTTTTCCCAGTTTTATAGCCCTATTAAACTTCATCTTTTTTTAAAATATAATTAATGAAATTAATAATATAATGTTTTTTGTTTACCATATTTAAAAGACAATAAAAGAGAATAACTTTAAAAAAGTGTTGTTATCAACAAAAATAATATATTAAAATCTTAAAATATAATTTGAATGACTTTTTTTATTAAAAAATAACTTGAATACGTTAACAAATTATAATTTATATATAATATAGGTAAGTGTATTAATGTAATTTTATTTTGGTATAGTTTTCTTTCTTTTTATTTTTCTTTTCATTCAAACAAGAGAAAAATTTTCTTCTATTTTCTTTCCAATAATTTTCTCTTTATCCAAACAACAAACAAAAAAAAATTAACTTTTTTCATCCATTTTCTTTCTTCTTATTTTCTATTTTGCATCCATGTCCTAAAAAAAATAAAAATTTACTCAATTTCTTTCTTTTCTTTTCTTTCATTTCTATTTTCTTCTTCTTTATTTTTTTCTTTCCAACCAAACATAACCTTATTGTACGTTGATGCAATATTCTAGGAATATTCCATTAATTACTTGATAAATCATGCTGTTTACATTAAGTTGTAAGTAATATTATTTTTTAACAACTAAAATTTAATTTTTTGGAATAATCTTTATTTTTAATAGAACAAATTATTACCATCCTTTTATTGACCCAAATATTTTTCGTTTGGAATTATTCATGGAGATAATAGTTGTTTTTTTCCAAACATGAATACTATGATTTATTCCAATGGAGATATAAAATGATTGAAATCAAATTACCAATTAAATATTATAAGATAGATTTAATTTATAAGAGAAAGATTAGGGGCTAATAATTTTATTAAAATTTGGTCAGCACTTAACCAATAAAAGAATAGTGAGTAATCTCACATCATTAAAAATTATAATAATAACTAATTAATGACTACAAATCACAACATATGATGCCACTAATACTCTTCTTAATTTAATAAATTAGTTATGTATATAATATTTTAGATAATTAACTATTTTAAATATTTTGTGTTACATTATATAAAAGTTGTTTATATTGTTGAATGCTTATAATTAATTATGAGTTTTTTTTCAAGCTGCATGTAAGAAAATAAAAGCAGAACAAATAATGAGGCAAACATTATGGCTCACAATACATACGTTATACGCGGGTACTTAACTCTAAGTTATAGTTCATAATAAAACACTAATAGCATGATACAATGATAAAATTAGTAACGATATAATAATCCCTAAATCCTAAAACCGTTAATTATAAATTTAAAAAATTAATATACTCTTATTATTTTTAATAGGGTTAAATAAATTTTGGTCCTTAACGTAGAGACCGAAAATTTATTTTGTCTTCGACCTTTTTTTCGCTATAAAATGGTCCCCAAAGTTTAACTTAGTCTTAAAATTGTCCTTTGGACGAAAATACACCTCCCTTCTTCTTTCCCAAAATTAACCAAAACTAAAAGCGCAGAGGCACAAGCAAATGCAAAAACAGAAGCAGACAGAAACAAAATAACAACAATCAAACAACAACAACTAGCAGAACAACAAAAAAAATAACCATAGATAATGGAGTCAGAGTAACAACAAAAGAAGAACCAGAAGCAGAAACAAAAACAGAAGCACGCAGAAACAGAAGCAACCAAAGCATCAATAACAACAATTGAACAAAAGGAATAAACAAAAGCAACTAGAAGCATCAACAACAACAATGAAACAAATAGAAGTAAAACATCTTCCTTTAAATATGAAAAATTAAAGAAAAAATGAATAAAAAATTGAAACAACACTACAGGGAAAGGGCGGCGGCGATGGTGGGGGAGGAGGGGCTGTGGCGATGAACTGCGAATCGCAAGGGGAGGAGAGCTGCAGTGATGGTGGCGGATCGCGTGGAAAGGGCTGCGGCTATGGTGGCGACGCCGCGAATTACGATGAAAACGGCAATGCGGTGGTGGCGGGCTGCAAATCGCGACGAAGAGGGAGCTGTGGTGGTCGGCAGTGACGCGAATCGTGACGAGGGCAAGGATATGGCGACAAGAACGGCTCCGTTCCTCTCTTCTCTTTCTCTCTCCCTCTACTCTCTCCTCTCTTGCCGTTAGTGTGAGTGTATGTTGAGGAAAAAATGAGCAGCAGCGAGGAAGCAGCGGTTGCGACAAGGAGCAGCGGTGGCGGTGTGGAGTGTTTAATAAAACAACTTCAATTATTTAAAGAGTATTTTTATCAATTAAAATTATATGAAAAGTACATTTTAGTCTTTTTAAATTAAATTTAAATTTTACATTATAAATTTATTAAATAATATCAATCCAAATTAGAATTAGACTTTTAAATAAAACCAAAAAGGAAAGAAAAAATTTTTTGCAACGAAAAAAAATATGAATAAGAAAAAAAGTGAATGATAATTGGAGTGAGATTATGATTAGATAAAAATTATACAATTTATTATTGGATTGGTTGTTCGAATTTGTAAGACGATCATTAATTTTTTAAGGGCATTTTTATCTTTGTAAAATTACCTATAAAAATATTTGATAAATTAAAATTTAAAATTACGTTTTTTAATTCATTTAAAAAAATTTTATTTCTAAAATAATTTTTATTTTTAAATTTCTAATTTTTTAATACATTTAAACAATATCAATACTAAAAAGATACTTTTACCTTTTTATTAATATTAAAATAAATATTTTATAATTTTTTAATTTAAATATAATTTTTTGGTTTTTAAAATAATTAAGTAACTCTAATTCTAAAATGGTATATTTTTGTCTTTTTATAAACTTTCATGAGGTTTAAATTTAACATAAAATTAAAATAAAATTTGTTTTAATTTTTTTATTTATTTAAAATAATCTAATTATCTTATTTACCATCTCTTCTTTTTCTCTCAAATTCAGTAAGCCATCTCACTGTACATCCCTTTCCTCTCCTTAATCTTATCTCTCCCACTGTCGCTGTACTTCCATCGCGTCAGGATCGGTCTGTTGGCCTAGATCCTTGTAACAAAAATTTAATGCTATTGCGGACGGAGATCAAGTAGCATTAGGTAATCAATACGGAACTACAGAGGAGAAGCGGCGGCGTCGGCCGAAGCCAAGACCCATATGCCTGAGAGTGAACCTCTTGGAACCGAGGTGGAGCAAGCGTCGCCAATCATTGGAAGGCTTGAATCCAGTACAGAGAAAAGACTACATGTGACCAAGGAGGAACAGAGATGACTGCGGAACCAGAGCGTTAAAGAACAAACTGCGTCAAAACTTTTTCTGCCGATCCCAATCTTGCTTCAAAGGTGCACAAACTGCAGTGACGAAGAAGATGATATTAGGCGTTGGGTGGAGTGAGATTTTCGGGTCTCTATTTGTGTTGGGTTGGGTGATTGGCCTTGACCAAAAAAAAAAAATTTAACAGTTTAATTTTTATTAAATAACATTAATACTAAAAAATTTTTTGATCTTTTTAAAATTAATCTTAAACATGACACTTTAATTTTTTTAGTATTAAATTCAAATTTTCAAATTTGAATATATTTAAACAATATTAATATTAAAAATATATTTTTTAATTAAACTTTAAATGGATATTTTAAAAATTTAAACTAAATCTTCAAAAGGAATAATTTTATCTTTTTTACATTCAAACATATTTTTTTTATTTTTTTAAAATATAATTTTGTAACGATCGAATAACAATTTAAAAATAAAAGAAGTCTAAAACAGGCCAAGTAAAAACAGAAAAATAATGCTAGTCCAAACATAATTTAAATTACAAAATGTAACTTATTCCTAACTTTTAAAGAGGAGTTTTAATACTCCAAACAATTTTGGAGCATCAAATCACGTCCCATGAAAGAAGAGCATAAATATGAAGTAAAAAAGATAAATATTAAACTAACTGGGATTTGATCGAAAAAGATTAAGAAGACACAAGAAAGAATTTTCTTTTATAAAAAGATGAGATTTGATCGAAAAAAAATTTACTTTAAAAAAAATAAAAAAGATATGTAATGTCTTTTATTGTGTATTTAGTAAATTGTATCTACCTTTTTAAATTCAAAACAAAATATTTGACAAATTTTTGTCCACTACTTTTAAACATAATACAGAAGCAAAAAAATATTAGAGACAGCCTTAGATATAATATTCAAACATAGCTAGATTGATTTTACTTATAAGCTAAAATTAAATATTATTAACTCTTTAATATTTAAATTATTTGTGTCAAATTTAATAATGGGATAACATTAAATTAACTTAAAATTTTTTGGAATTAAAATAAATTTTTTAAAAATTAAAATAGGATGTTTAATACATTAAAAATTAAATTAAAATTTACCCAAATAATTAAAATTAAATTCAAACTTATCCAAATAGTAAAAATTAAAATAATACCTTACTCAAATAGAAAAAAATAAAAACAAATTTTCTGTGTCTTTGAGTTTAGTATCAAATTTATCAAAGTTAAAAAGTAAGTATTCAATATTAAAATTTTTTTTTATATTTTTTAAATTAAATATTAAATTTTAAATTTTTTAATAAATTAAGTAACTACATATAAGCACGATAATAATCACAAAAAATAAAGTGATGTGAGAGTTCAAGGGTTTTGGTTGTTCGATTTTGTTTTATTGGAGCGAAATGACATAATTAAATAAAAAAGAACTCTAAATTATATAAATACAACATTTAAGATTTATGTCATAAATCACTATAAATTGTAGCAGTTTATAATTAGAGTAAACAGTTATTTTCTGATTTTGTCAAAATGAACCTTAAGATTTGTTTTTGACAAAATAAACTCCAAAAAATATATATCATTTGACAAAATGATCTCAACATTAACTCTTCACTCTGAACGTTAACAGAAATGTCTATGTGGCATGTTAAATGTATATCTGAAAAGTTAGATTGAGATTACAATATTACTCCTTTTCATATGGGAGATTATTAAACATGAAACCCTTATTTCACCCCTCATATTTCAATTGACCTCCATTGACTTAAAATAAAAACTCCAATTGACAAGGGAACGTCGATCGTCGTTGTTGCATTCGTTGCTTGCGTGGAGTTACTCTGAGCTCGTTGACATCAAAATTCATAAAAGGTTAGTACCATTTTCACTGTAGCTTTCATTTGCTGTATTATGTTCTTGTCTTTTGCAAGCGTTATGTATGTGTTGTTGTGGAGTCTTTGTTTCTTTTTGTGGCTGTGGTCCCATGGTGTTGTTACGTAATATTATTGTTTCTTCGATAGAAAAGTATGAGGAGCCAATGGAATATTTGTACAATGTGTACAATGGAGGTTTATGAAGTATTAGAGATATAACTATTAGTGTTACATTTTCTCATCAGCTGAAACTTTTGGGATGTGTGGTATCATGACATGATATTAGAGCGCTAGATCCGAAAGGTCAAGAGTTCGATTCTTGGTGAACCCTAAAATTAGTTTAATCGTTTGGGAAGATGTTTATTATCCCTAGTACTCGGATGGTTATTTTAGATAGTATGTGGGATGTTCATTTTGTAACTCAATAGCCCATTGTACACATTATACAAATAGTCCATTGTCTCCCTAGCAGGATCCTTCTTTGATTATAGTATGTGGGATGTTCATTTTGTAACTCAATAGCCTATTGTACACATTGTACAAATAGTCTATTGTCTCCCTAGCAGGATTCTTCTGTGAACCAAGAAGACATGTGTTCCCTCAACATAACCCAAATGCTACTCTTGCTGAGGTAATTCTTGAAGTTGGAATGGTGTTTGAGATAATACAATAATTCAAAGATGCAGTTAGGAAATAAAATATAAGGTTTAGTAGAGAAGTATCCTTTATAAAGAGAGAACCTCATAGGTCTAGGGCAATATGCTATTCAGAGACTTGTCCATGGAAAGTATACTACTCAAGAAAGAAGTTTTCACATGCTTTTCAAATCAAGACACTTGTGGATGAGCACATCTATGCTAGAAAGAATAAAATTAGGTCAGTAAAAAGTTATTGGGTGGCTGAAATGTTAAAGGGACAACTTAGAATAAATTCTAACATGACAACAACTTAAGCAATGGAGTGGTTCAAGATTGAGTGTGACATCAAACCCAACTAGAGGATGATTTACAGGGTAATGGACACAACAAGGAGTAAGATAGAGGGTCATGAGATTGAACAGTATGGTATGTTGTGTGATTACTTGGATGCTTTGTTAAAGTATAACCTTGACTCCATATGTAAGCTAGAGATAACAAGACAGACCCAAACCACTCCAGACATAGAATGAGACTTGCAACCTTACTTTAAAAGGCTTTACATATGCCTTGATACATGTAGAAAGGGATTCTTAGCTGGATGTATGCCCTTTATATGCTTGGATGGAACCTTTCTCAAGGGATATTTCAGAGGACAATTACTCACTGCAGTTGTTGAGGATGCAAACAACCAACTGTTTCCCACTGCATATGTAATAGTGGCTTCAGAATCTAAGGATGATTAGAAGTGATTTCTAGAACTACTTCATGATGACATTGGAAATTACAATGATCATGGCTGGAATTTTATGACCGATCAACAAAAGGTAAATGTCTTTAGTATGTGGGATGTTCATTTTGTAACTCAATAGCCCATTGTACACATTGTACAAATAGTCTATTGTCTCCCTAGCAAGATCCTTCTGTGAACCAAGAAGACATGTGTTCCCTCAACATAACCCAAATGCTACTCTTGCTGAGGTAATTCTTGAAGTTGGAATGGTGTTTGAGATAATGCAACAATTCAAAGATGCAGTTAGGAAATAAAATATAAGGTTTGGTAGAGAAGTATCCTTTATAAAGAGAGAACCTCATAGGTCTAGGACAATATGCTATTCAGAGACTTGTCCATGAAAAGCATACTGCTCAAGAAAGAAGTTTTCACATGCTTTTCAAATAAAGACACTTGTGGATGAGCACATCTATGCTAAAAAGAATAAAATTAGGTCAGTAAAAAGTTATTGGGTGGCTGAAATGTTAAAGGGACAACTTAGAATAAATTCTAACATGACAGCAACTTAAGCAATGGAGTGGTTCAAGATTGAGTGTGACATCAAATCCAACTAGAGGATGATTTACAGGGCAATGGACACAACAAGGAGTAAGATAGAGGGTCATGAGATTGAACAATATGGTATGTTGTGTGATTACTTGGATGCTTTGTTAAAGTATAACCCTGACTCCACATGTAAGCTAGAGATAACAAGACAGACCCAAACCACTCCAGACATAGAATGAGACTTGCAACCTTACTTTAAAAGGCTTTACATATGCCTTGATACATGTAGAAAGGGATTCTTAGCTGGATGTATGCCCTTTATATGCTTAGATGGAACCTTTCTCAAGGGATATTTCGGAGGACAATTATTCACTGCAGTTGTTGAGGATGCAAACAACCAGCTGTTTCCCACTGCATATGCAATAGTGGCTTCAGAATCTAAGGACGATTAGAAGTGATTTCTAGAACTACTTCATGATGACATTGGAAATTACAATGATCATGGCTGGAATTTTATGACCGATCAACAAAAGGTAAATGTCTTTAGTATGTGAGATGTTCATTTTGTAACTCAATAGCCCATTGTACACATTGTACAAATAGTCTATTGTCTCCCTAGCAGGATCCTTCTGTGAACCAAGAAGACATGTGTTCCCTCAACATAACCCAAATGCTATTCTTGCTGAGGTAATTCTTGAAGTTGGAATGGTGTTTGAGATAATGCAACAATTCAAAGATGCAGTTAGGAAATAAAATATAAGGTTTGGTAGAGAAGTATCCTTTATAAAGAGAGAACCTCATAGGTCTAGGGCAATATGCTATTCAGAGACTTGTCCATGAAAAGTATACTGCTCAAGAAAGAAGTTTTCACATGCTTTTCAAATCAAGACACTTGTGGATGAGCACATCTATGCTAGAAAGAATAAAATTAGGTCAGTAAAAAGTTATTGGGTGGCTGAAATGTTAAAGGGACAACTTAGAATAAATTCTAACATGACAGCAACTTAAGCAATGGAGTGGTTCAAGATGAGTGTGACATCAAACCCAACTAGAGGATGTTTTACAGGGCAATGGACACAACAAGGAGTAAGATAGAGGGTCATGAGATTGAACAGTATGGTATGTTGTGTGATTACTTGGATGCTTTGTTAAAGTAAACCCTGACTCCATATGTAAGCTAGAGATAACAAGACAGACCCAAACCACTCCAGACATAGAATGAGACTTGCAACCTTACTTTAAAAGGCTTTACATATGCCTTGATACATGTAGAAAAGGATTCTTAGCTGGATGTATGCCCTTTATATGCTTGGATGGAACCTTTCTCAAGGGATATTTCAGAAGACAATTACTCACTACAGTTGTTGAGGATGCAAACAACCAGCTGTTTCCCACTGCATATGCAATAGTGGCTTCAGAATCTAAGGACGATTAGAAGTGATTTCTAGAACTACTTCATGATGACATTGGAAATTACAATGATCATGGCTGAAATTTTATGACTGATCAACAAAAGGTAAATGTCTTTAGTAATATTATCATTGTGGAATAATTTATTTATCTAATTTATTAATTGGTTCTTAAAGTATATATTAAAGTATTATTTGACTGATCATAGGGTCTTATTCCGGCTTTACAAGGGTATAGCACAAATTTTGCACTATACATTTGTGGAATAATTTAACCAAGAGATGGAAAGATAAGGGGTTGAAGGGTGCATACTGGAAAGGTGCTAAGGCTTTAATAGACAAGGAGTTTGAGGCTGGTATGGCAAGGATAAAGAGAATCAACAAAGATGCATGGAGTTATTTATGTAGAAATGAGCCTTGTACTTGGAGTAGGTCTAAGTTTTCAGAGTGGCTAAGAAAAACAATAATGCTACAATCCTATCAAACTTGGTTGAAACTTTAAAAGTTGTAGTTAAAGATCAAGAAAAACATGTGCAAGTACTAGCCAATGGTAAATGACCGAGTGAATCTAGACCGAACATTAAAGAGTCTTGGCTTTGACACAATGAAAATCGTGCAAGTTGTAAAGAAATTTGTGCAAAATCCAGAATTGAAGGCAACCTTTTGGGGTTTAGACGAGGAAATGACTACATTCGTACGAGATATAATGGAGAACTTTTAGCGATGATTGGTGTAGTTGGTGGTCTTAGTTGTTAATTTGTTAGAGTTTATTGCTAAACTTACTAGGATATTTTGCTAAAATTTACAAGGGTTTAAGTAATTGTTATGAAATATTCACTCACTTTGTAATCGACTAATTCTAGACTTCTCAGCATTTTCTTAATATTTCTTATGTTATACAAGTGAAGTACACTAGCTATATTGCACCTAAATTATGCCTGAATTGAATTTTAGTTATGTTGTGCGATTCTCTATGTTGATTTTCTTGTTTATGCACCTAAGTTATGCATCAGATGTATTTTAATTCTACTGTTCAATTTTTTTCTTAAAATTATGTGCAATTTAAATTGCAATCAAATTTTTCATGTGGTATGTTGATTTTTTGTTATTATGTACCTACGTTAAGCATCAGTTTAATTTTAGTTGAATTGTATAATTTTGTACCTAAAATTCTACACTTCTACAAAAATGCGATCAATTTCTGTATTCTTTTTGTTAATTTTCTACACCTAAGGTATGTATTAACTGAATTTTAATTGTATTGTGTAGTTTTGCCCTAAAATTATATGTTTCGACATATTTATAATCAAATTCTGTATTCTCTTTGTTAATTTCTGTAATTATTATCTTAAACTGTACAATTATGTACTTGAACAATTGTGCAAAACAAAAATAATTGTGTATTAAGTAAAACTATACATATAACTCTTATGCTATTAGTTGTCATACTTCAATATATAAATACCTTGTCTTGCAAGATAAAAACAAAAATACAGCAATCAAAGTCTATGATATCTCAATAGCCAACAACAAATACTAGCACTTCTTCCTCACAACTTATAGCTTTATTATTTGTTTTTGCCAAGCTTGTTTTATATGTATTCTTGGAGCCATTTTCATCTAAAATAGCAGAACTTTGATATAAGAATAAAATACTTTGGCTCACAAATTGTCAAATTCAACAATAAATGAAGGAAACAAGAAATGTTTTAACCTTTCACTCCAAGGCCAAGATCAGGAATTAGATTTTGGATCTCTTCATTTTTGTACATTGCAGCTTCGTCCTCCTTTCAATATTTAGAATCTTACCTCTTAGAGGAAGAATGACCTGCTCCAAATTCACATCTCATGTATGTTATACAATAAATAAAACAAAGGCCAATTCTCCCATGCCTTTAATTTTGGTGCCAAAATTGCCGAAGTTGCTTTTTGTAGTAAGTTTTAAATATTAAAAAATTGTTTACTTTTATATTTTTTAATTTAAATATTAATTTTTATCTCTTTAGTAAGTTAGGCAAGTGTATATAAGCACATAGCATACACCTAAAACAAATAATCAGGACAGAAAAATAGCTTGATGTGTCAACATTGTTAAAAAGGCAAAAGTTTGATTCCTTTCCTTTGAATTGGACAATATGTTTAAAATGTCAGAACTGTACCAAGCACAGGTCAACTCTAATTACTCAACTAGAGCTTAAATTTCAATTGGAATTTAATTGCATTGTATAAAAAAAAGGGGAAAGACTCAAGCCTAAACCACCAAAGCACAACAATGGTCCCAAGCATAGTTGTCAAAATTAGACCAGATCGGTCAGTTTGACCAAAAAATTGGTGAACCGAACACTAATTTGGTTTGGTTTGGTTTAATGTTCTAACTTTTTAAGAAAATAAACCAGATTAAACTGGTAAGAACCGATAAAACCGGCACAAACTGACCAGAACGACACTCGACCGAACCGGTCAACGAGTCAACCTGCACGATCAACAGTCAATAGGCATTGGGTTTGAGAAAATTTTAAAATATTGCAATGGAAGGAAGTTGAACCTGGGTCTTCTAGGATTTTTTATTTAAATAAATATTTTATTTACTGAAATAAATAATTATAAAAATTATTACGGAAAAATACATCTCACAGTCTTATCTTTTTTATAGTGTAAACGAGATAAGGTTATACGTATTTCGTTTATACTGTAAACGAGATAAGACTAACGAGATAAGGTTGGAGACACCTATATATAGATGTCGTTTACAGCGAGGTTCTGGGCCCCATTTCTAACATTTCCACCACTTTCTCGTCTCTTCTACCCCTTTCTGACTATATTATCAAGTTAGACAAAGATTACGTGCGTAGATGGATGTGATCGGGACATCAACAGGCTGAACGCAACATAGCATTATGCCGGGCAGCGGACTTTGCAGTTAGTTTCATTATCTTGATATTTATGTAATCCCATATATGTATACCCATGGTTAGGGTACTTCTCAAGAACTAGAATACAATTTGTATCATTAGGAACATGTCACTAATAGTAACTAATAATTCTAGGAATGCGGTTATGATCTTTCGGTAATTAAGTTGTTAACTACATAATTATTAATTTAGAGTTTAAATGTTGGGGTAGATGTTTTCCAACCGTTAGGGTTAGTTTATTGGTGACACGTTTCTTAATTTATTAATTTAGTAATTAACTATCCAAGTTTGATCATTAGATTATTAAGTTAAAATTTGATAATTAGCTTATTAATTATTATACTGAATGTTTTAATTTCACGTAACGTATTGAGAAAATGTATATTAGTTAAGTACATATTAACAGAAAATGTCATGTCGACTGACGGATGAAAAATGTCGGTAAAGATTTTCACAAAAATATCACGTTGCAAGTATAGATCTAAACTAACAATTAAACCTCAATCAACATTTAATTTGTTTGTCACAATACAAACCTAATAAAAATAAACCGAAGTATTTAAACCTCGGGTCGTCTCTCAAGGAATTGCATGGAAGTGTAATTATTATTGGTTATAGAAAAGTATATTTTTGGGTTTTTGAAATAAGGAACAAGAAAGTAAAATGGCAAGAACGTAAACTAACAACTAAGAAAAATCCTAGCAAGGGTCAAGAATCGGAATTCATATCCTCATTATCATTATCAATTGTGATGGTAATTGCCTTTTGCTTTCACTTAGTTAACCTCTAACAATGAAGGAAAGTCAAGTGAGCAAAATCAACTTAAGTTCACAAGTCCTAATCGAAGACTAGATTTAGTGAAGCCTAAGCCAACTAGCAATTTTCAATCACTAATCAACAAAAGAATATTGATAACTCAAAAGTCTTTAATTGATCAATCCAAGTTAAGAACATAAAAATCTCATTTAAAATTCAACGAAGTATTTTATCGAATACTTGGAAGGCATAAAATAAAAATATAGAAAACTAATAAGACATAGCAAAATCTAAAACTAACCAAAGCAAGGAAATAACAATAATAAAGCAATTGAACAATAAGAAACGTGAAACATAAATTGCATTAATGAAAATTGAGAGTAACACATGAACTCATAAATTAAATTAGCAAAATAGAGGAATCAATAAGAGAAGTAGATAACTAAAGTGCTAGAACAAATAAGAGTAGAAGAAAACTAAATTAAAGCAAGGTAGAATTCTGAAATTGAAAAGAAATAAACCTAAAAACCCTAAAACCTAGAGAGAGGAGAGAGAGTCCTCTCTCTCTAGAAAAACTATATCTAAAACCTAAAATTGTATGAATGTGTGAATGAATGATTGATTCCCCCCTTCCAGCTTCAATCTGCAGCCTCTATTCAGTATTTTCAGGCCTAAAATTGGGTCAAAAGTAGCCCAGAAATCGCCCCCAGCGAGTTCTGTTAAGTGCAGCACGTGACGCTCTGTCACGCGTACGTGTCAGCCACGCGTACGCGTCATTGAACAATTCCTGGATGACGCGTACGCGTCGCTTGCCTCCTGCGCCAGTCACGCGTACGCGTCGTCCACGCATGCGTGTTGCTGTCAGCTTTTCAAAACTTCAATTTCTTGTGTTCCTTCTACTTTTGCATGCTTCTTATCCATTCTCTAAGTCATTCCTTCCCTATAAACCCTGAAAACACTTAACACACATATCACGGCATCGAATGGTAATAAAGGAGCATTAAAATTAGCAAATTTAAGGCCAAAGAAGTATTTTTCCAATCATAACACAAAATTAGTAAGGAAAATGTAAAACATGTGAATTCAATGAATAAGTATGAGAATAATGGATAAAATTTACTCAATTGAGCACAAAATAAACCATAAAATAGTGGTTTATCATCGACATAAATTAAGTTAGTACATACGTGTAAAATTCTGTTAAGCAAATGTATAGAATAGTTAAGCCAGTTTGATATATTGATGGACCTATACAAATTTTTTATAAGCAATAATCATGATTTTTTTTTTGTTAGAGGTCTCGCTTACTTTTGCTCCGGCGAGTGAGCCACACGCTTCCACCACCCAACACCATCGTCCTGTATCTAAGGGAGGCTGGATTCAACGACACGATTCCTCTCGGTGATTTTGTATTCGACAACATCCTAATCATGGCATTCGTAGCGCGATGAAGTCTGGAGATCCACATGTTCCATCTACTGTGGGGTGAGATCACTATCAACCTGCAGGACGTAGCGTACCACTTTGGGCTACGTGCACATAGGGAGCCAGTTGGGGGGTACTTCCGTGGTTTCTACAGGTGGTACAACACAGAGACATGGGAGTTGGTGGAGCAGCTGCTCCGTGCCAAGCCTTCGGTGGTTCCACAGCAGGGGGCGCAGAGGAAGGAGTTGTTCTCCTTGAAGCTTACATGACTGCGGGACTGTGTCCGCCATATGCCATAGACGAACGATCCAAAGACACTCCAACAGTATGCGAGGTGTTACATCTTGTTACTGATCGAGGGGTACCTGATGACGGACAAGTCAAACAACTTCATCTGCGGTGGCTGCCATTGCTTCAGGATTTTGAGCGGTGCCTTGGATTGTCTTGAGTAGTGGAGTGACTGAAAGAGGCCACAGTCACACGTACCCGCAGCTAGCCGAACTCGGAAGGAACCTTATGATCAACCCTCGAATGGCTCTAACTCCTCCATAACAAACATGGAAGACCGTCGATCACAATGCGTAACATGCATCTTCGAGATGCCTTCTCTGTTCTTCTCAATGGTTGTCAGAAGTCTATAGGAGAAGGAATTTTCAGCCGACAGTTGTGACTGTGCCTCCCTGCCCTTCGTGACGAACAACATCTGCAACCTCTCGTACGTGATGCGGACGATGATAGAAATCAACAAGTATCGTGTACCCTTGAGAACTGCATTCATGCACTCCGACAGATTTGTTGTCATAAGACCGAACCGGCGATCACAGTCGCAGTGTTGTAGCCAAGGATGGAGCCAAGTATAAAGAAGAGGGGGGCATTTGTCCCCACAAAGATTTAAAAAAAATATTAATAATTATATATTGATGTATATATTTATCTCTTTATTATATTATGTTTTCTCTAAAAATAAAATATAAATTATTTTAAATATATTATCTATATATTAATATACTATATTAATATTCTTTATTAAAATGGTCTTGAATATAGTAATTGTTATTTTAGTTAAAAAATTTATTTATACCATAAATATTATAATAAGTAGATTTCACAATTGAATAGGAGATAATGAATAATTAAATAATTTTTTAAAAACATATAAAAAATATTTAATCATATCAAAAATAAAAAAAATTGTTATAAATGATCTTTTCATTATTTTGAATACTATAATGTGTGTGAAATTATCTTTTCATCATTTTAAATATTATAATAAGTGTGTACAAACGTTTGCATGTGTAGTTCTAGTTTTTTCAATACATATAGATAGTTTTAATTTAAAGTTTAAATATATCTAAACCAACTTGAGATAGACGAGTGATTAAGTCAGTCATCCATTTTGAATTCAAATTTTGTCTCGTATATGTAACAACTCATTATCTCGTGATAAACTCTTAAATAGAGTTTACATCTACGATGGGTTAGTTTTTTACCTGTAAAGTACCATGGAAAACCAAAAAATATATATCTATACCTAAAGTTTACTTTGTATATTTTAAGTTAAACTCCAAAATATTTCTGAGATTGGCATTGTGCATTAAAATCGTCCCTGAGATTCCAATTGCACCAATTACGTCTCTGAGATTGACAAAAGTGCAATACGTTAGTCCCTGACCCATTTATCATTAACGACGTGATTACATGGCTTGATGACGTGAGCTATTAGTGACACATGTCACTCCAGGTTTAACTACGTGTAATGGTTTGATGATGTGGTGACCAATGACACGTGGCATGCTAATGTAGATGGTTGTGCCACGTGGCCGTTTATGCCACGTGTTACAATAGTATTCGGTCACGTATCGTCCATTATGTCATCATTGTAGATGCACTAAATTAGTCCCTCACTTTGCATTAAGTGACTCATTTTAGTCCCTAAAATTGAATGTCGTGCACCAAACTAGTTCCTTCACCAGTTTTTTCTCATTTTTTTTAAATTTAAAATTTTCAATATCTTGTATCCACTCATTTCAATTCTATTATTTCAATATGCATGTTTTTACCGGTTTTCCAGTCGAACCGGCCGATCCAATCCGATTCTGATAACAATACTTCCATAATAATTTTTATAATTATTTATTTTAGTAAATAAAATATTTATTTAATTTATTTAAATAAAAAATCCGAGTCTTCTAGCATAAGGACCAAACTAATAACTATTAGGCTAATCTCATTTTGGTTATTTTTAATACTTTTTAAAGTATATATGCCATTTTCACATGATATCCTAAGTACATATTTTATTATTAGTTTAGTTATAAACTCAGTGACCCAATAACTTAATCGATTTGATTAACGGTTCGGTTCTAACAACTATGATCCCAAATCCAAACATCCTACGCTTCTTCACCTCGCTTTTGTAATGTTTTCTAACTGAGGATTCTTCATAATTATCTCTCAAAGGAATGAAATAAGAACGCCATCCATTTCTTTAAAAGAAAGAATCTTTTTCATATACAAGACATACATACATACATATTTAGCAATATGACTGAATCAATACTCATTAATGTTACCAAGATTTGATTTTCTCAGCATAAAAAAAATTAAGCAATTTTTCTCAATTCATTATCAATTGAAAGAGTAAGAAATTGATGGGAAGAAGGACATTATACCTGACCTCCATGAAAACTGAACATATACATAGCAGAGAAGAAGAATCTGTGACAAATAAAAACAGAAACGAAGTCACACTGATAAGAAAATACGAATGAAGAATAAACTATAAGAAAAGAATGGAATTAGAAGGAATAAGAAAAAACACAACAAAAATACAAAAAGATAGATAAAGAATAGCAAAAATAGAACTGATAGAAAAATGATTTTTCTACTAGACCTCTAACAACTTACTCTTATCAACTTAGGTCATTGGAAGAGATTTTTTATTAGACTTTTGATGATTCCGGAATTCACACCTCATAAATTCTTTTGATTATGAATCCGCTCTTTTGGCAAGCGCACCAAAATTATCGTCAAGTATTAACCCACAGTGGAGTGGGATCGTATCCACAAAGATTGGTAGTTTTGAGCAATTTTAACCAATTGGTGAATTAGTCAAGCTAAATATAATAGATTGTGATTGCAGAATTATAAATGGGCAGAAACGTAAATGACATGAAAGTAAAGAAAAGCAGTAAAGTGCAGAAATAGAAATGGCAAGAATGTAAAGAGCAGAAATATAAATGACTAAATTATAAACGAGAATGGGGATTTGCAGAATGTAAATGGAAGCTATAAAGAAAGTGATAGATGAGAATAGGGGGAGTTCATTAAGATCAGGAGATGTTGTCTCTTTGGATGAATTCCAACTTATATCCTCTTCAATCATGCAACTCATTTACCTCTTGGCAATCATGATTGATTGAATCCTAATTCCTTGGTGACTCAATCTCTCATATCTTGATCAATAGCCAATTCCTTGGTCTAATTGCTCATGAAGAGAGATATGCTTGGTCCCTGATTATACCACACATCATCATAGGTCCAAGTAGAAGGAGGATTTTATGTCACCATATCCAAAACACCAAAACCCAGATCCTACTCAAGTGTGAGAAGGGATTTATAGCATGGTTTCATGATTCCTTTTCCAAGGTTTCCATGAAATCCATTTTGCATTCAATCTCTTTCTCAAGATAATTGAACACTAAGCATGAAAAACAAAATTTCTTCTAACAAATCAAAGAGAAGATGAAGAGAAGAAGAAATTCACTATCATTAATCCATCAAGTACAACAGAGCTCCCTCTCTCAATGAGAGGGAATTTAGCTACTCATAGCTTAGAGAAAAATACTCATGATGGAGTACAGAGTAAAACTAAAATCTCTTCTAACTGCTTGAACCCCCTTTTTCTCAGTACTTCTTGGGGTTATTTATACTACTCCTAGTTCTAGAAATAAAAGAAATACAAAAGTGGAAAAGGAAGATTACAATTTGGAGGGAAAAGAAACTCAATAAACGTAATCCCCCAGCTGGCGTGTGGCTGGCACTTTAGTGGCGTGCCACGCCCTCCTCTAATTCTGGCTTGGCGTGCCACACCCAGCTCTTCAAATGGCACACCCTCCTTCATTATCCTCCCTGGCGTGCCACGCCTTCGAGCCCAAGTGACACGCCCAGGTCTTCTCCCTCTTCTTCTTGCTTCTGTAAAATTGAACTAGCGTGGCACGCCCAGGGTTTGGCGTGCCACGTCCTTGATGTGTGCTTGATCCATCTCTCTGAAAAATTGAACTAGCGTGGCACGCCCAAGATCTGGCGCGCCACGCCCATTTGTGTGCTTGACTCCTTCGCTGGCGTGTCACGCCTAACATTCAAGTGGCACGCCCGACCCCTTTCTTGGTTAATTGGTGAGGATGGCGTGCCACGCCTGATAAACCCCATTTTGACGGTTTATCTTGCATTAATTTTAAGAGATTTTAATACCTTTTACCCTCATTTATCCATTGAATTAGCATAGTTTTGTGATTGTCTCCTTATTTGTGCTTAGATGTGAAAACATGCTTTTTAGGACTTAAAATAGCTAAATCTAATTCTCCTTGATTCCATTAGATGCCTTGATATGTTTGTCAGTGATTTCAGATTGAAAAGGCTAGGAATGGATCAAAGGAGTGAAGAGGGAAAGCATGCAAAGTGGAGAAATCATGAAAAGTCAAAGAAGTTGAACTCGCCCATGGACGCGCGTGCGCACCTGGAGCTTGCGCGCACCTTGCGAATCACCCCATGGACGCGTACGCGTGCTGTACGCGTACGCGTCGGTGCTGGTTTATGATTTTTTTAATGAAAACGTGACCAACGAATTCTCAAGGGTGGTGGGGCCCAATTCCAACCAACTTTGGCGCCAAAGATGCTATTTAAAACCAAGGATTGAAGAGCAAAGGGAGATTAGTTCATTTCACACTCATTAGGATTAGTTTAGAGTAGTTTCTAGAGAGAGAAGTGAAGGATTAGGATTAGGATTAGTTCTTAGATCTAGATTTTAATCTTTGCTTTCTTCTACTTCTACCTTTCAATTCTTTGTTGTTACATTCATCTTCTTCTATTCTCTTGTTGTCATTTCCTTTATGTTGTTCTTATGCTTTGTTGTAGATCTACTATTGTTCCTTCTACATTCTTCCAATTCAATAAGAGGTAATTCATACTAAATGTGTCTTCTTTGCTTTTCTATTGTTGATCTCTTGTTTTTGTAGTTATAGATTCCTTTAATTCTTGCATTTAATAATGTTTACTTCTATTGCACTTTATGTGTTTGTTGAAATGTCTCTTTTAGTTTTAGTGTAGATTTTGTTCCTCTTGGCCTAGGTAGAGTAATTAGTGACACTTGAGTTATCTAATTCCTTTGTTGATTGATAATTGGAGAGATTGCTAATTGGTTTGGAGTGCACTAAAGCTAGTCCTTCCTTGGGAGTTGGCTAGAACTTGTGGCTCAAGTCAATTCATCCACTTGACTTTCCTTTATTTAGTAAGGGTTAACTAAGTGGTAGCAATGAACAATTATCATCACAATTGAGGAGGATAACTAAGATAGGACTTCTAATTTTCATACCTTGCCAAGAGCCTTTTATAGTTGTTAGTTTACTTTCTTGTCATTTATCTTTCATGCCTCTTATCAAAACCCCAAAAATAACTCAACCAATAACAAAACACTTCATTACAATTCCTAGGGAGAACGACCCGAGGTTTGAATACTTCGGTTTATAAATTTAGGGGTTTGTTTTAGTGACAAACAACTTTTTGCATGAAAAGATTATTGTTGGTTTAGAGACTATACTTGCAACGAGAATTCATTTGTGAAATTCTAAACCATCAAAAATCCAATCATCAACGCCTGAGACTCAAGTGGCATGCCTGGGTGAAGGATGGATGCTGGCGTGCCACGCCTTCGATACCAAGTGGCACGCTCTTATGGCTGGCCTCCTAACTTCCTCTCTGAAAAATATAACCAGCGTGCCACGCCCATCATTTTGCCTTGGTTCCAGTAGCTGGCATGCCATGCCCAGCATTCAAGTGGCACGCCGTAGTGAGATTCTTGAGCTGGCGTGCCACGCCTTCGATACCAAGTAGTACGCCCAACCCTTGCTTTGGCTTTCTTGTGCATTGGCGTGCCACGCCTGGTTGCTCAAGTGGCACGCCTAAGTGGGGATGAGAGCTTGGCGTGCCACGCCTTCGATCTCAAGTGGCACGCCTAGGCCTTTTTAGCCATCAACTTCTTCTTTGGAATCTTGTACTAGCGTGCCACCCCATGTTGCTCAAGTGGCATGCCCATTCATTTGTTGGTTCCTCAAGCTTGGCGTGCCACGCCTGGCTCCTCAAGTGGCACGCCCAAGTGAATTTTGAAGCTGGCGTGCCACGCCTTCGACACCAAGTGGCACGCCCTATAGTGAGTGATGGGTTAGGCGTGCTACGCCCAACCTGGCGTGCGACGCCCCTCTAATGGCCTTCATTGTGGCTTTCTGGAAAAATGTATTGGCATGCCACGCCCATATAAATGCTTGAGAACCCCTCTGGACTTCAGTACTGGCGTGCCACGCCAGTGTACTTTTGTGGCGTTTACTCCAAGTGGCACGTCCGTTTCACACGCCCAGGTTGTTTGTTGTTTTCTTCCCATTTTTTATGTCTTTTTCACCTCATTTCAAAGCAATGTACTATACTATTCATCAAATATTGCATGAATTGCAATGATCAAATGAGATTATGCCTTTTTGTGGTCCTTTTTATGCAAGAAAGAAGGGTAGATTATGCAAGTCATCAACTTTCAAAAAATTTGTCCTTGACAATCTAGATCAAATGGTAAAAATTGAAAGAAACTAACATACAGAATTACCTTAGGTTGGATCTTTCAATCTTTTTTATGCAACAAATAACACAAATTACTCACCTCACAACAAAACAAATCATAACTAAATCAAATCTTCTAACAAATTCTTATAACAAAACAAACTAAATATAGACCTAAAAAATTTAAAAATAAATATTAATTTTGTGACGACAAAGGAAGCGGCCAAATAAGAAAAAGGAAGCTTTTTGGGATATGGGTGAATGGAGAGAAAGTAAAGGTCTGAGCCAAATTGAGCAAAGGCGGCCACTTCGCGATATTGTGCCAATTCCAGTTTTAAACTACTGCAGACTTGTTTCATAGCTTTAAACTGAGCGGTAGATCCAACGCGACTGACAAATAAGCCGACGTTAATAAAGAAGGGTTCTCATTTCAGTTTTTTTTTTTCAAATTTAGTTTTTTTTTCAAATACTAATTAATTTTCAATTTAATTTATGAAAATAAAATAATCATTTTTAATTATATAATGTTCTCGTGTTTTGCAACCATACATGATATTAAACATTACATTAGTATCATATCTATTATTTTCAAACATTATATACGAATACAAATATTTTATATCTATATCTTAAATGTCTATATATCAATATTATGTCTCAATATTTATGTATCAATAGTCAATATCTATGAAGCACCGACATTTCGTTGAGTTGCCATGTCCGCGTGTCGGACACATTTCGACACGACATTCACTGACACTCGTTCGACACAGTGTCTAACTGTGTCGTAATAAAAAATAAAAAATTCTTCTCCGAACGCGTCTGGACACACCTAAATACCATTACGTGTCAGCGTGTCAAGTTTTATTCTTAAAATAAATTTAGATATAGTATATATTATTATTTATTAAAACAAAATATTTTAAATACTTGATATAATTAAAATAAGACATTAAAAATAATTAAAAATTTTAATTTATATTTTAATATCAATAAAATATCAAAATATCATTACGATTTATCTAAAAAATACTTTATATTTTATATGTATGTGCGTTCTCGTGTCAAGTAAGATTTTAAAATTTGCATGTCAGCGTATCTCATGTCATGTTATGTCCCGTGTCCATGCATCATAGGTCAATATACACACAAACCAAACAACCATAAGTATTTAGTTTGTAATAAGTAATTTATAATTATTATTAATTATATATAGTTAAATTGGCTCACAACCTAATGATATGAGCTTATTGGAATTTAAATTTATTGGAATTTAAATTTAACTAATTTAATATATGAACTCAAATTTAGACTCAAATTTGATTAATTAATTCATAAACTCAACTATTCATCTTCCATTAGATAAGATTACAAGTTGGACTTGGAAGAAAATAAATGAATAAAGGCTTCCAAAGATAAAGAAACAAAGAATGCATTTCTCCACCAATATAGCAATACAAAATCCCCATGAAAATGGGGTATACCTTGACAAAATCATAATGGATTCATAAAAGTGATAAAACGATTGTTTTATGTACAGCACCCTAAATCTAAGTTTTTGTACAGTTGGAAAACAGATGCAAAAACATTCCCCGGAAAAATACCATCCAAGGCTCCTGTTCCTGCATCTGCAACGGACATCACCAAACAAAGCCATATAAATCAATGGCACCAGACATCCAAAGAAGTTGTCTCGCCAAAATTTCATTTCATATTACAACATATGCAGACAACAAATGCCGCAGGTGATATGGAAACTCTATAATGGTTATTGAACATGCATGCTCTCATGAACACTTTGGACAACGTTCCGCATCTCGGGGAAGACAGAGATCAGTACAAGTTCCAGGATTGCATAAGCAAGTTGCCTCACACATATAGAAGACTACAACGCAAAGAAGACGACAGAATGGTTTTAGATTAGCAGAAAAGCTTTTCAAGTCTACAAAATCAAAGACTAATGTAAATAAACACAAGAATCAGCACCAAGTCAATAATGCAGCAAGTGGAATAGATAGGGATTTGATTTTAACCTGAGTAAAGAAGTATATATCCCTGGCGCATCGTCTATACTGCTTCGGCCCGATTAAACTGACTAAAGTTGTTGGAGCACCATCTGGTCAGAACAAAGGTAACATCATATGGGTAAAAAGTACAACATACAATAATGTTTGAAGAGTTTCGGGAAACTAAGCTGCAATGTTTTCCAGAACAGAATATTAAACGATAGACATGCTAAAATTACACTACCAAACCCTATCTGGTCTCGGTATGCTTAAATTAATTACAGCAACACGGTTTAAGCAAATATCATGCAAGTTTAGCTTTCATAAGTTTCATTCAATCCAACTGCACGGCAAAAGAAAGATATAACAATATGAAGATCAAGAACGATCGTAAATTACTTTAATAAAGTGTAGCATTCTATAATTCTAATGATGATTTTTATCACTTAATAACCCGATTAGACAATTTAACCCTCTGAAATTTACTCCTGCTTTTGCACAATCAGTTTTGTATAAAAAGAAAGCATATTGAAGCAATCTTATAGCCAAAAACAAGATCACTTGCAATGTAATTACAACACATAAATCAGTGCAAATGAATATAGGAGAGTACAGAGTATATACTAACCAAACAATAGTTTCTTGACATCGTTTGCTCTTCGAGAAGCCTCGAGCTCTTGCTCAAAAGAACCAGAACCAGATTTTGAGATCTTGCTTCCACCATATCTGTTTGTTGTTTGAGAAGGCTTTTGATCAATTCCACTACTAAATATCTGAGGAGCCTCTACTCTTAAAAAGAAGGTACCACCAGGCCATAGTATCTGAAAGCATAAGCACACAACGTGAAACAGTTGCACAAGTCAATGTCAATGAGATTAACTTCTACTGATACGTGTCGAAGATTATTCAGATATATAACCAACGGAATTTATCCCTTGATCATCAGTCTCTGAGCCATGCTCAAAAAGGATTAGCAAAATATTTTATTTGGATCAAACAGAAAACATTAAAGATACAAAGGGTCCACATATCAATTCTCATTAATGCTAAGTTTTATACTTTTGTTTGATCCTTTTAAAAACTTTATTAACGGTGAATAACTTTATTTTGAAATCTAGAAGATATTATTCTTTTAATATTTCAATTAACTGGACCCAAACCTAAGCCCTAAACCCTTACATTAACGTCATTAGAAATTCCATAAAGATCAGCTACATTGATTAGCCTCTTGTCTGATGATTATTTGGGTTTTCTCTAAAGGAGAAGCAGTTTCTTTAATTAGCTATGTTTAGCTCTTTTAGCAGGAGCAGAAAGGATAAAGCTTTATGGTGATGCCAAGATGCAGTTCTAGGATATCTTTATGCAGATAGGGAGTATGTCCTTTTTAAGGGTAACCTTGTCATTTTTCTTGGTCCTTGCTATATAGTATAAGATTGTTTATAGGCTCTCTTTGGGGTTCAGTGAGAGATATTTTTCCCAAAATAGAAAAACGTAGAACTTTAGGTTCAACTCTTACGTCGTGGATCCATCTAATCCCTTGTTCCACCGTGTCCTCTCTCCGAAGCCAATTAATCTGTCTCAGGAGCCAGTCATCAATAGCATCTTCCATCACCAACTGTAATATCTGCTTAGATATCCAAAAGACCTGTCTTCTGCATGAACCAAGATGATAAAATTAGCAACTTCAAGTCATGGAAAATAAACCAATCAGCAGCATCATAGTGCTTAATCTTTTGTCCACTTAAATCCACATAGTGATGTCAAGAACCAACTATGCTAAATGCTTAAACTCATAGGAGAAGTTATGTGAATGTTTTATCTCTCTCTCAAGGCTGAAAGTAACAAAATTTATTTAAAAGAATATAATGATCGTTAACTTGCTGAATGGGCATGGATAAAGTGGAGATAAAAAAAGATGAAGTTAAAATTAGCACTTTATGATAAAATATTATTTCAATTTTTTTTTTTTGGGGGGGGGAATAAATTTAAAAATTGAAATTCAAAGATAATACCATACTAACATGGGAATGGATCCTCTCAATATTTTTTTTCACATGTTTTCTCTTGGTGCTACTTAAAGAATGTATTGTGAGAGATCACACTTGACCAAACAATTGAGTAAACAGAATTGAGAGGATCACATTAAATATTATAATGGGTAAAGTATACCTTTTGTCCCTGAAGTTTGGCAAGAATTTCAAAAATACCCTCTAAATTTTATTTTGTTTCAATTTTGTCCCACAAGTTTTCAATTTGCATCAAATATACCCCCTGGCAGCTAATTTTTCAAAAAATTTAGGACCAAATAACAACAATTTCAAAAGAACAACTTTTAACACAAGCAAATCGAACATAATTGTCATGCATTGTTGTTGGATTGGTCTTAACAAAAAATATACTTTACCCTATTATAATCAATAGCATACTAGAAAAGAACATGAAACAACATCAACAACACCCAACGAGACTTTCTGCATATTAGAATAAGATCAAATTAACAACTAAAAAATACAGAGCAAATATATAGCGCAGTATACCTTAGCCAGCCTCTTTTCTTGAGCTGAAATATCTTGTCAACCAAATTCAAAATAGGGACACTGACATTTGGGGGGGCCCACTGCAAAACAATTTGAATACTATGAACATTTATACAATGTCTTTTGAGAGAGAGAGAGTCCCATCTAGTTTGCAACATAGATAACCAACTCAAATAATCCAAGGGCAAAGTATGATATATAAAATCAGAAAACAAATGCAAAGTCAGACCTCTGGTGGCATTCCAACTGGATCCTCCGAACTATCTTGAATTAGAGTGAAATTTGTAACTGGAACATCATTGCCAACCCTGGATTCCACCATCATATCATGCTTTCTATCCAAATCCAAGTTCCCAGGCTCTTCGGCAGGGTTTGTTATTCGTGACAGGTAATCCTGTGAGATCACTTCATTGTCAGAATGCCACCCACTATCTTGGGCTACTTCCCTGTCAATATTCTCACTGCCATAATTACTGTTCTTTAGACTTTCCTCGTTATCGGAGCTTAACACACTTTCTGCATTGCTTTGCTGTGAATGGGGGATGATGCACCAACAACCTTCTTCATTAAACCATCTGAAACCCCTCTGAACTGGCGTACTATATCATCCACAGCATCATCTACATTGACTGAAAAATACCCAAAAAAACAAAAACAAAAATAAAAAACCAATCAAATAATAGAAAACAAATAAAATATTTGATATACAATTTAAAAACAAGCACAGGAAAGAATTTTGAATAAGAAAACAGAATGACATTTTCTACAACACAGTATGTCCAGAATACAGTTAAAATATATCCGAGTAATATTTGGAGCGATCAATTTTTGTGAAGAAAGTATCAAAGGACTAAATGTCCTTTCCCTAAGGTTAAAGAAGCTTGGTACTGATTACAACTTCATTATCAATAGATGTTAAGTTCAGAATTTTTTTTCAGATTCTAAATCCATTTCCAACTTTAGACCCATTCCAGTTCCATTCTTACCATCATTGATTTACCTAAACTCACTCATTCACAATGTCAATCATTTAAGAAAAACTTCAAATACTCCTTCCAATTGAACAGCAAAGACAAAGAGGATGAATTGGAAGAGAGGAAAAGAAAGGACCAGTTGCCAAAAAATAGAGAAGATAAAAAAAATGATAGAAGAGTCACACTAGAAGACAGTAAATCAGAATGTTAGAACTAAGAACCAAATACCTGCCAATGTTTTCATCACTGAAGAAGATTTCCCAAAAGAGTAGTTCTTCAAGGGTAATACATAACAAAAATAGTTTGTTAGAATGTCGGCTTCCACATCCAAAAGTACCAAGTGAAAATATTAAAATGTCACTCATTATAAGTTATGTAACAAGTCCCAAGAAGATGCTCACCTTTGAGGAAACACTGAAAAAGTCCCATACTTCATGTTGCTCAGCAACATTAGCTATTGACAGAAGATCCTGAGGCAATACCATAAAATTCAAGCAAAGGGATTAACAAGATACAAAAGGAAACTATGTCCTTATTATTTACTTATTTATTGGTTAACTATATCTTTAAATAGCATTTTTTAGACACGGCATAAAATACCTGGAGATATCTGTCAAGCTGAATGCAACGTTGATGTACAAAGGCATCATCTGTGCTTGACGAAAATATCCTTTTTGGAGGCAAATGTAATGTATAATTGGGAATATCTTTTAGATGTCGATGTAGTCGTTCAAAATTCCTATATCTGTAAGTCCGAAAGAAATTATGGCAAAGTCGAACCAAAAGAAATTTAGACATGAGCATATTTATTGAACTTAATGCAATTAAATTGTTGGAAAGGAAATTATTAGACCCCAAAAAAGTAAAGACAGTGAATAGCACTTGATTTTCTGGTTAGAACTTAACACATTGTAAAATAATCTATGTAAAAAATGATAACTTAAGCACTACTACCACTATCATAAAATGTAAAAGAAAGAAGTAAACCTTCTTTTAACAAACCAAGTCCTATTTTGTGCATCAGTCACTGCAATTGAATAGACAGCAAAGCTTGTGGACCCAAGTTTCTCAAAATATGCTCCAATAACCTGCAGCATTCACTCAAAACCATTGTAATTTATAAAACGATATAATTAAATACATTCAAAACCAAGTAACATTTCAGGTACAACATTTACAGCCAGAAGTGCATACCCGGCACCTGAGCTTAGGAATAAGTGGCCCCTCTCTTCTAACAATCATGTCAGAAGAACTCTTCCCACGAAATTCACTATGCCTCCCGAATTCAGGAGTGTAGAACTCTGAAATTATGGAGCCTCCTTTATTAGGTTGGATTGCCAAGGAAGAAGCACTGTTAGATCTCTTCAGGTTACTTTTATACCCATTGGAAACAAGATCCGTGATGCCCTTCATCGTATCAACTTGCAGCTTGTCCTCAAAAGTTAATTGCTTGCCAGAGTCCTGAGGATATTGTGATCTATCTGTGCCTCCAACATTTTGAAGGGGATCTGAACCCAAGGCAGGCTTTGGCGGCAACGAAATCTTTGCTTCTGCAGGTGAAAACTGTCCAGGTTTACTCACTGATGTTTCCTGAATCAATGTTCTATGAGGCAGCGAACTGTCCGTAGCTGAACTTTTGACAGAAAGATCCTGAAAGCCGGCTTTGGTTATTTTGTTTTCTTTCTTTTTGTAATTTCTTCCTTTTGTCCACATGTTCTCAAGATTCTCAGGCATAAGAATTTCAGTTCTCCTTTGAGTTACAACCTCCAATTTCCGTGCCCAATCAGCAGGCTTGACCTGAGAAGATTCTTCATGGTGTATTTTATGCTGCAACGATGTCTCTCCTTGATGACTCATTTTAACCAAGGCCATCTCAGTTACTTGGTTTAATGATGGAGATTGCTTAGATGCCGTGAGATTGTCATGGCCGCCCTCATTAGGGGTAGAATGACCACGTTGATGACTTGGTACATTTGTTGGCTGATTACCAGCCATTGATTTTGTAACATCATCATTAAGGAGAAGTAGAAGAGATTCAATAAGCTCATTTATATACCTGATCATAAAGATAAGAATATTTTTATGAATGGATATTGAAGAAATTATAAAAAAAATGTAGTCAAAATGCTACGAGAGTTTCAATCACATTGATGGCCAGATAATATGTAAAATGTTTAGACTTCAGAAACAAGGAATCAAATAATGTTTTCAATGGTCTAAACTAATTGGCACGATTATTCTTATCAACTGATCTCTAAATATTTATATTTAACAATTGGTGTGATGAAATAGGCAATGGTTAGGACCAGCACATCTTAGTTTCTTAGCCCTTAATTCTCAGGTGCTCGCTTATCCCTCAACCAACACACTAAATCCCTTAGTCTTTCCCCTTACATTCTGCTTTGACATTCTAATGTCCCAGGAATTTTGGCAATGAAATAGATACCCTTTCATCTCTCTACCTTCAAGCTTATCACACCTAACCTGGCACTTTTCCTGGTTCTCAGCTTTAATCTCTCATGGAGAAGGTTCTATACTTGGTAAAGAGAATGTGGAGAATAAAAGTATTCATACAGCTCACAACAATGGCTGAAAAATCAATTCAATGTGCCATCTATTTTGCACCTTCCCACTCTCAATCAACTTAAAGAAGCATGCCAAAAATGTTATTGATATTATAAGACTAAAATAAATTCCTTCTGATACCAAACGATTTAAAATTTGGTAGTTAAAGTTTGAATATTGATGCAGCAACCCTTCCATTGTATTAAAACTATTGAGATCCAACTTTCCAAAAATCAGTCTTGAAAATAAATATAAGACAAAATATTCAGCAACATACCCGGGGCTTGCTAAATTCATAATAGGTTGCATAACCAAGCAAGTTAAAAGTTCCCGAGCTATAGAACGAACTACAGGACACTGAGCTTCTCGTTGTCTTAGTACTATGGCTAAAACAGCACTCATCAGTCGCTGAAGAACCTGAAAGAAAAAAAGGCTTCATTAAATATGATAAGAGATATAATCCTCCAAAGCAAAAACATATAGCCATCAGAACACTCCACTCACACCTTGTACTCACTCTCTGGAGATATCAATGCTGGGTGTAGCTCTTTAGAATTCAACAAATGGAATTTCAATCTCTCATCCCTCTCCTCAGAAGATAACGTTCTCATAACATCTACGCCTATAGCAGCTTGATTTCTTCTGAAAAGGTCTATGTGATCACCTACTAAGTCAACTATGTCCCTGAAAGCAAAAAGTAAAGTCAGCGGTTTCTATAGTACTTTCTTCCTAGGAGCAACTATAGGCAAAGGTAAACCAGGTACCTTGTCAGCAAATCGACAAGGTTGATCTCTTTAACCCTTCCTGATATTTCACCAAGAACATCCATTATTATTGCACGTATCTGCTCGGGAAACTCCTTGTCTGGAGTAATTTCCGAATACCACAAATCAACCACGAAATCCTTCAATATCTTATTGATCAAATCACCCATGGCAGCCTCCACGGCAGAAGAATCAATTTTCCTCTTCCATTTAGTAGGGGGAGGCGGAGTAGAGAGGCGGGAATCATTTGGCGACAACTGTTTTTTCTCTAAATGAGATAGGTAAATAGGTACATTCATCCACATTGATTTACTTGTATCTGTCAGACAACCAATCATAATATAGAACACCAATTAACCAACAAAGGAAAAAGCGTACCAAAAATGTAACCAGAACCAGAACCATAATGAACATTAAGGAACATAATTCCAACAAGTGTTGAACTGAAATCCCTAAGCTACCATGAGTAACTTCACTAAATTCCATACTTGTACATCAGAATCATTACCACTAAGCTTAAGCAACCATAATCGGACTAAAAACGGCAAAAGCTTATCAAGTTCCAGCTACTAATTCCTAGAAATCGCAACAAAAGCACACAGAAAAGCAAAAAATGAATCCAGAATCCCTAGTAAAAGATAGAGATTGACTAGGAATTACATGAATTCAAACAGAGAAATCAAAGTAAGACTGAAAGAAGAAGAAGAAGAGACTCACGAGTTAAGAAATAGGAAACAGCGAATATACAAAGGGACCACCAAATAGTGCGAAGCTTGAACTCATGTATCAGATCAGAG
The DNA here is from genome assembly GCF_000817695.3 of Arachis duranensis. Taxonomy (NCBI): domain Eukaryota; kingdom Viridiplantae; phylum Streptophyta; class Magnoliopsida; order Fabales; family Fabaceae; genus Arachis; species Arachis duranensis. Next base: position 29,520,766 of record NC_029781.3, read on the forward strand.
AGAGTCTCCATGGGCTTCTTCATTGTTCTTTCTCTTTCTTTTCAGTTTTGTGTGCCTTCTCAAGACTCCGAAAATTTGAAGTCTCAGAAGACACAGAATCAAACAGGAACAAGAACAACCTTTCCTAGGTCTTTGTTTTGTGCTCTGTTGTGTGTGTTGTTCGGTTTGATATTTGATTGTTTCTTCAAATTGGAAGCGAAACAATAACACCTGGAAAATTTTATTTGTGGAAAAGTGTGCTAATACTTAATACTTAATAATCTAATCTGTTTTGTGACCTGTGTTTGAGTTGGTTCTCTAATTAAATTAAATTAAATTAAATTAAATTATGTCATATGATCTTGGGGCTCTGAGGTGAGGCCACTTTTTCTGATGATAATAACGTGCGCCATAATGATAATCTCGGATCAATTTTTAGATTTAGTATTAATAGAAAAATATTGTCTACATACTAAAATTAATTATTAATATATTTATAGTTTATTTTAATTTATTTTTATTATATATTTATATTTTAATATATATTTGTATTAATAACTGATTTTAACAGTTAAATTTAATATATAACTAATATAATTGATCTTAATAATCTGCAGCTCGTGAAGTTATATTATTATTTAGTTATATAATTTTAGCAATATTAAAAATATTATTAAATTCTGATAATATTTTTTTAATTTAAAAAATAAAAAATATAATTTTAATTTGAATAATATTCTTTAAGTATATATAAAATTACATAATGATTATTATTATATGTACCATAACAATAATTATAAATTTTTAAAGAAGTACTATACATACAAGTTATTTTAGTTTACAAGTCATATAAGTCGGGACAGGACAAATTTAACAAAAAAGACGCTCATCATACTAGCGTGTTAACACGCGCTACTCAAAGGTTTCCATAGCGTGCTCGCTCACCATTATGAAAGACACTTCTTTCTTCTTCCCCAATCAAAATCACAACTGTTGTTTTTTTTCGCATTCCTCCTCCTCCTCTTCCTCTTCCTTCTTCTTCTCCTTCTTCTTTGTGTTTCTCCTCTTTTTTTTCGCGTGTTTCATTTTCATCGTCGTTTTTTTATAAATGTTGTTATTGCTGCATTTTTTTCTTCTTTCTCTTTCTATTGATTTTTCAACATTATATATTTTTTTCTTCTTTGTTTGATTTTTCCTCCAAAAAAATTATGAGAATATAAAATAAGAAGATAAAGAAAAAGAAACAGCAGAAGATAAGGAAAAAAAGAGGAAGAGTTTTGAATTGTGCAGAACTTATCAGCACACATACACTGAAAATTCTTAAATAATACACCAAATATCTTCGCATTACACCCAAATATCTTCGTGTTACACCCAAATTTGCTGCAAATACAGAAAAATGTTTCCTCTAATGCTGCATTTTTTTGTTTTTTCTTTTTTTTCCTTATTTCTTTCTTTCTTTTAGTTGAACGAATGTAGGTTCATCCTCTTCAAGTAATTTTGTACCATTATGTGTTTTTCTAATTTGTTTGATTTTTTTGTTTTTATTCTTATTAAAAGAGTAAAACAAGAAGAAACTTAAAAAGATAAAATAAGGAAAAAAAGATGAATAAGAAAAAAAAGAAGACGATGATGATGATGAAAAAGAAGAAGAAGTAGCAAAAGACGAGGAGGGAGAAGAAGAGTTTTGAATTATACAGAACTTATTAGCACACATACACCGAAAATTCTTAAAGAATACACCTAAATATCTTCGCGTTACACCCAAATATCTTCGTATTACACCCAAATACAGAAAAATATTTTCTTTAATGCAAAACTTTTACATTACATTCAATTCAAACCATCAACCATGAACAACAATTTTCACAAACAAACAAAAAATATTATTCACCTACAGAATCATAAACTACTAACGAAAACATTAACTAGAATCGAACTACATCTCAACCACTTGATTGGATTCAAAATAATCAATTTCGTTCTGGTTCAATTGACAATCTGAACTTGAATTATTCATTATCTCTAAGATAACTCATGATGAGGAGAAGAAGGAAAAGGAAGGAGGAGAAGAAATTCCAATAAAAAGAAGGAGAAGGAAAAGGAGGAGGGGGTAGTGTTGGTGAGAGAGTAAAACAAGAAGAAACTTGAGAAAGTAAAACAAAAAGGAAAAGATGAATAAGAAAAAAAAAGAAGAAGAAGGTAGTGATGATGATAAAAAAAGAAGAAAAAACAGCAGAAGATGAGGAGGAGAAAGAGGAAAAGTTTTGAATTATGCAAAACTTATCAGCACACATACATCGAAAATTCTTAAACAATACATCCAAATATCTTCATATTATACCCAAATTTGCTGCAAATACAGAAAAATGTTACTTCTAATGCTGCATTTTTTTCTTTTTTTTTCCCTTATTTCTTTCTTTCTTTTAGTTGAATGAATGTAAGTTCATCATCTTCCAAGTAATTTTGTACTATTTTGTGTTTCTTCTTCTTCTTTATTTGATTTTTTTTATTCTTGTTAAAAGAGTAACATAAGAAGAAACTTGAAAAGATAAAACAAGAAAAAAAAGATGAATAAGAAAAAAAAGAAGATGATGATGATGAAAAAAGAAGAAGAAGAAGAAGAAGTAGCAGAAGATGAGGAGGAGAGAGAAAAAGAGTTTTGAATTATGCAGAATTTATCAGTACACATACACCAAAAATTCTTAAAGAATACACCCAAATATCTTTGTGTTACATTCAAATATCTTTGTGTTACACCCAAATTTGCTGCAAATACAGAAAAAAATATTTTCTTTAATGCAGAACTTTTACATTACATTCAATTCAAACTATCAACAATGAAACATTATTCACCTACAGAATCATAAACTACTAACGAAAAAATAATTAGAATCGAACCACACCTCAGCTACTTGATTGGATTTAAAACAATAATCAATTTCGTTTTGGTTCAATTGATAATCTGAACTTGAATTATTCTTTATCTTCAACAACGAGAAAAGGAGGAGGAGGAAAAAGAAGGAGAAGAGAAAACTCCTATGAAAAGAGAATGAGGAAGAGGAGGAGGAAGTGGAGGTGGTGGTGTTGGTGACGACGATAACGAAAGAGAAGAGCAATAATGGCACGAAGAAGAACGTATGTGCGTTGATTGAAATCTGTTAAATTGAGAGGCACGTGAAATGTGCGAGCGTAAGACGCACGCGTGTGGGTGATTTAGGAAAAAATAACTTGTATAGACTTGTATGGTAAAATAACTTGTATGTGGAGAATAATTGAAATTTTTAATAGACTCCAACTACGCATGTTATTCTAAACGTGTTTATATTATTAATGTGATTATATCTCTTTATATTCAATTTGAGACTCGAATTGAAATCATAGATTTTTTTAATATTATATTTCTAGAGAAATAGATCCTTTCAATTTTTTTTAATAATTGAGAAAATAAAGTATAATCTCCAATTATTTGATATTTTTTATTTTATATTTTTATTTTACTTATAAAATTAATAGTGAGAGATCTTATTTTATTCTCTCAATTATTAAAAAAATTAAGAGAATCTATTTTTGATTTGTAGTAGTGTATTTCACTGAAATTAAAAATAAAACATATTTAAAGTCTATGAAAGTGGTCATTGACGGAAAAAAGACGGGTTAAGTACTGAAATCATCCCTAAGGTCTGGGGTGAAAATCAAAATCGTCCCCGACCTATTTTTGTTATTAAAATCATCCTCAACGTTACAAAACGTTATAAAATCACCCTTTTCTACTTCAATTTTATTTTTTTACCATATTACCCTTCATTATTAATAAAAATAATTAAAAATAATATTAAAAAATTAAAACAAACTCTCCCCTCCCCTCCCATAACTCCCTCACCCCACTCCCTCACTCACCCTCCCGTAACCCCTCAGCCCACTCCCTCAGCCCACCCCTCACCTCTCATCCCTCACCCCTCACACCCTCACTCACCCAATCTCCTTCCACCTCCTCCCTTTCCCTTTTCTCACCATTCATTACTCATAACGGAGGGGGACCCCGCCGGCGCTGCTTCTTCTTCAGTGATTGCCTTTACTTCTTCTTATGTGACTGCCTCTACTTCTTTTTCTGCTCTGCTTGAACTTCTACTTCTGCTTAAACTTCTGCTTCTGCTTGAGTTTATGCTTCTTCTTCTGTAATTTTTTAATTTTTTTAATTTATATTGTTTTGCTGTTTTTGGATCTGAAAACTGAAATTGTAGTAGATGATTATTGAATTATTATTTATTGAAATTGCTGTAATTTTTTTGTTGATTTATTTTGTTTTGTGAATGTTGCTGTTAATTTATTTTGTTATGAGTAACGAATGGCTATGGTAGCAGTGGTGATGGTGGTGAGAAAAAGGAGAGGGAGTGGGGTGAGGGGGTGAGTGAGTGGGTGAGGAAGTTACGGGAGTCGGGAGTGGGGTGAGGGGTGAGGGATGA
>NC_029781.3:29525351-29577381 GCF_000817695.3 Arachis duranensis
TTGGGGGGAGTTTGTTTTAATTTTTTAATATTATTTTTAATTATTTTTATTAATAATGAAGGGTAATATGGTAAAAAAAACAAAATTGAAGTGGAAAAGGACAATTTTATAACGTTTTGTAACATTGAGGATGATTTTAATAACAAAAAAGGTCGGGGACAATTTTGATTTTCACTCCAGACTTTAGGGACGATTTCAGTACTTAACCCGAAAAGAGAACGACATTACCGTTCACCACAAAACATTGCTGACGTGGATGGACGGCATGTGGTCGTCACTTCTCTCCCTCTAAGTGAACCCCCTAAACCCATCTTCCTCGTTTCTTCTTTCCATTCCGGTCTTCCATTCTCCCATATTCTCTTCAAATCACTCTCAAAGTCTAACTTCTCAACCTCACTAGCACAAACAAAATGGTGACACTATACTAGGGAGAGAGATTTGTGCACTACACTCAATTACTACTAAATAGTAAATACACAAATGAGTATTTTAGTTGTAGTTTATTGTTATTATTTAATTTTTTAAGCTAAAAGCAGTATAAAAAATAGTTTATAATTTTTTAATAGGATTAAGTCCTTTTTTTGTCCCTAAGATTTGGGGTGAAAATTAAATTAGTCTCCGACCTTTTTTTGTTATTAAAATCATCTTCAACATTACAAAACGTTATAAAATTGTCCTTTTGCTATAAATAATATTTTTTGGATAATTTTACCCTTAAACAAAAATTAAAAAAAATACTCCTCACCTTCACCCTTACCCTCACCCTCATTAGAATGATTTACAACAGAAAAAGAAAAAACCCCAAAGCACAAAATTTAGTATCAAGAAAAATTTTGAGCAGTAAATCGATAACAGGATTATCAAATTAAATTTATCATCAAGGTCAAGCAGTGAGCAAACTCAACACACAAAATTCTATTTTAATTCCTCAAAAAAAAAGTGCTAATAACCAACAAGTATTCCAACTTTTCAACAAGAAATCAAAATTTACAGGCTTGATAAACATTAAGCCGTAAAGAAACCATCATTGTTATTATTTTCATGGATCAACCAAAAGTAGAACCAGATCACAACAGTAGCTGCAACAACAGTAGAACCAGCTACCACCACAGGCCACTGAACATTCAAACCCTTTACCCCTTTCTCAACCCTAGCAATAACCCCATCTCCATTCACTACACCATTCACAGTATCAACCTTCTGGTTCAGTCCTCTTATCACATTCTCAACCACTCCTGCTTCTACCTTCAATCGAGCAACAAATAATTCCAAGCTCTTTTCTCTCTCCTTGAACTTCTTCAGTGCCTCCTGCAAGCTCAGTTTCTCCTTAATCCACTCCTCCATATCCGATCTCTTTGAATTCGCAAAGCTCTCCACTTCCTTAGTCTTCTGCCCTAATTTCAAAACCTTCTTTTCCATCTCTTGAATCTTCTCCCTCAACTCCTCCTCAACCCTAGTCCACTTGTTCCTCTCATCAACATCTTTTTTCTCCAGAGCCCCAATTTTCTTTTCCAAATCCCTAATTTTCTCTTCACTCTTAGATTTGTCCTTCTTCAAGAATTCAACTTCTCGCTCCAGCAATTTCACTTTGGATTCCATCTCCAGTAGCAGCTTCCTGAGCGCAGCAGCCTCAGCCATCGTCTCTTCGGCGACTTTCATATCTGATATAGAGTCATGTTGGAGCCTCGCCAACTCTGTCTCCAACTCCGCCGCCCTCGCAGCGATCGCACTTGCGGCCTTAGTTGCATCGCGTGACTGCTCCAACTCCTTCTTTATCACGCCAACTCTGTCGTAGTTGTGGCTGAGGATAGAAACAGATCAAGAAAGAGGGAAGAGCAGATGCCCTCACCATCAGAAGCTCGACGACGATAGGGTGAAGATGGTAGGGTGACAGAAAAGGAGAAGATGGTAGGGTGACGGAAAGGGACAGAAGAAGAATTGGGGGTTGGGGAGGAGGTAGAGACTCCGGGGTGGGGTTTTGTTTTTATTTTTAATATTATTTTTATTAATTGTTAAGGGTAATTTGGTAAAAAAATAAAAAGGACGATTTTATAACTTTTTGTAACGTTGAGAATGATTTTAATAACAAAAAAAGGTCGGGGACGAATTTGATTTTCACCCCAGACCTTAGAGATGAAAAAAGTACTTACCCTTTTTAATATTATAGTTGCTTATTAGTGCTAATTAAATTAGTTGTAAGTTGAAAAAGACTAATTAAAAAAAAACATGACTTTGTTGTTGTAGTTGTAATAGTTGTATTAGTGTCAATGTTAGTAAACTATTGTTAGTTTATATTATTAATTAGTTGTTTTAGTTTTATTTTAAATAATTTTTAAAAACATATTTATTTAATAGTTAGTTTATATTTTTTAGTGAATTACGTTGTGTTAAAAATTTATTAAAAAATATTAGCCTTGATTATTATTAATAATTATTGATTAAGGTTTATTTTTACATATTTTTATTCAAATTTTTTTAAAACTTAGGTTTAATTTTTATTCTTATTTATTTTAGTTTTATTTGAAATATTTAATAATAAAACTGAATTATTTTTAATTATTAGTACATATTTTTAGGATTTATTATTGTATTTTAATTATTTATTGAAAAAAATTAATATTATTAATTTTTACTATATGTTTATTGATCTTTAGGTTTTTGCAAAATTTATTGGAAGAAAGAAAAACAGATCATAAGTATTATTATTAATGCTTAGGATATATTTTTAGTAAGGGTTAAATACGATTTTGGTCCCTAAAGTATAGATCGAAACTTTTTTTCGTTTCCAATCTTTTTTTATATACAAAATCGTCCAAAGTTTAACTTAATTTTAAAATTATTTTTTTACTTAAGTTTTATAATTTATGATCCAAATACTCCCAAATAAAAAAATTATAAAATAAAAAAATAGAAAAAAGAAAGAAAACAACAAAGGGAGAAATAGAATCGGGGGAAGGAGGAGAGGGAAGAAAGAGAATGGGGGGAGGCAAAGGGAAGGGAAGAAGGGAAACAAAGGGAAAAAATGAAGAGAAAGAAAAGAACGGATAGGGAGACAAGCGGGGAAGGGGAAACAGAGAGTAAGAGAGGAGAAAGGGAGAAGAGAGGGATCGGAAGGGAAAAGGAGACCACATTCAACGCCGCTGCTACCACACTCTGTCGTTGTCCATCCCGTTCAGCCACCACCGAGCCGTTGTCGAGGAGAGAGAGGGACGCACGGAGTTTAAAGAGAGAGAGAGGGTTGATCTGCCGCTCCTCTTCTGGTTCCATTGTTCTTCTGTTTCTGATTATGATTCATTCTTCTGCTTCTGATTTTTACTATTATTGTTGATTGTTCTGCTTCTATTTCTATCTCTTTTGGTTCTTCAGATTGAGAGAGATAGTAATAGTTTATCTTCTCTTCTTATCTTCTGTTGTTGCTGCTAGTTAAAATTGTTCTGTTGCTACTAGTTGAAATTGTTGCTGTTGTTGCTATTTTTTATTACATTGACTATGTTTTTTATTTTTCAATACTGTAATGAAGAAAAAGAAAAAGAAAAAGAAAAAGAGATGTTACTGTAATGGAGAAAGAAACTGAGTATTTTGGTGAAGAAGGAGAAAGGCATTTTGATCCGAAGGACGATTTTAAAATTAAGTTAAATCTTAGGTACAATTTTGTATGAAAAAAAAATTGAGGACAAAAAAAATTTTCAGCATATACCTTAGAAAGCAAAATTGTACTTAACCCTTTTAGTAAATTATTTTTTAGTTTAAATATTTAATTAAAAGAGTAACGGTATTAGTAATTATTAGTATATGTTGTTAACTAAGTTTAGTTTATTTTTACCGTTAAAAAATAGTATTATCATTAATGGTTAGTATATATTATTTTATTGAATTAGGTTTAGTATTAAAAATTTATTAAAATATATTAACCTTGATTATTATTAATGATTAGGGTTTATTTTTGGAGTTTATTTTATGTTTACATATTTTTACTCAAAATTTTTTAGAAATTAGGTTTAATTTATATATTTATTTATTTTAGTTTTGTTTAAAATAATTAATAATAAAATTGAATTATTATTAACTGTTAGTACATACTTTTAGGGTTTTTTCTTGTATTTTAATTACTTTTGAAAAAATAGAATTAATATTATTAATTTTTAGCATATATTTACTTATTTTAGGTTTGCTTATAATATTTATTACCGTCACAATCGAATTGTCCTTCATTTTATTCCATTTGAGATCAATGACGTGCAGATCTATGGAATGCAACTGTGCCTCTAATATGTTTTGAGGTTGTGGGGTAACATCTGACTGATAGGGTTCGAAGACAGTTTGATTTTTATCAAGACTCTCAATAGACACTATGAAACTTAGAGCGTTGCATAACATAGTACTGATGCGTCTAAAAAATAAGAATTAGGGAGTAAAGCATGGCAAATGGATCTCACGATGGAATAATAGTTCTGTGTGCATCTTGACAAGTCAACATATTGACAACTATCAACCATTCGACTAGTACATGGACTAGTATATTGGCAATTTCGGTGATCATTTGCTACTCTCCGAGCGTGTCGAGCAAGAGCAACCACCTCAACAACAATAACCACCTTAGCAAAAATAACCACCTTAGCAAGAACAACCCCCATATCCACAACCATATGCATACCCACCGCATCCATACCCACCATACACATGCCCACACCAACAACCATACCCATCGCTATATGTATACCCATCACAATATCCATACCCATCATACTCAGAAGATTACGCACAACCTTTACTCAACCACACATACCATCATACTCACAACCATACCCACCATACACATAGGAATATGCACAGCCTTCCACCCAACCTTTCATACATCCATATGGTCAGCCTTTTATCATGTGCAAAGAATACATATCGACACATGCACTGCAATATTTATTGTCACAATTACTAGGCACAGTGGCACACAATGAGGAACAATATAGACACATTATTGATTAGGTTCAAGGTCTTGAGTTGACTCAATGGGTGGATAATTTATTCTCTACCCAGAACCATCTACATGTGTCGTGCCTCAAGTTGTTCCTGGAAAAATATCTTTAGGTGCGAGACATCTACCACAGTCTTATTCTGAACACTCTAGATCGAGAACTTCTGTTATTTCAGTTAGGAGTGTCTATAGGGGGATTGGATGTCGCCAAAATCCAACTCGTATTCCTATGCCTGAGGGTGACGAAGAGGACAATGATGATGCCGTTTATGAGACTCGTGTAGGTATAGATGAGGTTGATCAGCCTAATTTAGGTAAGGATGTAGTTGATGAGTTTGGTACAGGTGATAATGTGGTTGATGAGTCTAGTCCAGGTAATGATATGGTTGATGAAGATGGTTCAGATAATTTGATTCTTATTGTTGTATGTTGACTAGGATTGTATTTATGATTGATTAGGATTTGGTAATATATTGAAATGAATTCATCATGACTGTATTTGTTATTTTTCGTTGTTGCGTAGATGCTCATGATAAGCGTTATGATCTTAGGGTTGACTTGGCCCATAAGAATTGATCTAGATGGAGTCCGTTATTGATCAAGAAGAGGGTCAAAAAGGGTGTTCTCAAGTGACGCAAATCGTGAAGAAATGTATCTTTAAGTGAATTATTATAAAGTTAAGTTAGTGTACATGTGCAATATAATTTTTTACGCATTGGTTTGTTTTATGGATGACGACGTACTAGTTTGAACTCCATGTGTAATGTGAACAACGCAATTAATTTTAGCAAAGTAACCACAACATGACTCAATATATCCAAAAGAGACCAACTATAATTGAATATAATACTAAACAAAATGCAAGAAACAACTTAATTCACAAACTCTCCTAATATGAGAACTACGAGTTTGGAGCCGAGCCACAGGCACTAGCATCACCACGGTGCTGACATCTACTTCAGCTATGACCTTTACCTCCAAAAAGCCTAAAATGCCTACAACCATGTAGATCACGAATATCCATCTCATTAAGAAGCGAATTTTCTTAGGATGACCTTTGGCCACTTGCTTGAGGTGGGGATTGGGTACCAGTCTTGGTCCTTGATGCACATGTCATGTTGTTAGGCTTTTTAGTGGCCTGAATTGGGTTATATATACTTTTCGGATCTTTCCCATCCTGTGTACCTCATGCACATATTGTTTTCAATCTAGGCGCTAGTTTGCACAACAGGCATAGACATGGGGACAAGAAATTTGATTCACCTTAAACTCACCACAATCACAATGCCGAAGACGCACGTTTACTGCAAACTCCAAACCATTAGGCATCTCGTGCACTTCAAAGATCTCGTTCTGCCTATCAAATAAGTTAACTTAGAAGTTTTTTGCTGTGCGCTAATTTGACAGAATTTTTTGGTTGCATATTCAAAGAATAGTGGACATGTACTTAACAAGGGCTGTGATGGGAATATTGCGTGTCTCTTTCAATATTCCATTAATGCACTCTACTAGGTTGCTGGTCATATAACCTCAACAATGTCCGCCATCATATGCCAAAGCATACTGCGATCGAGAGATATTGTCCAGCCACTGCTTGTAAGCCTCCTCCTGCTCACATAATCTTTGGTAACACATATTGAATTTATGCATTGCTCTAGAATAGCCTATGTTGATAAACATCTTCTGTATATGCGGCACCTTGAACCTCCTCAAGAAGTTGGATGCTATGTGTCTGACATAAAACATGTGAATAGCTCTCGAATCTTATCATGCTCCATTACTACGACCTACAGCTGAGATAATTGACTCGTGTCGATCAAAGATAAGGATAACACCATCTTAATTAACCACATGTGTTTGCAAATGATAAGAAAAAAGTGCAAGATATTGGCAGTCTCACCCTTGACCTAATCAACCGGCATGAACTACGGACCAAAATATTATTTTCAATCCAGGCGCTAGTTTGCACAACAGGCAAAGACATAAGGACAAGAAATTTGATTCACCTGAAAGTCACCACAATCACAATGCTGAAGACGCAAGTTTACTGCAAAATCCAAACCATTAGGCATCTTATGCACTTCAAAGATCTCGTTCTGCCTATCAAATAAGTTAACTTGGATGTTTTTCACTGCGCGCTGATTTGACAGAATTTTCTCGGTTGCATATTCAGAGAATAGTTGACATGTACTTAACAAGGGCTGTGATGGGAAGATTACGTGTCTCTTTTAATACTCCATTAATACACTCTACTAGGTTGGTGGTCATATGGCCTCAACAATGTCCGCCATCTTATGCCAAAGCATACTACGATCGAGAGATATTGTCCAGCCACTGCTTGTAAGCCTCCCCCTGCTCACATGATCTCTGGTAACACATATTGAATTTACGCATTGCTCTAGAATAGCCTATGTTGATAATCATCTTCTGCATATGCGGCACCTTGAACCTCCTTAAGAAGTTGGATGCTATGTGTTTAACATAAAACATGTGAATAGCTCTCGGATATTATCATGCTCCATTACTACGACATACATCTGAGATAATTAACTCATGTCGATCAGAGATAAGGATAATACCATCTTGATTAACCACATGTGTTTGCAAATGACTAAGAAAAAAGTGCAAGATATCGACAGTCTCACCTTCGACCTAATCAAACTGGCCTGAACTACGGACCAGTCTTCTCGCAAGATGACGTCAAGATAAAATCAGCACGTACCAATTTCAAAAAATTGGCATCACTATTGAGGTTCAAACATGGGACTACCAAAACGTGAAAGACCCTACAACTCCCCAGACTAAGATATTCTTTTATACTATAGATGCCTTTTTATAAATATATTATAATTTATTAGACATATTCTAATTAATAGCTTCATGTATTAATTATTTTAGTCATGCAAAATTTAAAATCTCCTTATCCTTTTGTCTTTTTATTCTAATAAGTAGTTTTTATATTTAATTTAATTAATTTTTTTATTTTATATTTACTCACTTAAATTAATTTTTTTGAATTTTACATAATTATTAAAATAAACATTAAATGTTGTTCAATATCTCTAAATTAAAAAGATAAACAAAAATATTTTTATTAATCATACCATATTTTTTGTTGATAATTGTATATATTTATTAATATTAACTTTTTTAACATATATTTGATTAATGTAATTAATTAATAAATTATTAAAATCTTAAAATAAGTTAATTAATATAAAAATTTGTATTATAAAAAAAATTAAATTTTATATAATTATTTAATATGACCGGGTCAACCGATTTAATCTATAATCTACCAGTTGAACCAGTGACCAGGTGACCTAATAGTCTAACCGAATCAATTATCGGTTCGGTTCTGATAACTATGCAGCCTCTAGAGTTAAACTCCATTCCGACGATGTATTCACTGAACAACAGTAGGGTTGCACCAATAATAAAACAAAAAATCTAAATATTATCCTATTAATAATAATAACAATAACAATGACAATAATAATAACAATAACAATAATAACAATTAGAATTAAATCTTAAATTGATCCTTAAATTTGCAATCGGGGCTCAAATTCGTTCCTATACATAAAATTGCCCCAAATTTGTCCCTAAACTTAACAATAGTCGTCCCTGAGATATTTTTCGACGACCTATTGATGATGTGGTTGGACAGAGACCACACTAGACTTGTAAATATCGTCGTTTCCTTTCTAGCTCCCAAATACAACTGAAACGATGTCGTTTTGAGTATTGAGAGGGGTTTAATTTGTTGACGTTATTGTGCCTCTATCTCTCACGAAGTTTCTTCTTCTTCTCCTAATCCCTGCAACTGTCGGTGCTGCCACTACAGTAGCAGTAGCAATTTCTCAACATAGAATCTCTGTCTTGAATAGACACTACAATTCTCTCACAGTCGGAGCTCCATGCCTTGTCTTTCTCCTCCCTCTTTGCCTTTGATCTCCACTCTACCCACTGCCACATCATCATTCCCAAAATCGACCCCTCGTTCTTCAACGAGAGCACCGAATCTTGCTGCTAGGCATATTCCTGTCCCTATCGCCCCCAAGTCCTCTCCCACTGGCCACTGATGCCGTGTTGTTGGCCTCCTCCTTATCGCTGAGCTACATTGGAAATGCCAAGAACCATGTGATTATTGATTATCTGAAATAGTTTATCAGGAAAGATCTGAAATTCGACGGTTTGCTCTGCCTTCTTTTGCTTTGTGCTGGTCGCCTACCACAAAGGTGGTTTTGTCAAGGGGAGAGAAGGGACCGCTCTGGTAAAATTCAAGGAGAGGAAGAGGAAGAGAGGGCGGAAGCTGAAGGATTTCTCCAAGTTTACCTTCATCTTCAGCTTTTAGAAAGGAAAAGATGACATTTACAAGTCTAGCATGGTCTCTGTCCAACCACGTCATCAATCCGTCGTTGGAAAATACCACAGGGACAATCATTGTTAAATTTAGGAAAAAATTTGAGGCAATTTTAAGTTTAAGGACGAGTTCGAAGTTTGATTACAAATTTAGGAACCACTTTGAGATTTAACTCTCATCATCATCATCATCATCATCATCATCATCATCATCATCATCGTCGTCGTCATGGTTATCGTAGTTACACTAATAATATACTAACAACAATAACAACAACAACAATAATAATCACAAAATTACTTGTATTGGCATATTTAGAAAACTCCGATGCATGCATGGTATCAAGATTCAAACTATGCATAAAAGATGGCTCACGAGATGGATGTTGGTTTGCTAGTGCATTTGTAACATCTGTCATATCTCCCTTAACTATTATAGCATCTTCTTTCACATCTTTAGCTGGACTAACAATTTTATAATTACCTTCAAACTCTTCATCGCTTCGGTATTATAGTCCATCCAGTCTATGTTGGGTTTCGGAAAATTAACATCAACCATTTCCTCAAACTCAACATATAATTTGATAAGTGATGTTTGTGCTCTAGTTTGATGGTAGGTTAAAAACAACCTTGCATACTAGTTTTATCGGCCACATGCATTATTTGAAACTAAATAAAACTATCAAATACTAGCACAAACTGCTTGTACAAAATATTTGTGACCCTCTTCAACACTTTTACACTTTGAGAAAGTACACTCTTAAATCTTTTATATGTTATCAAAAGAGGAATAACAATAACACCTGAATTCTCATATAAAAAACTCACCTTTTTATCTGTATGAGGTAAAACTTGACCATTGTAGTATATTTTTAACATAATCCTCTATTTTATATACTCATCACACACTCACACAAATTTTTTCACTCTACAAATATAGAGAACAAAACTCTCCAAATAAAGAATAATTTTATTTCTGCATTTTAACACAATACAATACTCTTTTTATAATTGATTTTATATTTTTCTATTAGTATAAAATATCGCTAACGTTTTTATTTTTTCTAGAACATGTCAATGATGTTTTGATCATATTATGTTTTAAAAAATGTTAAAATAACAAATAAAATGTTAGTGATGTTTTTAATTTTTTATTAAAAAATTAAAAGAAGCAATACGGCAATGCCGTTTTGAGTTGAAAAAATTAATTTTTTAAATAAAAATGTGATTGCCATTTTATGATTTAGGATACAAAAAATTATTTTCTATACATAAAATATAATTGATATTTCATACTTTTTAAACAATAACAGCAGTCTTATAACAGTGTAAAATTCACAGTAACAAAAATAACAAAGCATAACCTATATTTTGTTACATCAAAAAACAATCATCCTAAGTCATACGTTTGAATTTATCTTCCTTTATTTTTCTTTTTTGAGAAAAAAGAAAACACACAACCGAATAATGTCTGCTACATTGCTACACTTCTAATATCGTTGAAATATTTTATTTTTCTTCTATAGATATTTATATTATCAAATACCAACCACTAATATTTGCCCCAAAACTCAATCCATTTTTACTACAAGAAATATCGTTAAAATCGACGGTTAAGTCGTTGATAATATTAAAAATCGACGGTAAAATAGACGGCGGAGATGGTCTCTATTAAACTTGTTGATTTTTCAAAATTCTAATAAAATCGACAGCTTGCGTAGCCGTCGATAATAATTTAATAAGATCGACAGCATTTCTGTCTATAATATGAGTTTGGAAATTTTACTTTCTTACTAAAATCGACAACATTGCCGTCGATATAAAATCGAAACCATTTCTGTCGATATTTGATTCAATAAAATCGACAACATTTTTGTCGATAATATGAGCTTGAGAAGTTTATCTTCTTAATAAAATCGACAATCTTGTCGTCGATTTAATTTAGATACCGACAAATTCTTTGTCGATATTTTGTCTATTTTAAATTTAAAAAGCGACAATGCTATCGTCGATTTTAATAGCCATATTTTTTAATTTTTTATTTGAAAAATAGTAAACAATTAATGCAAATAAACTTTTAAATATAGAAATAAAATTTATATAGAATATTAGATAACAAAACAAATAAACTTTTAAATATAGAAATAAAATTTATACTAAATATTAGATAATGAGTTTACAAACTTATCAAAATAATAAATAATCCTCTAACATAAAGACTCAAGACAAGATAAATAACTAAACTTAGACTTATATTTCTTTAAATTGTAATCCACCAATAATACTTAAACTTAGAAAGGCGGTGGATCAGTTACACCAGCCTCTATAGCAGCCTGCCGCTCTTGCTCACCTGAAACATACGCTCTTGAAATATATCCTACAATGAGGAGAAATGATTGATAAACTACTATATGTATCAATAATGCATAACAATTAGATAACAAAATAGTTACAATAAATAAAGGTAAGTTACCTTTGTCTTTTGGGAGTGTTCATCAACCCATTGAGTCATATCCTCTTTGCGAGTATGAGTGTGCTCAAAAAACTCATCCATATGTAATGGTCTTCCAAGTGAATGATTCTACATAATGTAACCAAATTATCAACAAATATGGGTGTACAATTGATGATGTACTGTACTAAGCAATTGATGATGTATATACTTAAAGCCATGTATCAATAAGAGATTTGAATAAGAGCGATGCAAAAAAAAAAAAGATTAAACCATTAGTTAATTTGTAATTGGTTTACCCAGTATCAAATTCACAGACGAATATATGTGAATGTGCACTTATAACCTTCCCTTCCAAGTGCAAACATTATAACAGAGGCATAAGCTTTGAATTCAATATCTTGAAATAAAGAGATTAGACAAATGGTGCACGAAATTGTGTATGCCAATATTAATGGACTATTTCTCACAACTTCGCACAACTAACCAGCAAGTGCACTGGGTCGTCCAAGTAATACCTTACGTGAGTAATGGTCGAATCCCACGGAGATTGTCGGTTTGAAGCAAGCTATGGTTATCTTATTATTCTTAGTCAGGATACCAACAATAGTGTTTTTCAAGTTCGATTATAAAAAGTGAAAGGGCATAAAATAAATACTTATTGTGCAATAATGGAGAATATGTTGGAGTTTTGGAGATGCTTTGTCCTCTGAATTCCTGCAACATAATGCTTTCTTACTTTCATAAATGCAAGGCTCCTTCCATGGCAAGCTGTATATAGGGTGTCACCGTTGTCAATGGCTACTTCCTATTCTCTCAGTGAAAATGGTCCAAATGCTCTGTCAGAGCACGGCTAATCATCTGTTGGTTCTCGATCATGTTGGAATAAGATCCATTGATCCTTTTGTGTCTGTCACTACGCCCAACACTCACGAGTTTGAAGTTCATCACAGTCATCCAATCCCAGAATCCTACTCGGAATACCACAGACAAGGTTTAGACTTTTCGGATCCTCATGAATGCTGCCAACAATTCTAGCTTATACCACGAAGATTCTGATTAAGAAATCTAAAAGATACTCATTCAATCTAATGTAGAACGGAGGTGGTTGTCAGGCACACGTTCATGGATTGATGAAGGTGATGAGTGTCACGGATCATCACCTTCTTCATAGTGAAGCGCGAATGAATATCTTAGATAGGAACAAGCATGTTTGAATAGAAAGCAGAAATAATTGCATTAATTCATCGAGACGCTGCAGAGCTCCTCACCCCCAACAATGGAGTTTAGAGACTCATGCCATCAAAGAGTATAAAATTCATATTGAAAAATGTCATGAGATACAAAATAAGTCTCTAAAAGTTATTTTTATACTAAACTAGTAGCCTAGGTTTACAGAAAATGAGTAAACTAAGATGGATAGTGCAGAAATCTATTTTTGGGGCCCACTTGGTATGTGCTAGGACTGAGACTTAAGCTTCTCACGTGCCTGAGCTATTTCTGGAGTTGAACGCCAGGTTGTAACCTGTTTCTGGCATTGAACTCTAACTTGCAACCTGTTTCTGGCGCTGGATGCCAGACTACAACATGGAACTGGCGTTAAACACCGGTTTACGTCGTCTATCTTCGCGCAAAGTATGGACTATTATATATTGCTGGAAAGCCCTGGATGTCTACTTTCCAACCCAATTGTGAGCGCGCCAATTGGACTCTTGTAGCTCCAAAAAATCCATTCCGAGTGCAGGGAGGTCAGAATCCAACATCATCAGCAGTCCTATTTTTAGCCTAAATCAGATTTTTGCTCAGCTCTCTCAATTTTAGCCAGAAAAATACCTGAAATCACAAAAAAACACACAAACTCATAGTAAAGTCCAGAAATATGAATTTTGCTTAAAAACTAATAAAAATATATTGAAAACTAACTACAACACACTAAAATCTACATGAAATTACCCCCAAAAAGCGTATAAAATATCTGCTCATCAACAAATACTTTAATTTATGGTTGCTTACCCTAGTAAAAATTCAAACCCTACCATAGTTGAAGAATAAAATGAGAGAATTGTTGTCGAATGTATATATCCCAATATACATTCACAAATTAAGACAATGTGCACCAACCCTCCCAAGTGCCAACATTATAAAAAGGTGATCCTTGGAGAGGCCTTTAAATTCAATTCATTCATTCATTCAGAATAAGCACAAAAGTATACATCAGTTTTCTCTCAATGCCGCTCAACCCAGAAATGAAGGATTCTCTAGTACAAATGGTAGAAGACAATAGCTTATGATACTCATTTATATATATATACATCTACAGGGCATGGACAAGGGATTATAATTGATGAACCATGACCTTCAAAACTTAGATATTCCAATAAGAAAAATTATAAAAGAAATAAATAAGGTAAAATTATAAATGAAATAAAGAAAGTCATGTTCAAGTCCTCACATTTCACTCCATTAGGAAGCTCCTAATCAAAGTGATACAGCAAATATTTAACCATATGTAATGTAAAGCATATTTAACTCCAAATATCTTAGCTATATAAGAATTTCAAAGGTTAAGTTTTATTTATGAAAACATAGTAAAGTAGTAGCCAAAGCACCAAGAACTGATAGGTACGTTAAGTACAAAAAATTGAGTATTCCTATAATAGATCCTATAAACAAATACATTAGAATTGCTGTGAGTTTTTTCTTACTTGTTTGGCCTTAAGAAATTTTCAAAACATCAAATATCATAGTAAAAATTTTCTTTAAGTAAAAAAGAGGGTTCTATAAGCAACTTACCGAGCGTAACCTCACTTCTAAAAAGTGCATACCAGCTTTGAAAATAATGCCAATAATAATAATGTCAAGTATTTGGCACAATATATCCTCAAATAATGCACGCTCTTAGGCCATGCACTCCACTCGATGCAATTACTCCTCATAAAAATATTGCAGTTCATTCCGTGTCAAAACTCCATTTCCATCCAAATCAATGCACTTGAACCTAATCATATGACAATGTCAAGCAAATTCACACATAGCTAATAAGTTATTCACAAAGGTCAAATTCCCATGTTCCTAATAATGGGAAAGATATATCCAACACAAGTCCATAATCTGTCTCCAAGAGCCAACCATGGACTCATTCACAGGGATATGCATAGTTCAAACTCCAAGTCATGTAAAACATGCTATGCACATGTGTAATTAACAATGCATGATGTTTATAACTGCATAGTGATAAACTCCAATTTTGTGGTTTATCTTGTGCTTAATTTGGGGGATTTTATCAACTTATCTCACATTTATTCAATGAAATAGCATGGTTGTAATTCTCCCTAAATTTGTGCTTAAGTGTGAAAACATGCTTTTTAAGCCTTAAAATAGCTAAATTTAATTCACTTTAATTTCATTTGATGCCTTAATATGTTTGTTGAGTGATTTCAGATTCATAGGGCAAGTATTGGATGGAAGAGGTAAAGAGAAAAGCATGCAAAAAGGAGGATTCATGGAAAAATAAGGATTTAGAGTGCTTAGAGTGACACACACGCGTGACAGACGCGCACGCGTGAAGAGGAGGTCGTCCAGGCAACGCGTACGCGTGGCTCATGCGTATGCGTCACAGCCAGCACATGACCTCATTAAAGTGAATATGCTGGGGGCGATTTCTGAGCTACCCAGGCCCAAATCCAACTCATTCCTGAGACTATTTGATGCAGAATTCAAGATGGGTCAAGAGGGAGCAATTATGTTAGGTTAGGATGATACTTTAGATTAGTTCTAGAGAGAGAAACTCCCTCTTCTCTCTAGAAATTAGGGTTCTTAGTTTATTTTCATCTTAGATTTAGGTTTAATTTCTTGTTTTAATGTAGTTTCTCTTGTGTTTCCTTGTTGATTTCCCTTAATCTTCTTAGTTTCTCTTGTTATTTCCTTTATTTTACCACTTTTTACGTTATATAAACTCTTGTTAATTCCCCTTTCCTTTAATGCAAATTGAGGTTTTATGTTTTTTTCTTGCTTGTTTGAGTTGTTATTATTGATTTCTTGCATTGGGTAGTGGCAGATTTTACTATTTCTTGCAATTTATGATGCTTTCCTTTTATGCCTTCCAACTGTTTGACAAAATGCTTGGTTGGATGGTAGAATAGCTTTTTGAGCATTCTTGACTTGGAAAGAGAAATTAGGTAATCTTGAGTCATCAATACTCAATTTAGATTGGTGACCTAGAGTGGTTAGTTAATATTATTTCCATTGACTCTAATCTCTTGCTAAGTCAATTAGTAAGTTGATTAGGACTTTTGGATTGAGATTAACTAGTCTTATTTGACTTTCTCTTAACGTGAAGATAACATTATACCTTCTTCCTATGTTAGATATGATTAAATAAGATTAGCTCTTGTTAATTATTGTATGATAATTAATGACTATGATAGAAAGTCTATATTCTCAATCCTTGCCATGAATGTCTCTCTTTATTACTTGCTTTCTTTAGTTGCTTGCTTTACTTTTGTTGCCTTTTTAATTTCTTATCCCTTTATTTGCAAACCACCCCTTGGATACCATAACCAATAATGTACACACCTCACTGCAATTCCTTTGAGAGACGACCCGAGATCTAATACTCTCGGTTATTATTATTGGTTTGCACTCGCGACAAACAAATTAAACTTTGATTGAGGATTATTTGTTGGTTGGGAACTATACTATCAACGGAATTATTTGTGTGAAATTCCTAACTGATGAAAATCTTCTTTCACATAGCTAGTTAGGATAATGAATGGGAAATAATGTACCAATACTCAAATACCAAAAAAAAGTACCAATACTCAAGACTTGGGTTTGATGATTTATCCTCTTCTGCTAGTATGAAGTAAAAAAAATCTTCATAACACATCTTTCCCTCAACCTTACTAGTAAACTTTCTTGGAACCTGTGATAATATTGAAGTGAGTTAGAATATTCAACTGTGAACAAAGATTAGAGAGAGAGAGAGAGAGAGAGAGAGAGATGTGGTTTTGGATTGTATGTAGCTAAAGATGAAGACTGCTGAAGGCAAGTCTTGAGACAAAATTGATTTGTAATATTGTAATCCACACAAACCTGAGAAAATATTCTCTCGACAATTCGATAGGTGAACGCATGATTACTATATCTAACAAGGTTGTCTTTGTCTATCAAGAAATCGTGATCTGTATCCAGCTCCTAAAACTTGCAGTATATAACATAGAAATGTTCATAAGAGAATACCTACAAAACAGTTGTTTCATGCAAAGTCGAATTTAATGCATTTTAAAATAAATATACCTTAAAACCTTAGCTTTGAAAAAGAAGTGTCTCAATCATTTTTCTGAAGTTGATGGTAATAGCATTTAACACTATATACCTTAAAACCTTATTGATGTCATCTTCTTCATCAGCATGCAGCATTGCATCAATTATGCTTCCATGCTTTAGCTCCCTCAGAGTAAGACGACCATTATAAATGAGGTTCTATAATGACGGGTAGCACGTTGTGATGGCAAGTGCATACCAGAAGCAGAATAAGGCCAGAAGGGAAGCACAATAAAGGGAAGCTAATTTAGATTACTGATAAACCACTATTTTATAGTTTATCTTGTGCTCAATTGAGTGGTTTTTTATCAACTCTTTACCCACTTATTCATACTATTTGCATGGTTTTATTTTTTCCTTCCGGATTTTGTGCTATGATTGAAAACATGCTTCTTTGGCCTTATATTTGCTAATCTTAATCCTCTCTTATTAGCATTCGATGCCTTGATATGTGTGTTAAGTGTTTTCAGAGATTATAGAACAGGAATGGCTTAGAGGATGGAAAGGAAGCATGCAAAAGTGGAAGGAATACAAGAAGTTGAAGAAATTGCTAAGCTGTCCAGCCTGACCTCCTCGCACTCATATGGTCATAACTTGAGCTAAAGAGATCCAAATGATGCGGTTCTAGTTGCGTTGGAAAGCTAATGTCTGGGGCTTCGATTTGATATATAATTCGCCATAGTGGCCGTATAGCTAGGCAACGCGCATACGTGCTTCACGCGGACACGTCGCAGTGACAAAAAACCAGCGTGGCAGATTTTGCAATCAACGATTTCTGGGCTGTTTTTGACCCAGATTTTGGCCCAGAAAACACAGATTAGAGGCTATAAAGTGGGGGAATGCATCCATTCATGAGGCAACAATTCATACAACATTCATTATACATAATTTTAGGTTTATATGTAGTTTTTAGAGAGAGAGATTCTCTCCTCTCTCTTAGGTTTTAGGATTAGGATTTCTTTTAGTCATAGGATTGTTTCTTCATACCAGGTTCAATGTTCCTTTTCTTTAATTTCTCTTATACTTTTATTTATTTTATTACTTTAATTTATGAATCCTTATGCTAGACTTGATTTCTCTTATTTATGCAATTGAAAGTAATTCATATTTATGACTTTAATTTAGCTTTTTACACCCTTTGGCTTTGGTTGAGTAATTAGAGACTCTTGAGTTATCAAACTCTTTTGTTGATTGATAATTGGAAGTTGCTAATTTACTTGAATTCCACTAACTCTAGTCTTTCTTTGGGAATTGACTAGGACTTGAGGATTCATATTGATTTATCCACTTGACCTACTTTCATAGTTAGAGGTTGACTAAGTGGGAGCAACGAGCAATTCTCATCACAATTGATAAGGATAACTAGGATAGGACTTCTAATTTTCATACCTTGCCAAGAGTTTTCTTAGCTATTGATTTATTAATTCCTGCAATTTATTTCTCTTGTTCAAACCTTTCAAAAACCCAAAAATATTGTTTTCCATAACCAATAGTAAAATACACCTCCCTGCAATTCCTTGAGAAGACGACCCGTGGTTTGAATACTTCGGTTTATAAATTTTATTGGGTTTGTTAATTGTGACAACCAAATTTTTTGTACGAAAGGATTTTTGTTGGTTTAGAAACTATACTTACAACGCGATTATATTTATGAATTTCTTTACCGATAGAAGTCTGATCGTCAACTACACACATGCTCATCATTCCTACCAAAATAGCCATCAACCTGGCATCACAAGCTTCCCCAACAATTCCCAATATATTTGAAAACAATGCATTCAAATAGAAATAGAAAGATTACAAAACCAGCTAGTTACAACACAATCAATACATCAATTTCAACCCCAACCAATCACAGAACTTTCCAGGTTTCTTCAATAAAGAGAAAATTATTTGATCATTATCAATCTAAGCTCCAAATGATTTACCTCTTACATCAGGTTTCTTCATTTATTCATTTTAAAATTATTTTTTCAGTTTTTTTGTCTTTTTTGGATGTCACTTTATAAGGAGAAACCAGAAGACAAGAAAACACTAATGTCATTTTAGATTTTTCTATCACTAATCTGGCATTTTCAACATTATTCAAGTCAATGTGCTGAAATTCCTAAACCCAACAAACATAACATTTTTAATCCATAATCTTATCTATCCAATACTAAATGTTACAAACAACCAATAATAAATGAAAGCTGCTTTTCTGAAATGCATTTCTACAAAGCTAGATTCGGCACAGGTTGAAGGAGAACCATCACTCCAGCAAGCATGAATAGAACTCTAATTAAAAGATTTGGCTTAAATAAAACAAAAAAAATCAAATAGCATGAACACCACCAGATTAGCAACACTTAAATATAGAGTTCAAAATTCAAATAGTAGCTTACATCTGTTTAGCTCCTCTTAAGTTAAGCACCTGCAAGCATTAGACAACAGTCCAAATAAGCATCAAGCTGGATAATATTTAATCTAAAAAAAGCAAGAATGGAGAGAGCATAGTAATAGGAAAATAAATGCAGAAATATATGCCAAATATTTGGAAGAACAAATAATTACAAATTTTAGGAAATTTGGAATAGAAACAAGACAATGGAATTTGGAAGTTCAGTAACAATAACTGAAAAGGATACCTAATTTTTGTGAGCTCGATTGAAAGAGAGAAGACGCGTAAGAGAGAGCGGAGAAGGAGGAGCGACGACGACAACAGAGAGAAGATGATAAAGAGTAGACAGTAACAAGCGATGACAGAGAAAACGACACCATTTGATACTTGAGAGGCAGAATCAATTCCTGTGGATAACAACATGATGTCGGAGCTCACCAGTCTGGGCCGTGTCGGTTCCAGACCATAACCAGAAAAAATCACTTCCTCCCTGTCTTCCGTCAAACTTTTATGGTTAGTCAATCCTATACATGATGCTTTCAAATAGCGTCTGTGACACTTTTTCCTTGCTTCATTGATTTATCCATCTCAGTACAAATTTCTAACGATGATCGAGTGCTTCTTGTCACGACAGCAAGATTGAAGCTACGTGATAAAAAAATGGAGGAATGAAAATGTGCTTCAATTAATGGAAGATGTATTCTTTTAGGTAACAATTATTTGAAAAAGATAAAAAAAATTAGTTTCTAGTATTTTAAGAAATTATATAATTACTCATTTTAAATAATAATTTAATTACAAAACGACCCTATTATAATTAAAACAGTAACTCAGGTTAAAAATATATGTCCAATTAAAATGTGACACATGGTAAAGGATAACTTACATATTATTTCAAAAGAAATTTGATAGAATTTACCTTAATTCAAACATAGCTTTTCAATGTAAAATAATTTTTTTATTGAAAAGCTACGTTTAAATTTTTACATATTAAATGTATTGATAGAATATTTAGAAAAACAAAAACTTTCTATTAGTTGTCTTACTTTCCTTGGACGGGTAATTTTTATTCTTTTGTTTCTTCTATTTTGGTAACTTTTTTTCCACGATATTTCTTTAACTTGACAGGTTAAAAATTAATCCATTGCAAATATGAATTCTATTTCAGGGTTTGCTCAATAGAAGGAAAATTTAAACTCCTAACACTTATTTAAGCGAACTAGTGAGTTAGTCATTTGACCAACCTAAATTAATTTTTAAAAGATGTGCAACACGAAAACTTTTTAAGAGACCACCCATTCTAATAGTATTCTTACCCAAGCATGCTTAATTGTAGAGTTTTAATGAGATTCAGTGTATTAATACGAGTATGATCGCACTTTTAGTAACTTTTTTTGGGAGAAAAATAAAATTGGGAGTCCGAAATTCCTTGGCAACTTTATTCTTTTGTTTTATACTTCAATTATCTTAGTTTTTAACACTTTTATTTTTGTGAACCATCGGAGCCAAGGCCCAAGGGGAGAAACAAAAGGCTAACTGTCTGGAGTGATTATCCATTTTCTATCATTTACATATAGAGATTTCATTCCTTTAGGCATACTATTAATAAAACTGAAATCATTGTGCCTTTTGAAACTTTTTTTTGCAAGCCAATCAGCACACATGTTCCCTTCTCTCAGGGTGTGTTGAAAGATGAGCTCTCAGGGTCTTCTTTAAAACTCCACAATTTCTCTTAGGAGGAATTAAAATGTTGTATATTATGCTTGAGATTTATATCCTCATACACTTCTATTGAATCAACATCTACAACCACTTTTTTCATACCAAAGTCTCATGCCATCCTAATCCCATGGACAACACCCCACAATTTTGCTTGCATAGCTTGATTTTTTTAGGCTAAAGCCCAACACAGTAATAAACAATTACATAGTGATTTTTTTTATAATGGATCTAAAGAGCCCAAAACACAAAACTACAAAAAAATCTTCTGAATCTAGAGACTTCTATTGCATCACTTAACAACAGGATTCTAAGATTAGGGGGAGGGGAGTTCTAATGATATAAATTGGTTGCGAGAACCGAACTGATCAATGAACCAGTAAAATGACTGGTACAACGGTCTAGAAGTTCAACCGATTTAACTAAATATAAAATAAAAATATTAAAAATTTAATATAAAATTTTCAAATATTCAAATTTAATAATTTCTAAAATAATAAAATTTTAAATTCTGTACTTTTATATAATAACTTATTCATATTTTATCATTAAAAATTCACAAAATAAAAAATTCTAAACAACTTTAAATTCTAATAAAGTAATCACTAATTAAATCATTAATAATACTCATCACAACAGCAACAAAAGTTTAGAACAAAAAATTTTCAACAATAATTGCTAATGTCAAATAATAAAAAATAATGAAAAATACAAACTTATATAGAAACTCAAACTATCAACAATAGAATTCAGAATCACAAACAAATTTTAACAACGACTTAATTAAGTATTCAACAACAAAAACTCAAAAAATTCAGCATCCAAAGCCAAGATAGAGGCTAACAAGAGTTTGCAACCTAAACTTCCTTTTGAAATCAACAAACTCCCCCTTACACCAAGTCTAAGTTTAGTGTTGGTGTGCATCATCAAATAAAAAAAAAGTTCTCAAGAAGGTGCTTGGAGGTTAGAAAAACAAGAAGATTCCTACAGAAAGCTTCTCACCAGGGGAGAAAATGATGTTAGTTCACTATTCCTTGAAGTCATATACAGTGAACAAAATTCTTCTCTTGAACACATTGAGCTCTTGGATAAAGATATGGGGAAAAGATTAACAGTGATAGGGGAGGAGTTGAAGCACCATGATCATCTTCCATCTTAGCAAGAATCAACTGTTAAACTAGTGACGTTAAAAGAGCGTTAGTTGGGAGGCAACCCAACCGTCGATAACTTTTTATTTATCTTTAATTTCGTTTCATTTTTAATTTCATTTGTTTTAATTGAATAAGCTTGTGCATCACTTATTTATTTTTACTAGATAATCATGATTATTCATAATTCTATTACTATTGTTTTTCTTTGTTGCTTGAGAATAAACAATCATTCAAAATTTGGTGTTGGAGATTATACTCTAGAAGATGTTGAAGAGGAAGGTAACTCTATCCTTGAGCTTTTATTTCTTATATCTTACATCTAGTTGATAATCATGATTCATTCTTCTTCATTTCACCTTACTTTTGAAATTGTTTGCACCAAATATCTTTAAGCATGCAACAAAAAGTTTTTGAAAGAAAAAAGTTGAAAAAAAAATTTAAATTTTAGCGCAAGTAAAATTAAGAGAAGTGGAGGTTCTGATCATGTGAGTATGTCATGAGGTTACACGTTTGTGAAAACTTGTATGGGGAGTTCTAAGATATGAAATGAAGTTTAGAAAAGTATTATAGATATTCTCAACATTTTATAGAACCAAAAAATAGAAAGAAAACAAAAAGAAAAACCAAAACAAAGAGCAAGGCCTAAGGCTCTGAGCACCAATGGTTAGGAAGGTTAAAAGAAACAAAACTCAAAGAGTTGTTTCCTAGTAAAGTGCTTGTGGTGTGACTGTGTCAAGCAAAGAGGCTTAAGCAAGTAAATTCGAGGGGTGCTTCAACACCCGATACCTTGAACCAACTGATTTGGGAGTGTTGATTGAAAACTTATCTTAAAAATTTGCCTTGAGATAAAACATTTAGAGTCAAAGTCAAGTGCAATAAAACCCCCAAAATAAGTATGGCTGAGAAAAGAAAATAATGATAATAATAAGAGAAAGAAAAGAAAAAACTGTTTTCAAGGTGAAAACTTATAAAGAGACCTCCATAGTATCATCTGAATGGAATTTCTAAGTTCTAAGATTTTCAATTGTAAGCCTAGCAAGCATTGGAATCCATACATGATCACACAATTCAGAGTTTACTCCATTGTCACTTGATCACTTCACTCACTGAAATATCACAACCAATTCTTCAACTCGCTTCATTTGGAAGACTCCTTTGTACATAGTTCCTTTCTTGTTTGGAGACAAGTAAGATCTTAAGTTTGGTGTTGTAATGCATGAGCATCTCTAGTTATTTTTTATTATTTTTATAGTAATTTTTTTGTTATAATTGATATTTTTTGTACTTTAATCAATGTTTCTTTGAGTTGCTTTGAACTTTGATATGTGTAAAAAATTGTAAAAAGATTTCAGGCAAGAACAAAGGAGAAGAAAGACAACCAAAGAAGCTCCTGAGAGAACTAAGAAAGGTGGCATGCAAAAGGAAGCAACCTCCCAAGGTACCAAGAATTGAAAACAAGCCCAGAGAAGTTCAAAGAGAATTTACAAACCTGACCGCTTTATACTCCAGCAAGAATAACTTGAGTTATAGAGGTCCAAATAAAGCAGTTTCCAACAGTATTAAAAATCCAACTTTCAGAGCTTTCTAATGATATATAATAGTCCATAGTGGACATGCGTCTAAGGCAGCCTCCTCCTGCATTGAACGCAGCCCCATCTCAAGTCCAATTGAACCATGCATATAACGCAGCTCCCCCTAACCTCTTCATACTCCAACAAGAATAGCTTGAGATAGAAAGGTCCAAATAAAGCAATTTCAGCGGTGTTAGGAAGCTAACATTCAGAACTTTCCAAAAATATATACATATATGTCTATAGTGAACTTGCGTCTAACACAACCTCCTCCTGCATTGAAGGGAACTATACTCAAGCCACATAAGGCACTTCTAGGAAAAAAAAAAGCCATGTGTATAATGCATGAACCACGCGTATAACACATGGCCAAAGTACACCTTCCAGGAGCCAATTTTCTCCATGCGTTATACGTGGGAACCATGAGTATAATGCATGGGCCAAAATACAACCTTCCAATAGCTTATTTCTTCATGCGTTATAGTTGAGGATCATGCCTATAACGCATGGGCCAAAAGCCACTCCCAGAGCTCTGGATCTTTTACTAATTTTTTCTAATCCTTCACTAATATCTCCAGCTTCAAGTATTTTGTTGGTCCAAAATTAAAGTTTCAAGCTCATGATTTCAACTAAGCAAGGCACCAAATTGTGAATTTTAGTTACAAGAAAGATCACTTGTTAGTTAAGATTCATTAAGAAAAGATTTGATTTAAATTAGATTTGATTCTGTTTTGATTGAATTTGAATTCTAGGTTATTGTTTAGGTTTTAAATAAGTCCAAGGGTTGTATGTTTCCACAGACATAACATCTCATACTAAATACATCACACTTTACAGTTTTGTTTTCATTCCACCATAAGTAACTAATCTCCTTTGTTAAGGTTAGGAGCTCTATTCATCTTTTTATGGATTATTAATCTAAGCATTTTGCTTTATTTTGTGATTATGCTTTGATCTATTTCATGATTGAGTTTTTTTTCTTCATTTCTAAAGGTTTGGAATTGTTGGGAAGCATTCTAACTCCGTTTTGGATTCTAAATATTGTTTTGAAAAAAAGTAATATTGGAATTAACTTGAAAACTCTTTCTCATTACTTTTTTTATTTAACTATGAATGGTATTTCAATGAGTGTGTGACATTTTGTGATTTTTAATTGCTCTAGTTTGAATAAGTGACATGAATTCAGATTATAAAATTTTTGTAAATCATTCTTTCTTGTAAGTTTCAATTATTTAGGAGTAGTTTGGATAAGTGACATATAATTCAACCTAAAGACTATTCTTAAATCTTATTTGAAATCAAATCAGAATTGTGCTTCACCTATTTTCTTAAATAATTGACTAAGAAATTAGTAATTAATTAGGTTAAATAGAAATTAAATTTCCAAACAATCAGAATTTTATTATTTATGATTTGTCGTGATTGATCTCTATACGCCTCAAATAAATGAACATAAGAATTGTTTTCCTAGACAGTGAATATTTCTGAAACTTTAACATTCTCACCACTGTTGTTTTCACATTCACTGTTTCCTATTTATTGCCTCTATTTACACGTTTACTTTAATTCCTCATTCACTCATTTGTTTCTTGATTTGTCTAATTAGAATAGTCAATTAATCATTGTTGTTTAGTCCTTTAATCCTTGTGAGAACAATAACTCACTCACCATGATATTACTTGATATGATTCGCTGCACTTGCCAAGTTGTGATTTAAAAAAATTATGTATCAAGTTTTTGGCGTCGTTGTTGGGGATTAATTGAGATTGACAACTACCACATTAATTAATTCTCTAAATTATACTTTTATTTTATTTTCTTTTGCTACTCACTGGAACTTTCTTTACTATGACTTTAAAAATTCCAATTTCCTTGTTGTTTGTGTGTTTTTATGAAAGGTAACAAGGACAAAGAACCTCTTCAATTTGATTTAGAAATAGAAATAACCCTCAAACAACTAAGAAAGGAATCAAGAAATCAGAGAAAACTAGAAGACAATGCTAGAAAGCATGACAAACAACAATGACAATGCTAGGAGGACTCTTGGGTCTTTCACTAAATCTACTCCTGGAAATTGTAGAAGTAGCATAGTAGCCCCTACTGTGAAGGCAAACAACTTTGAGTTGAAGTTTCAACTCATCGCCTTGGTATAACAAAATTGCCAATTTAGAGAGAGTTCTCAAGAAGATCCTAATCTGCACATATCCAGCTTCCTACAAATTTGTGACACAGTCAAATCCAATGGCACCTCTACTGAAACTTATCGATTGAGGTTGTTCCCATTCTCTGTAAGGGACCGAGCCAAGCAGTGGTTCAAAACTCAACAAAAGGAGAGGTTGGCAATAAATTTTTAACCAAATTTTTCCCACTACAGAGGTTGACAAAGCTAAGACATGATATCCATACCTTCATATAGAAAGATGGAGAATTCCTTTATGAAGTCAGGGAGAAGCACAAGAGAATGCTGAAAAAATGCCCTCTGAATATGTTTGCTGACTGGGTACAACTATAGATTTTTTATAATGAGATTACTCCTACTTCAAAGAATTCACTAGACAACTCAGCTGAAGGATCCATGCACATGAAGACCATTGAATAAGCTTTAGAATTAATTGAGATTGTAGCCAACAATCAGTACTTGTATTCCTCCAAAAGAATAATGAAGGAAGAAGTGATGAAATTGGATACATTGGACATTATTCTAGCACAAAACAAGGTTATGGCTCATCAAATTAGCACAATCACTAAACAAATGGGACAAATGCAAGTCTCAACAGTGAAAATTCAAGGAATCACTTGTGAATTTTATGGAGGATCCCATCAAGGTGAAGGTCCACTATTTTAAGATAGTTCATCGTCTGTTGAACAAGTAAATTACATGAAAATTTTCTCAAAGCCACCATATAATGACCCCTTCTCAAAAACCTATAATCATAGATGGAGGAACTACCCTAACTTTGGGTGGAAAAATCAAAATCAAAGAAGTAGTAACTTCAACAACTTCAACACTCCTTACCAACCACAAACACCTCCTGCACAACTAACCCAAAATTCACAAAAGACCTCCCTTCTTGAAAATGCCCTGAAAAAACTCAATCAACATATATCCACATTTCTCCAACAAACCTTCAATTTCATGCAAGAGACTAGAGCCTCCATCAGAAATTTAGAAGTGCAAGTAGTTCAACTTGCCAAGTAAATTGCTGAGAAACCCACAAATTTTTTTCAGTGATACAATTTCCAATACAACAGAAGAATGTAAGGTCATTAGCTTGAGAAGTAAAAGAGTGGTTAGCAAAAAGGATGAAGACCCCACTAAAGCACACAATGAGGACGTAAAAGAGGAGAAGCAAGAAAAAGAGAGCACTGTTCATGCACCAATTAATTCTCCAACAAAGAAGAAAACAGTGATTGCTTACCAACCAAGAATTTCTTTCCCTCAAAGGCTTAAGTAACAACACCTTGATGGACAATTTTCCAATTTTTTGGAGGTGTTCAAAAAGCTTCACATCAACATTCCATTCATAGAAGCTTTGGAACAAATGCCTCTTTATGCTAAATTCATGAAGGAATTGCTATCCAAGAAGAGAACTTTGAGGAGAGATGAGACATTGGTCATGACCAAAGAATTCAATGCAATAATTCAAAGAAATTTACCAAAAAAGATGCAAGATCTAAGGAACTTTCAAATTTTATGCACCATTGAAAGTACAACTTTTGAAAAAGTCTTGTGCGATTTGGGAGCAAGTATTAATTTGATGCCCTTTGTATGTGATGAAGAAGTTACAAATTAAAAAAGGTAAAATCTACAAGAATAACACTCCAATTGACAGATAGATCAATAAAGTATGCATATGCAATAGCTGAAAATGTGTTGGTCAAAATGGGAAAGTTTATTTTTCCAGCAAATTTTGTGATCGTTGACATGGAGAAAGATGAAAATGCCTCCATAATCTTAGAAGATCATTCCTATCTATTGACAAAGCCTTGATGGATGTGGAAAAGAGTGAGTTAATATTGAGGGTGCATGATGAGCACTTAATTTTTCATGTTTTCAAAATCATACATCATTCAAGTGAGAAGGAGAATTGCATGAAGGTTAAATCAATTGATCTAAGACTTCAAGAACCCCTTGATGAAGTAACTCTGAAGGTTCCACTTCCATGCTTGAGAGAAAAACAAGAAAGAGAAAAGGCGCAGTAAATTAAAACAATATGGTGTTGTTCTTGCATTCGGAAAAGTTTTTGACCCCAAATTTAAACTCAATACTTTGAGTTATTGCTATAATGAGATTGATCCTATTGGTGCCAAAGATAAGGCGGAGTATGTGAAGAATAAATTATACAAACTCTTCGAATTTTATGATCATAATTCTTTTACAATTGTGGAAAGTGTTTCTTATCAAACTCCAAGTATGACTTTTCAAGTGACATCTTTGACAAGCTCTGTTTCTATTTAGCTTATTAAAGTTGTTGGTGTAAGTATTTTTTTTTAGAATTACTCTACTTTGTTATATATATTTATATATGTGATTCGAATCATATATTGCTTGTATTTCAAAGGATAGGAGTGAAAATAACCAACTTGATGTTTGTTTGAGTGAAACAACATTGTTTTTCAATGATAAAAACGTAGATGTTTTACAATAGTGGAAGGACAATAATCATTGTTTTCTAATATTATCACTTATGGCACGAGACTTGTTGAGCATTCCTATTACTATTGTGGCTTTAGAGTATGCATTTAGCATTGGTTCCCAGGTTTTAAACAAATATAGAAGCCGTTTATTGCCAGATAATGTTGAAGCTGTAATTTGCACTCAAAATTTGATATGTAGATTTACTGATTGTGGTGTAATAATATTTATAACATACCTATTTTAGTGATTTTGTTCATTATCATGTATAATGTATTGTCTTTCTGATACATTTGTTTATTTTTTTGTAGAGGAAGATTTAGATGAGGAAGATATTGCAAAAGACGAAGGTTATTCTTCCGAAGTTAATTCAAATGATGTTATTGATCTACACGAGGATGAAGATGATAATTGAATTTAGAACATTGCTTGTATTTGGAATATTTACCTGTTTTATTTTTAAGTTATAATTTGAGCTATGTTTGATTAATTAGAAATTTGGGCAATGCTTAATTACATATTTTGGATAATTAGACAATGTCGATTTTATTATTTTGCTTCAAAAAACTTAATTAATGATTATGATTATTAGATATTTAGAATTATAAAGACTTTAATGTTTGTGAATTTAATTAGACGGGCCGAGGTAGAAATTTGGGACTACCACACTAAGCAGGATGGGACGGGCAAGCCCATTTGCCACCATAGTCGCCACCTTGCCTTCTCTGTTTGTGTTGAAGCTGTTGTCTTAGCGCCACCGTGGCTCGCCTTCTCTACTTCTGCCTCTGCTTCTGCGTGCCATGTCTCTTTTATCTCTGGTGCTCTTCTTTTGGCCTTGTCTTTCTCCACCTCTTACTTCTCTTCCATGGTCCAAGCTGAGCTAGGTTACCGAGGTGAGTTTTTTTTCTTTTTGGTTATTGTATATGAATCTGTTTGATTTCTCTTCTAGGTGAGCCTTATTGTTATTAATCTTCTTGAATTATAAATTAATTTGTAATTGATAATTTATGTCAATTGAATTTTTGACTATTTATTGCATTAATGGGTTCTTTCTCCCATAACAGATTTGCCACGAGCTCTAACCGTGTATATATTTCAATATGCAAATTTGGGGTAACTCTGGATTAGGGTTTATTGAGAATTTTTCAGGTTCAAGGCAACTCATGGTTGAAAGAGTGAGAAAGTGCATTGAAAAAGTATGTTTATTGTCCTTAATGTTTTTGAAAATTTTCAAAATTATCCATACCGTTTAATTTGATTCAATTATGTCCTTAACGTTTGAAATAGTTTCAATTTTATTCCTACGGTTAAATTTTTAACCTTTAAAATTTAGTTAATTTTTTTTCCAATTTTAACCTTAACTCATTCATACTCTCCAATTCCAATTGGCCAATCCAAGCACCCTACTGCCATTGCTATTACCACCGTAACCACCATCACCATTACCATCACCATCACCATCACTATCACCACAATCTTCTTCATCCATCTTCTTCCCTTCAAACAACAACAATAAAATTGTGTGTTTTATTATCAGAACCCTTTAACAATAATTAAGTAAAATTCAACAAGAAAGATGAAGAAACAAATACACATACAACTCAAACTTGAAAAATAGTGAAAGAAAGAACAGAAGACCAGAAATGGAGACTGAGCGGCAGAGAGAATAAGAAGAAAGGGGGAGAATGAGATGAAAATAGCAGCGCCCGCGGAACAAAGAGTTGATGTTGCTATCGCTGCCAACGCTAGAAGACAAGAAGAGGAAGGGAATAATGAAAAAGATAAAGAGAACAAGAACAAAGGCAAATCGAAGAGAAGAAGAGGGTGAGAGCGACGATGAAGACCATTGCCTTGCTGTTGCCGGAAATAAGAGAAGGGGAGGGGGGAAGGAAGGACGCGACGTCGGTGAGGAGTGTCATTGCCATTGTCACTGTTGTTGCCTAAGCTCAATGTTAAATAAAAAGTTTGCCAAAACTGTTCCTTTTCCAAACCACCATTGATCAAACCACCATTTTCTAATCTCTCTTCTCTTTTTTTCTTTCATTCTCTCTCATTTTAAAATTTGATATTGAAATATGTTTATGAGTGACTGTTATTATGAGTATAATTGTTGGTGATGGTGGTGAATAACAAGTGTAGGGTGAGTGTTTGGAGGAGTGATGGCAAATGTGTGGTGGTGGAAGTGATAGGTATGGTTGGTTGGAGTGAGAGGTTTAGAGTATTACGATGAGTGTGAGAAGAGGATGGCTTTGTGATGGTAGTAACAGTAGGGATAAGGGTTTAGCTAGGGTTGGAGTTGTGAAGAGTGCTGATAGTGGGTGGGGGACTGTGAAGTGTAAAGGATGATGAGGATGATAGGCAACAACGATAATGGATAATGGTGAATGGGTAGCAACAGTAGTGGGTGATAGTTGGGGGTGATGGAGATGGTAACGATAAAAAGAGAAAAGCGAAGATAATGATGATGAGAATTAGGGGGTTGAATTAGAAAAAAAAATTTATTTGACTGTTAATTTAAAAAATTTAACGATAAGGAAAAAAATTAAAACTTATCGAAAACGTTAGGGATAAAATTAAATCAAATTAAATGTTACGGATATTTCTAAAAAAATTTAAAAATATTAGAGACAAAAAAATACTTTACCTGATTAAAAATACCACCTAAGTATACATTAATAAGGTTGTCATATCATCAAAATACAGTAGCCACTTCAGCATCTTTATGATAAGAGATGTGCTCCAGCGAACTCAATGACATGCTTGTCAAATTTTTAATTTCTTTCTGAGATTATTTTGTCAATAACATTTATTGGATATCATTTTGTGAGCGTAAAAAACTTTTAAGTATCGATTTGATATTTACCTCAATATTTTATCTTTGATCTTTGATTATGATTTCAATTTTACCTTTAGATATAAATGTCACTAAACTATTAACAAAAATATTAGAGTAAATACTCATTCCGGCCTTGATAATTTTTTAAAAGACTACGAGGCTCTCAATAAAAAATATCTATTTCGGCCTTTGATATTTAATTTCGTGAGATTTATTAGTCTCTCTACCAATAATCTCTCTCTAGAACATGCTTATATGATACGTTAATCACTAATATGTTTTCTATTAATTTTTATAAGTAAAAATAAATTAAAAATTACTATATTTCTTAGCTTTACACAATAAATTTAACTAATGTATTTAAAAAGTTAAACAAAAAATAAAAAAGAATTAAAAAATCTTAATAATTACTTTTAAAAGATAATAAGATTTTTTACAACATAAAAATTGTTAAATCTTAATTAATTCTTAACGGAAAAATCAATAATTTAATAAATCATGTAGATTAATTCTATTAATACAGAAAAAAATATTAAAAAAAAGAGTTATTTGATCTCACAAAAATATAAATCAAGAACTGAAAATAAAGAGAGTTGTCTTTTAATATAATTGTTACGGCAGTTTAGAATATTTTCAAAAAATATTAAACATCCCAAATTGGTAAATTAGTGATAAAACCCCTCGTAAATACCCATACGATACGAGTATACGACCCCATTCTCTATTTCCTTGCCTGCCAATACCCTCTCTCCTCCAAATCCCCAATCTTCTCCCACGGTCCCCAGTCTCTTGCTCTGTCAGACATCGGAACGGCGGCCTACTTCTTTGTCCAGCATCACTCCCATCGCTGCTGCGATGTTTTCTCTCTCCCCCATCGCTGTAGCTTTGTAATGTCTCTCCAGCGAGGCTGCAGCCGATCTCTCTCGCCGCGGGTCAGATCTCTTCACCGATCCCCTGTCTTCTAGTTTTCTCTTCCTCTCTCAATATCTTGATTTCTAATTAATTGGCTATTGAATATTGATGACTTGATTTGTTAAGAATATGGATTACTTCAATTTTTAATTTTTATTTTATTTTATTAGATTAGTTCTGGTTTTGTCTCTTTTATGAGGTGAAAATAGTGTGTGTGATTAAGCTTGATTAAAGTGTATGATTAGGCCTTGCTACTTTATGAAAGAATGAGCCAATTCTTATTGCTACAGGAAAGCAAACAAAAGCATCAAGAAAAAGGATATAGTGACACGTGTTGCTTCATGTCTGGATTTTAAGGAGATAAAAAAGATGGTTTATGTTTGCTGAACAATCTGATTATCCTTTTCATGTGTTGATGGAGTAGACCACTGCAGTATCCGCATCAGTGTTTGAGGACTTCAAGGCTTGTATCTCAGAAGAAGCTAGTTGCCAAACAATATCGGAGATCAATTTGAAGGTAATGTATTATGGTTGTAATTTCTGTTGTTTTAATTTCATTTCTTGCTGCAATATAGTAATTTATGAGTAGTTAATTACATGACAGAAATCAGAGATAAGTTGGTTACTCTCGCAGTGTTGCCAGTGTATAAAGAGTGAGTTTGGTACAAGGCAATCAGTATAACAAATTCTGAGTATTATATCTTTTGATGTCTAAGCTCTAACTAACAGCCATATGGAGACTTTTTTTTTTGTGAATCAAAGAAGCTCAACACAATAGAGTGGAGCAAAAAGGAAAAGATAACCAAAACAAACAATCAACACCCAGCAAGTAATATAAAAAAGAACTCCTCCTGCCCTCTCACGCATAGCCATCAACAATAGGAAGAGAGTTCACTCCTCCACTCGTCACAGTTAATCATGGACATGTTGGTGATGTCCTCAACATCTCTGCTCTTATTTTGAAAAATTCTCCTGTTCCTTTCTAGTCAAATGTTCCAAATGATTGCACAAAAACTTCTTAACCGCTGCTTCCGGTCCTCCTGCCTACGCGGCTCCTCCGTCCAACTTAGAAAATGGTCCTTCATAAGTCCCGGAAGAGACCCTAGACGGCCAAACACAGATATCCAAGCACTCCACACAGTCCAAGCAAAATCACAGCTAAGAAACAAGTGGTGGACCTGCTCAACATCCTTGTTACATAGAACACAGTTCGTATCATCCTAATTGAGTATCCCAACCCGACTTAGCCTCTCCTTAGTATTTACCCTGCCTGTCAAGACAACCCAAGCGAATAGCTCCACCCTTGGCGGAACAACACCTTTTCAAATGGTCCTCGTGAAGCTGTAACTGGTTATATCCTCTGATAGGACTCCTTCTTGGAACACCTGTACAAATGAGTTAGTCGAAAAAATACCAAGTCTATCATATTTCCACACCACTCTGTCCTCCCTATTAGATGCTAGCCTCACTGGTCTCAAAGCCTCATGTAACTGACTCAACAGATCCAACTCCCACCGAAACAACTCTCGCCTCCATAGAAAGTTCCAAACCCCCTCTATCTCATCCCAAAACCCACAATCCCCAATAACCGAACCACACTGGCTTGAAACAGAGAAGAGCCTAGGGAACCGATCTTTCAGAGAACCACACTGTAGCCAGACATCTTCCCAAAACCTAGTCCGACGACTGTCACCAACCTCCATGGACAGACCTGTAATCACCTTATCTCTTATATTTTGCTCCTTTATCTGTAGCTGGCATATATCCTTCCAAGGTCCTCCTTTAGTAGGTACCACTTGAGTGGACAGTAATTCATTCAGCTTTAGATTATTACAAGAACGACCACCTTCTTCCACAGTGGACACTCTTCCTTCGCGAAGCGCCACCACCATTTAAACAAGAGGGCGGTGTTCCGAACCATAGCGTCCCCAACTCCCAACCCACCTAGCTTCTTTGGGGCCTACGTCTTGAAATCTTACATAAATCTAATGCTATCGATAACAGCCAGGGTGAAGAAACTTATTGTATTACTTTTAAATTTGTGTTCGTTATGGTTATCTATGAAGATTCAAATGGTTTACATTTTCGCTTGTTGATATTGCTTCATGTTCTGAAAATTGGATTGGACCGTCCGGTTTGATCGAATTAACCGGGAACCGATCTTCTGATCGGTCCGGTTGATATTTAAAATTGTCCTGCAAAAAATCAGATGAATCGGCGGTTAACCAGTAAACAGACGGAACCGGACCGGTTTTTTGGGTTACCGTTCGGATTTATATATATAAAAAACCCCACAGAACCCACCCCCATCCGTTTCTCTCTCTGACTCTCCGAGGACCCAACCATAACCCCCTTTCTCCCCCGCTGCCTTCTCCATCGCCAAACTCATGTCCACCGCTGTCTCAACCCCGCCATCGCATCTGCTCCAGTCGCCATTCCCACTGCTCGCCGCTCGTCTCTTCCGTCGCAACGCGTCTCGCGTCGCCGCTCGTCTCCTCTGTCTCGTTCCTCTGTGGCGGCCCTTGTCTTCTCTTCGACGTCGCTAGAAGTCGTGCTCGGAGGTGTTGGCGTCGCAATCTCCGTCGTCCTCGTTAAGCCAGTCTCCGTTGTCGTCGTCGGCCCTGAAATCGTCGTCTCTGTCCTCGTGTCAAGCCTGTATCTTCGAGTCCCTTCTCTCTCTGTTTGAGGTCACATTCTTCCTCCCTCGCGGTCACTTCCCTTCCTCCCTCGCTGCCGGTAAGCACTGCTGTTTCAATTTGTGTTGTTGCTGATTTTCTGAGAGAAAGTGTAGCCATTATTTTAGGAAGATAGAAAATTGAATCTGTGAAACTGAGGAAGAAGCTTCAAAGGTTCCATACCTAGAAACACACTATAGTTTACAAGTGGTTTTTCTGAAATAATGGTTGATAGTTGATTTGAATATTCTATTGAATTTTTTTGCTGAGTTAATTTTGTCGATCGAGTTCTGTGTTGGGTTTATGGTTTATTTGAATGTTGTTGTAATTTTGTTAACTAAATTTTGTATTCTGAGATAGGGTTTGTTGCTGAGGTGATTTTTAATTTAGTTTGAATGTTGAGTTTGGATTTTTTTGTTTAATTTTTGTTTTTGGATTTTCTTGGCTTTGGATGCTAAGGTTGCGTTTGGTTTGTGTTTTCATTTTCTGTTTTTATTCTTAGTGGTTTCTGTTCTTTGGATTTTCTGAATATGAGAGTGAAAACAGTAAAAACAGTAAAATCCTGTGTTTTCACTTTTTTCCTTCACAAAATTTTGAAAACACCGAAAATAAAAACAGAAAATGAAAACGCAAACCAAACGCACCCTAAGTTTTCTGTTTTTGGATTCTGAGTTTTTGCTGTTGAATACTTAATTAAAAGTTGTTGTTAAAATTTGTTGTGATTCTGAATTCTGCTGTTGATGGTTTGAGTTACTATATAAGTTTGTATTTTTCATTATTTCTGATTATTTGATTATTAGAAAGAAAAAAAGTTTAGGGAACCAATCAACCAACTATATCATGAGCCAACTCAAGTCAATCTCTTGTATTTTTAGTTTTAAAATTTGAAAAATTAGGAATAGTGGGGAATTACTTTTTCTTTTTTATAACAACCTCCTATTTTAAAACTAGTTGGCTCTAGTTGGCTATACCCCTAATTGGTTCCCTAGCGGAACCGTTTATTGTTGAAATTTTTTTTATTCTGAACTTTTGTTGTTGACGTGATGAGTATTGTTGGTTACTTGATTAGTGATTACTTTATTAGAACTTAAAGTTCTTTAGAAATTTTTTATTTTGTGATTTCTTAATGATAAAATATGAACAAGTTATTATGAAAAATTACAAAATTTTGAATTTTATTAGTTTAGAAGTCATTGAATTTGAATATTCGAAATTTGTATATTAATTTTTAATAATTTTATTTTATATTTAGTTAAACCGATTGAATCCTGGTTGAATTTCGGTTGAATCTCTGAACTGTTGAACCAGTCACTCCACCGGTTCGGTTCTCGCAACCTCTCTCAGTCTGCTACATATTTTTTATTTTATAGCTTTCAAATTGTGTTTACCTCTCTCAGTCTGCTACATATTTTCTGGTTCGCAAAACAATCAAACCAACCATACCTTCTCTCCTTCTATCACCCTTCTCTAATTTGATTTGCGATTTGTTCTTTTTTCTTCTTTATTCTTTAGAAAATCTTGTTTGTTTTCTTCTTTCTTTCTCTCTTTTTTTGGGGGTTAATTTTGGAATATTTGTTCGCAGAAGCAAAAGATGATAAGAGCGGTGCTCGTGATGAACACGCAGGGGAGACCTCGTATCACCAAATTCTATGAATTTTGGGTCCGTGTTTTCAAATGCCATGCACATTTCTAATCCAGTTATTCTCTTTTGGGAAAATAATAATAATAATAGTAATAATACAATTTACCCCAAACTTTGACTTTATGCAGTTTAGCTTATAAACTTTCAAAGTTTCAAAATGCACAATTCGGCATCATGAAATTATGGTGCAGAAAGCTGCTTCTGCTGATTTTTCTTTCACAAAAATTTAGCAGATGACCAGTTGATATCTTCAATGAGTCAAATTGCACATGAACCAAACTTAAAGCGATAAATTGCAATTTCTTTTTCTTCCTCCTTGTTTTTTCAGTTACCATGTGTTTTTCATGATGAAATTTCCATGCCAATGATCAAACTATGTTTTCTTTTGTTGTGGTAGATCAGCCTGTGGAGAAACAGCATGAAGCAATTCGCAATGTCTTTTCAGGTTTCTTTCTTTGATGATCCCTTGATTACTTAGTCTAAGTTGCTTCCTTTTGTAACTTTCTTTTTGCAGTCTTGTGCAGTAGAGCAGAACATGTAAGCAATTTCGTGGATGCTGAATCCATTTTTGGCCCGGTATTTTCTCTCTCAATCTTATAATTTTATATAATTTTTCTGTTTTAAAATTCATTATAATTGTAATTTAATTCAGAACTAAAATTTTATGATTATGGAGGTGTTTTGACACTTTTTTGGTATGATAGACAATGGTTTATGTAAACGGGATTTTGTGGTATTGATATTGTAGCATCTTGTATAAACAGGCAAAGCTTCTGAGTTTTCTTGAACTTGATTTCAACCTAAAGTTAGAAGGACTGCTGTAATCATAACAGTGAATGTGTGCTTTTTGAGACGTTAAGACCACTCTTCCATCTATCTGAGCAAAAGAATAGTTTTCTAGATTTCATATTTATCATTATGATATACTAGTTTCTTAAGGGGATGCCCTTACTTTCGGGATGAGGATTATTAAGCTGATACTTAACAGCAAACTTTGTTGTACTCAAATTATTGAATGCATATACCCTAATAGGCAATCTTAGGATCTTTAGTATTACTAGTAATTTATATGTTTTAGCCAAGGCAAATAATTCCTAACTTGTCTTATGCTTCAGGATTCTCGCCTTGTCTACAAGCATTTTGCAACTTTGTACTTTGTGTTGATATTTGATAGCTCTGAAAATGAGCTTGCAATGCTCGACTTGATACAAGGTAGATTTCTGAATCACTGCCTATTGATTAAATATTGTCCGTGTTACCTAGCTCCCATTGCATTAAATGTTAAAATCCAAGAGAATAATAATATTTTCAGAGATGAGTTCTTCCACAGGTTGTTCCGAAAACTTTACATTGTAATTGCCACTTGTTGGTTTGATTTGATTTGATGTCTATTGGTTAATATCTGAAGGAATGTGTCAGAGAAACTATAAATATTTTGTTGAAAACTGAATGTAAACATGATGTGATTTTTCATATTGTTATTGAATGGGTAAATTTGAACATGAAATGAGAGGCTCTCTAGTTGAATGTATAGAAGAAATATCAGGTCCTGCCCAATATCTATGAAATTTAGGAAGTTATGTATGATATTTCTCAATGCTTCCAATACTGATTTTACCACTACTTAGTACTTACAGATTAAGTCATCACATAATATATATAGCCAAGTATTTGTCATACAGGTTAGCAAGTGCCACTTAAATTTGAAACATAAGGTATGTGTTGTAATTTTTACCATCCTTAAGGCAACTAGGGCCTCCTGCTAATCTAAATAACTGGAGGAAATATATCATACATGCTCTAAATATAATTGCAAATTGCTTAGGTTGTTCTTGATTGTTGTCATTCATGTTATTAACACACATGAATAAAGAAACTAGAAGCTGCTTTACATCCGTAATAGGTTAAGGTCAAGAATTGATTTAATGATAGAACTAGTCTATTTAATCATTTGTAACTCAGTATAAAAGAAGCTGAAATAACAAGAGTTGGATGCCTACAAAGAAATTTT
The DNA here is from genome assembly GCF_000817695.3 of Arachis duranensis. NCBI lineage: Eukaryota > Viridiplantae > Streptophyta > Magnoliopsida > Fabales > Fabaceae > Arachis > Arachis duranensis. Next base: position 29,563,999 of record NC_029781.3, read on the forward strand.
CTGTTCCTAACTAGTCCATGTCCTTCAAGGGCTATAAACCTACACAGTTATATAAAAGATAACTAAAACAATCAATAAAAATTACTAGTATTGTTAAATTACATAAATATATACAAACTGATATTATGGTGAAACTAGTTCAGAAAAGTAAAGGAATATTAGAAATAATGGAAAGAATGTGTATTCCCTCTCAAAACATTATAGCGGTGAAAGGTGTTACAGAGACCTCTGTCTCTCAACGGTTTCTGCCCAATTTCTAAATCCCCTCTTTATGTTTCCTTTGATTCACGGTACCAATTGTCTATTAGTATTGCTGAGCAATATACATTCTGCCTTTTGAGAGATGTCTGTAGTGTTCTGCTTAACAATTGGTGAATATTAGCTGACAGTTTATTAATGATCAAAGCCGACTAAACAGGGTGATTGGGAATCCTCATTTATGTGATATAGAATCTCATAAATTTGATTCCTGTTAACATTATTTGGCATTCTGATATCTAGTAAGGGCCTTGACCCATTTAGTCGACCTAACTTGTGCAATATCTTATTTTTGTGCCATGTATTCAGATTATTGTTTAATTTGTTCATCAAATTGTTTATCCTTGCTTTTTTATTATAATGGTGCCCTTTGTTTGTTCGGGTTTTTATAGTTAGTGTCTATTATTTTGATTATTTAGAAATGCTTAAAATTTGCATTCAACAAACAAATCAATCAATAGCTCAAATATATTGTCAATTTAAAAAGGGAAGGTATATAGATGTTAGTTGAAGTTTGTGGATAGGTTTTAAAGGATTCCGTTCTCTTTTCTATTTATTTTTGAACTATGTTTATCTATTATGTTGCACGACTATGATATAACTCTGCTCCTGCTGAGTGCTGACTGGTGGTCAACACTGTCGATTACTTGATTGCTAACCTGATGTGGCGATTTGCTTACATGAGTCCTTTCTGCTTCCAGTCTTTGTTGAAACATTGGACAAATGCTTCAGAAATGTATGCGAGCTTGACATTGTGTTCAACTATAGTAAGGTTGTATGCTTTGTGCCCTCCATCATGAACCATATATTCTTTACCACAAACACACACATAGCAACAATTTTGTTTTACTATCAGAGAGAAATGAATTACAAACTGTGATATTCAATGGATAATTTTGGAGTTTGCCATAGCTGAGCTTTATCGCTATTCTCAAATGCAGATCAATACGCACAAATTTGATTAAAGCTGTCCAATTCTAAAAATTTGGCAACTCCTTTAGTTTATGTGTTCACTAATCTTGAGTTACTTTTTTGTATGCCGTTCCACATTTAGTTTCGGGAAATTCTATTTAAAAAACAAAAAAAAGTTCCAAAAATGAATTTATTTTTTTCCTTAGCTAACAAGCCTTTGCATCTTAAGTTTCCACATATTTACATTTGGAAATGAATTCTTCAGATACATGCCATACTAGACGAGATTATTTTTGGAGGTCAGGTATTGGAGACAAGTTCAACAGAGGTTATGAAGGCTGTCGAGGAAATAACAAAGTGCGATCTCTTTCCACAGCTTTTAACAATTCTTTTTAATGTTTATATTTTCGCATTGTAATTAAATTAGGGCATGCTACATCGTTCTGTTTGTGCACTAATTTGTCTGGGTGCGACTTTTGCATAATGCAGGCTAGAAGCAGCATCCAATGCAATCAATCTTGTTTCAAAGTCTGTTTCTAATTGGAGGTCGCGGTAGCTTTGGTAAGGTTAAGCTTCTTGAATTACATGCTTTAACAAATACAAGGGATTTGTAAAGTGAAATATGTTTGATCAGACAAGTCAGTAGGACGTGGTCTTTTTCTCCCCTCAAATTTGATTGAGTGATGGGAAGATCCGGCACATGTTTTGCAGTGCCCTACATTTGTTTTGTCCGAGAGATTATTTGTTATTTGATGTCTAATGTTAAAATGTTACTTAATATGATTGTCTTGCTTTCCTCTGTATCCTTTTCTCTCCTGTATTTTCTGTTTTTGGTATTTGAACTTTAAAAATGTGCAAGTTGAGAATGTTGAACTTTTCCAAATGTCCAGATTGATTACCTTGGTAATTTTTCCATCAATTATTAACAAAAGTAACACATTTATCAAAGTTGCATATTTCAAAAACGTGTGAAGGGGGAAGCTGTACATGAAGCCAAAGTTCAATTGAAGATTGGACTTATTCTGGATAAAATGAACATGTAAAAATGTTTAGGGGATTCATTGAGGCATTTAAGAAAGTTAAGAGAGCCAAATTGACCTTTTAAACATTTAAGGTGTGAGAATGCGGATGACATACAAGAGTGTAAATGCAATTAATCGGTTAATATACCTTTCCTTCTGTAGCGTGCCATAATCTTAACTTAAGCGGTCAAACTTACTGTTACTGCATGTGTAAGACAAGGTAATAATAGGGTTTAGAGATTGTAATCCACATTGATAGTGTAACAAGTTGTATATTATTATTACAGTTTTGTTACATATTCAAGTGTTTTTATTCAAGTGTTTTTGTGAATCAAATCTAACTAAATTGATCAAAATTTAACTAAAATCACTCAAACATTATGTGTATGAATCACACACTTCTTTGTCTTCATGTTCTTTCTATTTTTTTCATATTTGTTCCTTATTTCCATTCTTTTGTTGTTAGTGTTGTATTTTTTTTGTTTCTTTCCCTCTTTCTCAAGGTTGCGAGAACCGGACCGGTTAATAAACCGGTGAAGTCACTGGTTCAATGGTTCACTGGTTCGATCGGAGTTTAACCGGTTTAATTAAATATTAAATAAAATTATTAAAAAACTTAAAATAATCTTAAGTACATAAATTCAATGATCTCTAACTTAATAAAATTTAATATTTCACATAATAAATTATCCATTACTTAATATTAGAGGTTCACAAACAACTTCAAACATCAAAGTTTATAAGTAAACAAAAAATAAAAGTACATAATGACAAACCCATAATGTTCTACATTCAAAAGATACAATTACTAGTAAGTTTTCAACTAATCAAAGGTGCAACTCATAAAAAATTATAATTATCATTAAGTGTTCCAACATCTCCATCATAAACAGGTAATCCAAAGCCACCATCATCAGAAGTACCACCAAAAGAAGCTGTATTTGAAGAATCAGCAACATTAGGGAAATTCACATCAAGTTCCACATCTCCTCCATCTAATAAAATAAAATAGAAAACCAAGAAAAAATTAAAGTTGCAACTTTACATCAGATATTGAGAGAAAATGAAACAAGTTTTGCTATTTCAATCACCTGTAGGATATGAAGGCATAGCATTATCCGTATAAATTAAATTTTCAACGCCTTCGATGTCTCCATTAGTAAATTCGGGATCACCTTCATCCGGCATTACCCAAAAATCTACTGTGTCAATGCTTTGAATGTCAATTGGATCATAATTCTTCTTCTTGCGATGCATTCTAGATTGAAGACGTAGATTATAAGTGACATAAACAATGTCACTTAGCCTTTGATGCTCTAATCGGTTCCTCCTCTTTGAATGGATTTGTTCAAAGAGGCTCCAGTTCCTCTCGTAGCCGGATGATGAAGATGTTTGATGAAGAAGACGAATTGCCATTTTTTGCAAGTTAGGAGCACTCCCACCATGTAGCCTCCACCATTCACCTACCAGAATATGTAATTCAACCATCAATTCTCATTCAATATTTAAAAAACATTCAAAGTAAATTAAACATAGAAATATAAATACTTACCAGGTTCAAGTCTCTTAATTGCTTTCAATACACTTTCTCTTCCAAAACTTCCTTTTCGATCTCGATACAACTGTATCTCTTGCATTGCGGCAACCGAGTCATCGCAAAGAGTTTCAATATCAAATAAATCAAGCAAAGACCTCAAGATATTTGCCTTCTCAACAAACCCCTCATTATAGAAGTAATCTGGATTCAAAAAGTATGCTGCTGCATGGAGGTCACGCTTCAAATGCTTATCCCACCGCATTTTCAAGATACTTGTATAAGGTGTGTATGCAGATTTCCTATTTCTAAACATTGTCTTGATATTAATTTTGGCTCTTTGCATGCCCGCATACACAATACCCAGAGAAGGTTTCTCATCAGCATCAACAAGTCTCAATAACTTAATTAGAGGACCAACAAGCATAACAGTAGTAAAACAATCCTTCCAAAACTTACTATCCAAGATAATTGAACTAACCATCTTCCTATTGACACTCTTGGATAATTTATGAGAAGTGAAATATTTGTCAATCACCAATGCTTGCAAGTCTTGTTTATGATCATATATACTTTTCAAAGTAATGAAAACAGTAGCAAAATGTGTTACTCCTGGTCGAACAATTTCTTTCCAATCTTTTCTTTTTCTAAGCCATGACAAGAAAATCATATGATTGTAAACAAAGACAGTCACTTTTGAAGCACGAGAGGCAAGGTCAGCTATGTGAGGAAGACTTGCTATGTCTTTCAAGATAAGATTGATGCAATGAGCAGCACAAGGAGACCAAAAAATATTTGAATACTTTTCATGAATGAGTTTTCCAGCAGATACATAATTCGCAGCATTATCAGTAACCACATGCACAATGTTACTAGACCCAACCCACTCAATAACCTCAGCAAACAATTTAAACAAGGTATCGGTAGTTTTTATCATATTAGAAGCATCAACAGACTTAACAAATGACATACCAGCAGGACAATAAATTAGAAAATTAATTAACGTACGCTGCCTTTGATCAGTCCAGCCATCTGCCATCAGTGTACAACCAGTCCTTTTCCACAAGCTTCTATAACCTTCAACAAGCAACTGACACTCCTTCTTAAGATCGGCCAGCAAATGAACTCTCATTTCATTATACGACGGTCCCTTGAAACCAGGTCCAATTGCAGCAACGCCGTCCAAGGCAGGTTGAAAGTAAGGCGATTGAATTGCATTGAATGGAATCCGTGCATCAATGATCCATCTTGCAAGCCCCAACTTAACCTTGTGCTTAACTTCTTTACTGGCCAAGACACTTTTCAAAGCTGGTTGAGAGCCTGGCGTAGTCCTTTCCTTAAAATAACTTCCAATTGGAGTAGCAGCAATCGCTCTTCTCTTTCCTTTGTCTCCCATTGTTGTAGGAGCCGGAGGTTGTACAGGATTAGGCGCTTCACCCTCTTCTTCCGCTTGTGTTTCACTTTCCACATCATAACAATCAGCTGTATATTTTCTTTTTTCTGCCTTATTTTTTTTGTTTTCCTCCAAAAGCCTTTTGAATTGAAGCTCAACATCTTCAGTTACTTTGTTACAAACTTTAATTTGTCCAGGGATCTTTGCAAGATGATATTTCATTCTATATATCCCCCCTCCATTGTAAGTATTCAAGCAGAAAATACATGTATATTGCGCCTTGTTATTTTTGTCATACGTCACTGTAAAATACTGCCAAGCTGGATCGGATTTACCTTTGGATGAACCAGTTTGAGAATCTTGTGGCTGTGGGTTACTTTGTGATTGTTCCATCTATAACAATCAGAAAACCAAAGACCAGAAAACTTCAGACAACCATGAAAATAATCAAAATATTCATCATGAAGCAACAAAGTCAATAACAGCAATGATGAAAATAAATAAACAGAAGCAGCAAAACAGAAGTAGGTAACACAAGCAAAACAGAAGCAGCAAAACATATTCCAGGACAATAACTGCAATGATGAAAATAATAAAACAGCAAACAGAAGCAGGTAACACAAGCAACAATGCAAAACAGAAACAGGTAACAGAAACAGCAATGCAAAATAGAAGCACATAACAGAAGCAGCAATGCAAAATAGAAGCAGCTACCAGAAGCAGCAAAAAATATTCCTCATGATTCATGAAGCAGTGAGCTAACAGAAGCAGCAATACAAAAAATATTCCTCATGATTCATGAAGCAGCGAGCTAACAGAAGCAGCAATGCAAAACATATTCAAAATAAAAAACACCAATCATGAAAATCAAGGGGGCTCAGAAAATCAAAATCCAAAATCAAGCATAGAACAGGCGAGCACAGAACAAGATCAGAACCTCAGAAACACAAAATCAAGAAGCATAGGTGAAAGAACAAAGTCTTACCAAATTCAGAAGGAGGCGGGCTTGGCCGGTGGTCGTCGGCTGCTGTCGATGGTTGTGGGTGGTCGCTGTTGCTGTCGATGGTTGTGGGTGGCGACGAGGAGGCGGGCTCAGACGGTGGTGGTCGCTGTTGCTCTCGATGGTTGTGGGTGGCGACGAGGAGGTGAGCTCGGCCGGTGGTAGTCGCGGGCTCGGCCAGTGGTACTCGCGGGCTCAGCCAGTGGTAGTCGCGGACTCGGCTATGTTGGCCTTGGTGGCCTTGATGGACGCTGGCGCTCTGTGGGTGGCTTGGGTGGCTATGGACGCTGGCGCGCTGTGGGTGGCTATGGACGCTGTGGGGAAAGGCCCTTTCCGAAAGGGAACTGGGGAAGAAAGGGGAAGATGGAAGAAAGGGGGGAGTATCAGATTAGGGTTAGGGAATAGGGATACATTTCGCGAACGTTATTCTTTTTTTTTTAAAAAAAAATTGCCAAAACGACGTCGTTTGGCATATGAATTTGCAAACCATTGAACCGCAAAAAAATCGGACGGTTCTTCCGGTTCGCCGGTTAACCGCCGGTTCGACCGGGTTTTTGGCCGGTTTTTTGCCAAGCGGTTATTAGCGTTACCCGGACCGGTTAGGTGACCGGTTCCCGGTTTTTCCGGTTGAACCAGCCGGTCCGGTCCGGTTTTCAGAACCATGCTCTTTCTAAATGTTACTTTTTATTCTTGGTAAAAGGGTGAAACAAAAAGAATAATGAAAATGTGAAAATGTAAAACAACAAGAAGAAATCATAACATAAACTTTTTGAATTTTGACAGAAGAATATTTTAACAGTAATAAAGGTTCTTGTTAATAAAGTGAAAGAAGTGTTAAAATGTTATTTTAATTGAATCAGCATTCTTAACCTTATATTATATGTATGCTTATGTGTTGAACAAGTGATTTCTGCTAGTAAGATAACTAGTGTTTTGAGAAGTAACAAATTTAATCTTTTACTCGACTTTAACATAATCCCTTTGATTAACTGTATGGTGAATGGAATTATCATTGCATGACAAATATGATATAACATCAAGTTTGATGTGTAATTTTGAAGGAAAAGAAATTTTGATGAATATTTTATGTAAAAAGTTTCTATTATTTTACGACGGATAAAAACAAAATTTTACAAGGGAATTTTTGCACCAGACTCAAATCAAACTCATCAAAGAATCAATCATGCATGCAACTAGGATCATATGACAAGGAGCAGTCCAACAAGTAAGGTTTAGTTGAAGGACTTTAGTTTTTACTTGTCAAGGATAAATCAAGTTTAACTCTCAAGTTAAAATCATGTTTAAATCAAAGTAAAATGATTTTTAACCATTGATTTCGAAAATTTAATGGTTGAAGATGAATATGGGTCGTGCTATGCTGATTCTAATATGTTTATAATGGATTATGAGTAGGACCCAATCAAATAATACAAAAGGTGCCATAACTCAAAATTCATATTTGTTGAAAATATGCCTAGAGGATCGATCCTTATGCTGAAATTCATTGTGATTAAATTTCATAAGTTTTCTAAGTGTTTTTCATAAACATTTGAGAGATAGCTAGAGATTACTCATAGTGCTTCATTTGTAACTATATATTCTTTTGAGAAAGCTCATTCTTTCTGAAGTTAACTATCACATATTGTGAAAAAAGAGTTTTGTAGCTTTTTTTGATTGTTGAGAGACTTAGAGGTTGTTTTCTTTGAGTAGTGAGGCTTGCTAAACACTATAGTCGGTGATGATACCTAAAATCATTAAACACTCAAAGAAAAACACTTGAAGTTGGTATTACTTCAAATTCTTAGAGAAAGGTCTCTAAGTGGAGTGGCTTAATCGAAGTGGTGATCATATATCGTGAGGTATTCATTAAGTGTTCTATCTTGTAGCGGTTTATCAAGCGTCTTATAAGCTTGGTAATATAATAAAAATCTCCACATCTTGATGGGATGACTGACATAGGTGAAGAGGTTATACCTAACTAGAATATATTGTGCTTGTGCATCTTCCTAATTGTTAAACTCTTTATATTTCTTGCTATTTACATTTCTAAAGTGGTGTAGAAAGTTGGCTCCTTATACTTGCTTGGAAACTTGTTCAAATACTTGGAAAAGTTCTAGTACGAAATTACTCGCATTTAAACTTTCATTTATTTTATCCCAGCAGTATGGAAAGTATTAAGTACATGGTTTAAATGCTTGAAGTTCGCTTATACACCCACAGAAAATATAAGTACGTCGCCTTTGTTCGCAAGTTTATATTTTCGCAATTTAAGTTTTTATCTATATTTTGCAAAATTTTTAATTTGTCATTAGCACTCAATTTACTCTTCCTCTTGAGTATATTTATCTTGTACTTATCGAATAAGAAGTGGCATCATAGCTTAACCCATTTGAGAGTGTAGATCATGGTTGGGACAAGCACAAACTTTGACTATTTTAAAGGATATTCATCATGTTTCAAGACTTAAGAATATGGGATATGATTGAATGTAGAAACTATGTACCCACAAAAATCACTACCACAAAAGTAGATAGAATCGACAAGATCATTGAAGAAGCAAAGCCTAGAAAAAAATTGGCTGAAGAAGATTATAAGAAAGTATATTTCAATCACAAAGCTGTAAACTATCTTTATTATGAAATAACACAAAATGACTACATAAAGATATCCATGTGTACAAAATTTGGAATAAGTTTAATATAACATTCGAAGGGTCATGCCAAATAATCAAAGATTGATAGACTTGTTCATGAGTATGAGCTTTTCCAAATAAAAGATAATGAAAATATTGAAAATTGTTTGGAAGATTTTCAAGTATAATATGTTTGGGATGATGCAGTCCAGAAATTTTTTGTGATAGTTGATACATGAGCATCTTTAGTTGTTTTTAGTTATTATTTCTTTGAAAAAAGTTAGCGCTCTCTTATTTTTATTAAGATTTGCATGTTTTTAATCAATATTTTTTAGAGTTTCTTTCTTTAAACAAAGTTAGTGATTTTCTTATTTTAAGTGAGATTTTTGTGCTTTAATCAATATTTTGTGGAATTACCTTGTGCTTTGATATATTTAGAAAATTGTTGAAAGATTTTAGGTAAGAGCAAATGAGGAGATAGACAATCAAAGAAGCTTTTGGGAGAAGTAAGGAAGGTGGCAAGTAAGAGGAAGTAACCTCCCAGGAAAGCAAGAGTTGGAAACAAGCCAGGGAAGTTCAATGAGAATTTGCAACCCTATTCTCTTCATACTCCAGTAAGAATAACTTGAATTATAAAAGTCCAAATGAAGCGGTTCTAGCAACATTAGAAAGCTAACATCCATATCTTTCCAATGACATATAATAGTCTATAGTGGACATTCAGTTTAGACTGCGAACTACCGTCATCTTCCAACGCATAAAAATAGAGACACAACTTGGCGTGCCACAGGTCTAAACATTGGCGTGCCATACGCCTGCGACCTTGTTTCTTTGCCAAAGCTCCAATCCGAAGCACCATTGGCATACCATATGCCTAGCATGGCGTGCCACACGCCAGCGCCACTTCCAGGCACAAAATTTAGCATTTTACACGGCATAAGTGGCGTTCCAAATGCCAACTCCAAAGCACCTCCATGGGCCATCAATTTTGGACGTTTCACACATCTGAAGTGGCATGCAACATGCCAAGAGGATGGTGTGTCACACGCCCATGGAAGCACTCCCAGAATTGATGATGAAGGTGGCGTGCAACACATAAGCAAGAGGGCATGCCATACGCCCATGGAACAAGCTCCCCAAGACCAAAAGAAAAGCTGACGTGCCACGCTGGACCAACTCTCTAGAGGATCAAATTCAAGACATTTCAAGGCACAAAGTGGGCGTGCAACACGCCAAGGAGAGAGCGTACCACACGCCCAAAAGATGTCTCCAAATGAAGCTTAAAGTTGGCGTGCAACACGCCAAGAAGGTGGCGTGCCACACGCCCAGGGTGGACATCTAGGATTGCACAATTTCATAGCGTGCCACATGCCAAACAACAAGGGCGTGTCATTTCTACATGCCTTTGAAGTCTCATCCACTATTAAAAGTTGGCGTGTAACACACCAAGGTTGGGCGTGTGCCCACGCCCAAAATGATTATTCCTAAGACATGAAGGAAGATTGGTGTGAAACACGTCTAGAGGTGGGCATGCCACATGCCCAAAGTGGAGACTCCTAGGGATTTGAAAAGATTGGGCGTGCAACACGCCAGTAAGTGGGCGTGCCACACGCCAGTAAGTGGGCGTGCCACACGCCCATGGCTCATGAACCACAAACTTCAAGTTATCACTCAAGCCCACATTTGAATTGTTGAAGGATTGGATCATTAAGCTTTGGACATGAATCACATTGAGAATAGAAGATTAATTGTGGAAGATTTGATTTGATTTCATTAGATTTTAATTTGAATTTGAATTTTAGGTTTTGTTTTAGGTTGAGGATAAAAGGCTCTTGAAAACTTGGACAGAGAAAACTTGGGATCTTCTGACCGTTTTTCATACTTTGTTTTTTATTTTGAAGTTTAGCATCCTTGGTTAAAGTTAGGAGCTCTATTGATTCTAATGGACTAATGTTATAGCTTTTCTACTTTTGATTAATGCATTTATGTTTTCTCAAGAAAGAGTTTTCATTCTTCATCACAAGGGTTTGAATCTATTGAGAAATAGTTCTAATCTTAACTGAATTCTAAATATCATCTTGAAAAACTTGGTTTTTAGAATTAAGCTTGAAAACTCCTTCTCACAATTCTTTAAGTTTTGAAACTAGACTTGATAAGTGACATCTAATCAACTAGGATAAATTCTTATGAATTGTGTGGCTTCTAAAATCAGTGAACGCACTTCACCTCTTTTCATAATCAATTAATCAAGGAATTGGTGGCTTATTAAGTTAAAAGAAATTGAATTATCAAGGGATTGAGATTTGATTACTAATGATTTGCCATAGATACATGTTGCATGATTAAAGTAGAGAGTGAAAAGCATTATTCCGGAAGTTCAACATCTCTGAAACTTTAACTCTTTCGATCATATTACTTTCTCAACAATTACTACTTGATGGTATTTAATTCACTATTTTATGTTAAAGATTTATAAAATCCTTAATTTTGATTGTCTACTAGATTAATCAATTGGTTACTGTTGCTTTGTCCGTTAATCTTCGTGGGAATGATAACCTACTCTCGTAGTATTACTTGATATGATTCGATGCACGTGTCGATAGCTTGTGATTTTATAAAATCCTCATCATCAGCCACCTTCCCAAAATGTTCTTAAGGTCAACTGTGATGCTAGTGTCCTTTCGGACTCTTGTTGCGGACTTTGGATGCATTATCCGTGATTATTATAGCACCTAGGTACTAGGTAGTTCGAGATATCTGCCATTTGATTTAGTTTTTAGGAATGAGCTATTGGCAATTTGGAATGGTCTTATAATTGTGTAGGAAGTTGATTGTGATTTCCTTATTTGTGAAATTGATTTTATAAAGATGTATTTTTTGCTAAACAGTTTTAACACTTATGTTGCAGAAGATAATATGAATATTATCGAGAAGATTATGGAGTTGTTAAGTAAAAATTAGGTGTTATTCACTTGAGTTAGAAGAAAAGTTAATATTGCTGCTGATTGTCTAACTAAGATAGGGAATAAAAGTGTTTATTTTCAATCGATGTAGATTCAGCTAAGTGATGATCTCAAACAGATTTTGTAAAAAATTCTGCTGTATAATTTTTTGGTGTTGTATTCCTGCTTATTTTAGTTTCTATTACAAATACAAAAAATCAGATAAAAATATCCAATCAATAAATTTATATTGATTCAATTAAAAATTACATTAAATTCTCAAATTACCCTAACGACTGTCATCTTCAACCTTAAAATCTTAACTATTCTGGACAGTATCCAAAAAATCAAAATCCATCCCTCAACATAAAGATCCAAATCGATCACTAATGATGCAAAAAAAGAACAAAAAAGATTTTGATCTAAATCGGTCTTGTTTTGACTCTGGTGCATGAATAAAAGAGTTTTTAATTTCTTTTTCATCTTAATTTGTATTATTGTGTTTGTTTTCTTTAATTCAATTCAATTTTATTATTTCTTCTATTCTAAAACTATACTACTAATTGGAACTCACGAGGGGTGGCAAAGCGGGCCGGTCCGTCCCACCCCGCCAAGGCCCGCCCCATAAACGGGGTGGACCGGCCCATTCCGCCAATTAAAATGGGTTTAAAATGCTAGCTCGCTCCGCTTTATGGCGGATTGGCGGGTTGACGGGCTAGTCCACTTGACTCTTTTTTATTTTTTTTGGAAAATAAAATTCATTAAAATTAACCAAAAAATAATAATTAAAAAATCAAATACAAATAAAAAATAGTCAAATTATAATATAATCTTTTACTATTTTTTTTTAATTTTTAAATTCAATAAAATTGTTCAAAATAATATTTGTCAATAGAATCATCTTTATTTTAAAAAATAAGTCACATAATTTGAGCATATATACGAAATTGTAAAATAAAATAAATAAAGTTAATAACTAAAAGAAGAATAAAAATAAAAAATGAAAAAAAAGTGTTTAAAAATTTTATAATTATTAATTTTATAATAGTAACCACTATTTTATTTAATAAAAAAAAGAAAAATATAAAGCTTCGGCCCGGCGGACCGTACTCTTTTATTTAAAAAAAATCTTTGGTGGGGCGGGCCTGGCCAAAACCCGTAAATTTGGCAGTGCGGGTTTGGTGGATTTCTTTAATTTGGCGAGTTCTAAATCCTACTCCGACCCGTCTTTTTTAGCGGGTTTAGTGGGTCGACCCATTTTGTCACCCCTAGCCACCAATGTATTTGTGTATAAATATATGTGTGATTTAATATATTTTCAATGTGTATTTGTATTCCAACATATATTTTATAGGGTTAAGTACAATTTTGGTCCCTAAAGTTTTGGCTGAAAATTTTTTTCGTACCCGCCTTTTTTTGCCTACAAAATGGTCCCAAAGGTTTAACTTAGTTTTAAAATCATTATTTTTACCAAATTTTTAATTTTTATTTCGAAATACCCTTAACTAAAAAAACAGAAAAAAACACGGGTTAAGGGAGAAGGGTATCAGCTGGAGGGGGGTGGGGTTTTAGTTCAGGAAAGAAGATGGGGAAGGGAAGGAGAAGGGCTACGGCCGCTGCTCCTCGCTGCCGCCGCTTCTGCTCCTCTTCGTTCAGTCCTCACCGCTGGATCTCACCTCGAGGGTGGACG
>NC_029781.3:29577437-29596403 GCF_000817695.3 Arachis duranensis
GCCATTTCTGCTCCTCCTCCTCGCCTTCGCCGACGTCGTCACCTCGCTCTCGCCATCGTCGTCGCGTCGCCCTCGCCCTTGTCTTGCCGCGCCTCCTCCTCGTTGTCGCACCTCCTCCTCGCCGTCACACCTCGTCTCGTCGTTTGTTTTGGTAATTATATTTATGGATTTTCGATTCTTGTAATTGAAGATGAATTTAGAAATTTCTTATTATTGTAATTGCATATGAGTTTTGTTAATAAAAGAGGAAGAATTTTAGTTTGGAGTTTTGTTAATGGTTCTGAGTTTTGACGATGATGATTTTATTGTTTTTCTGAGTTCTGAGTTTTGATGATGATGACGATTTTTTGAGTTTTGGGTGGGGTGATACAGATGGTGATGGAGTGGTAGTGGGTGGAGGATGGTGGTGGTGGGTTCTGAGTTCTGAGTTCTTCGTTTGATTCCGTTAACCATTGTTGTTGTTGTTGTTGTTCTTCTTATGTTTCTTCTTATGATTCCATTATCCATTGTTCTTTTAATGATGATGATAATGATGGTAGTGGTGGTGGTGGGTTCTGGTTCAACTTCAGCTTCTGTTCTGCTTCTGGTTAATTTTGAAGAAGAAAGGGAAAGGTATTTTTGTCTGAAGAATGATTTTTAAACTGAGTTAAACCTTCGAGATAATTTTATAGACGAAAAAAGGCCGGGGACTACCTTAAAAACCAAAATCGTACTTAACCTTATTTTATACTATTGAGTATCGACAGTCTTTAATGACGGATTTCAGTGTACATAGTACAATCTTTAAGAGAATAAAAATAAGAATGGATTAAAAAAAATAGCAACATTCTAATTTATATTTTAAAAGATCAATTTTAATAAAAAATAAGAAATACATTATTATTAATTTATTATTATATAAAATAGTTAAAAAAAATAAAAAATAACTCTAAAATTTATTTTCATAAACGGTAAATAAAATACTTTATATACAATATTAATGAAAATAAAAAATAAAATCAAAATAATTATTAAAATAATATATTATAATAGTAATCACTCTTTTATTTAATAAAATAAAAATAAAAATAAAAATCTTTGGCCCGGCAGACCGGCCCGCTCTGTTCCGCCAAAACCCGCCAATTTGACGGTGCGAATTTGGAAAATTTTTTAAATTTGGCGGGTTCCAAATCCTAATTCGACCCGCCTTTTTTAACGAGTTTAGCGAATCGACCCGGCGGGCTTGACCTATTTTGCCACCTCTACTCACGAGTAATTGAAATACCCTAGCTTTGCCGAGTGAATGTTTTCTTTTTTCTTTTTCAAATTTGACCATAAAATAAACCCTTATTTTTTGTGTATGTTATACACATATAAACCCTTCTTGTGATATTGGATAGAATTGAAATCGGAATCAAAATGAAAATGTAATTTGCTTGCAAAAACAGAAAAAAGAAGAGAGATCAGAGTCGTCGACGTCAAACTCTTTCTATTATGTTTAATAATATATTTTTAACAAAATTGACTAATATAATGTTTTTAATCTTTTTAACAAAAAATCTGATTATTTTCATGTAATTTATATTTATTATTTTTAAAATATTATATATTAATATTTTATATTTTTATATAATAAAATCTAATAATTCATGAAAAATAACGAATTTAATATGCATAAAAGTGGGGAGATCATTTTACAGTTTAGACACGTCTCCATGAATTTGATCCATTTAAACCGCCTAATCCTAATTCCAATCTAGGGGTGTACACGGTCCGGTCCGATTCAAAGACTCGGTCCGGGTCGAAGGATTTTGGACGACGAAGACCTGGACCTAAAGTGACCCGAAGAGAAAAAATAAAATTTGAAAAGAGAGTGAAATCGGGACCAAACTATAGCTCGGATCACCTGAACTCGATCCGGTGGCCTAGTCATTATACACAATTACAGATTTTAAATTAGGGACTAGGGCAACAACGCATTTTCTCCATTCTCCATTCACT
The DNA here is from genome assembly GCF_000817695.3 of Arachis duranensis. NCBI lineage: Eukaryota > Viridiplantae > Streptophyta > Magnoliopsida > Fabales > Fabaceae > Arachis > Arachis duranensis. The sequence goes on from NC_029781.3 coordinate 29,579,418, forward strand.
GCCTCCTTCAGCGGCTCAGCCATTCAGCCTCACTCCCCCACCCCCACTCCCGACGGCACATGTTGATCCGGTGACCCCTGACCTCGTCTTCTCTTCCCACGGCCCACTCTTAGTCTCTCAGCATGCAGTTACGTAAGAGGCACTCCCAGCAAGCACTCACCACGTAGTCACCTCCTCCTCCCGTTCTGGTCTTCTTAGCCCTTTGTGTCTCACCCTAGTCACCGATAAAACTCCTCGTTTAACTGACGACGGTGAAGACCTACGGTGCTGTCCTATTTCTCGGTGATGTGACGCTTTTGTGCTTGGTCTGGTCGTCTTCTTCTCTATTACTATCCCGTCATTTTTTTGCTCTGCTAGTCCCGCTCCTTCTGCTCTGCTCTCTTCTTCGGTCTTCTCTTTAGGCAAGTAATTAATTTTATTATTTAATTAATATTCTCATTAGGAATTAGGAATTTTGATTATCAGAATTTGTGAATTTAGGGATGTGAGTGTTGATTTTTATTATTAGAACTCTGATTAAGTGTGGATGTTAATGTGTATTTACTGATTTGTTTAGCTGATTTTTGTTTTGAATTGTTTTTTATAATTGATGTGTTTATTGATTACTTGTTTTGTTTTTTTTCTGATTTTTTACTAATTTCTAAATTATTACTTGTGTTTATTTCAAGTAATAATTTTTTATATGAAAAATGAGTAATTTTATATGTTTTGTAAGTTTCACTAATGTATTCACATCACAAGAAATAAGTTGACAATATTATTAATGGCTATTGATGGATAATGGCTATTTTTATGTGAAATTTAAGTATTTTAAACCTTAATATTTTGTGTTATTAGTAATTATAAGACTAGAAGTTAATGTTTTATGTTTAGAATGCATAAGACTTTAGACTAATGCATAACATTGTGTTATTCACTTATTTGTATTGACTTAAATATTTGGTGTTATTAGACAATATTATTATTAATTGTGGTTATGTTTTAATTTTAAAAAAGAGTCAGTTTTTGAATATTTTTTTAGTAAATTCTACTATGTCTAATAATAATTAAAATCTTGAAAATTTGAATATTTTTACGTACTAACTTATAAAAAGTATTAAAGTAATATAATAATAACGGTTTAATTTTTATCTGATATAATTTTAGCCCGAAAATATATAAATTTTATCGAATCTAAAAACCAATTCGAATCTAACAAATAAACTCGATATATATTTCAAATCGAATCTAAATCATATCAAACTCAATTTCATCAGACGCATAAACACCCCTCTCCGAATTCCAATACCAATCCCAATCTCAACTAGAATATCCAGTTCCATTCCCATGGGCACAAGACAAGGTCTTACTTCCACAAGACGAGTAGACGACTCAAAAACCCGCCGCAGTTGTTTTCGTTTGCCACCTTCTACAAACAGCCCAATGCACCCAAAACACCTCACATCCAAACACCACTATATTCCACAACTGGGCCCCACTTAAACTCAATCACTTACTATTAAAATCACTAATTAAAAAGTTCAAAATCGTGGTCCCACTTTAGCCAAAAGACTATTCACCATTTCACCAATCAACGCTCAACATCTTCCCCAAAAAATCAAAATTATCATCCAACGAACCAAATTAATCAAACTTCCACACACGCACACCCAGTAATATACACACTCTCTCTCTCTTAATAAATATCTAAATCTAAAATAATATATTTTTCATCCTTATCCATAAAAGAAAAAGCTCCCACAGAATATCACAGTATTATTTAACGGTGCCTATGCTTTTTCCTGCATCGATCAATCTCCTTTGAAGAAGAAGAAGAAGAACGTTATCCAAACCCAGATTTTTTTTTATTAAATCAATCCGAAACGTTACAAGGAAGGATGAAATCAGCACTGATTCGAACCAGTTCTACGCCCCTGCTTCTCGACGCAAGAGATGTTCATCGTCACAACAGAACTCATTCGACAGTGAGATATGGTTCCACGATCTGTTGTTCATCGAAGAAGAACGAGTCTAACATCCCAAAGCTTGAACCTTTTAGCCGAACCAAGTTTGAGAGGGCCGTCAAAGACCCTCCTTTGATCCAAAAATCTGAGAAAGACCTCGCTGGTACGTACCAACATCTTTCTCTTCTCTTTCTTCAACCTTTCGTTCGTTTCCAAATCCTTCATGTTTTGTGATGTGCAGATTATTGCTCAACGCTTGAAGGTGACGAATCCTATAGTTGCTGGCAAGCGTATTTTGAGCTCAAAGATCTTGAGGTTTGTTCTTATTTCTGCAACTTCTGCCATTATCCTCTATTTGTTTGACTTAGCTCCTTTTATTTCTTTTTTTATTCTTTTTTTAATCTTTTAATGTTGATCAATTTTATTTAGAAGTAAGGTATATAAGGTTTTCTTTTTTTTCTTTCCCTGAGAAAAGGCTATAGTTTTCTTCAGGAAGTCCAAATTTATGTGGTATGAAACATGACCAAAATAAATAAGAGAAAACAAAAGACAGCTTTGGTTTAAACTTTGCCAATGAAACAAAAGCTATAAAATTTGTGTGGAGAGTGGGATTTGAACCCACGCCCTTTCGGACCAGAACCTTAATCTGGCGCCTTAGACCAACTCGGCCATCTCCACTTTGCTATTACTGTACATCAAATCTCAGATGATAACTGTTTGTTTTTAGGTGGCATGTGTTTTGTCAGTGAATCTTTTTGAAATACAAGCCATATTAGGTCATTATGAAGTCTTCTTGATACTTGATTTGAGTTTCATTGTCCCATCTTGTGCTTTTATAATTAAAAAAAAATGTACATATGATATTCATAAGGGGAGATGCATAGTAGAACTAACTAACTAATGTAACACTATTTTTTTTTAACAGAAAGAGTCACCAAAGGAAGACATAGAGAGGTTGATTCTCCAAACCGGTGGCGTAAAATCCTTAATAGGATGTTTGCATGGCATTGCAATAATGCACAATCTGAAGAAGAACGGTGTCAATTGGGCCAAGAATGTGAAATCTGAGGAGGAAGATAGACACTGTCCTATACCAGATGGGTTACCAAAATCAGCTGATGAATTATTGGAAGAGGAGCAAGGTAGAATGCCTGATTCACCATTTACAAGGCTTCTCAGAAGCAAAGGAAAGTTCCCTGCTTGGTATTCTCCTGCACCTGATCATCAAACAGATTGATGATTAATTGGTGATTATTGATTAATGTTTAATACCTAATTAGTGGGTTGGCCTTGGGAGTACCCTCAATGTTAAAGGGTATATAAATTTTGTTGAGATTGTGATAATATAGATTAATAAGGTTTCATTTTAATGTTTTGACAAGGATTGTGTGCAGAGTTTATTGTTGAAATATGAAATGTGTTATGTATAAAGAACTGTTAGTTTGGAATTGCATTTACAGCACTCCGCTATTGTTAATATACTATTGGTTCATGTGCCTATATTTTGCTTTTCAATTGCTGCATGGTTAAAAATTTTTCGTCTTTCAGACTTCATTCATTCCTTTTTAGTCCCTAAATCTAGTTTCAAACTTAAAAAGTGTTCAGTGCAAACTTCAAACTATTCATTCTTGTTCACTCTTTTAGTTTTTATATCCATCAACGGGGGCCTTGTTCTTTTTTCTTTTTTGTTTTGGTCGGTGGGGTCCTTGTGTGAATCATATAAAAGACTCGTGTGACTTTACTGATAACTGATGAGTTTGTAGGACTTAATTTAGATTTATTCAGTAAAGTCCTCGAAGGAGAATGAACATTTTGTTAATAAATGACGGGGAGGTTATATGCTTAATTTCAAGTTACATAAATTTCTTGGCGGTTTGAAATTTAAGTTGCACTTAAAAATTGGGAAAATTGACAAGAATAAGAGACATTTTTAGGGATTTTTTAGAACAAATATAAAATTTACGTATTTTGATGTGTTCGATTTAAATAAATACTATTGACAATTGCAGAAAAAATTATTCATACACTAAATATTATTGGTAACCATATAAAAAGAGTTGTTATTAATTAATTACATATTTTAATTATTTTTAAAAGTTAAAAAATTATATCTTTAATGTGTTTGATTTTAGTTTAATTTCTTTTGGGTTTTACAAAATGTCATATAAGTATTTGTGAAATCATATAATTAGAGATAACATCACATAATAATCTAGTAAGAGAAATAAAAAAGTAAAATGCTCATCAATTAGTAATTGGAGATTTGTTGAAATTTCTTCTGTAGCTTCAAAGTCGATGCCATTATCTCTTCTACACTAGTTAATACATTATCAAAGATGATCATGTTCCTAGCCTTCCATAAGGACCAGCTCAAAATCACTATTATCATCCTTTGAGAGGAGCTATTAAGTTGGATACGTAAGACCTCTATTTTCAAGTTTCACTCAACATAGAAATCAAAGTTTACGATATCCCTTCTAACAACCAGTAAGTCTATTTTTGACCAAATCTCCTTTGATTTTTCACAATAGAAGATGCAATAATTGATTGTTTCTAGGAATTATAAGCATCTTTGGTAGGTGGGTTAAATCGATGGGATGCGATGATAAAACTTTTGTAGCACTGAAAGCTTTTCACGGAAGCCCCTCTAGAGAAAAATCTTAATCTTCGTTGGGATTTTCAACTTTCATAGTTCTCGCCATAAATTTCGTTGTCTCATAATCTCTGGGCAAAATTCGATGGGAGGATGCGAGAACCATAAGCCACACGATACCCAGTACTCATTTTATACAAACCACTTTTATTAAGGGCCCAATAAATTTTATCTTTTTCATCTCTAATTGTTGTTGCTGGCACACACTGACTAGTACCCTAAGAAAAAATGCTTCTAATTAGAGTTTGATTCCACAGACCATTAGAAAGTATTAAGTCCTTGACCATCAATAGTGGTTGATTTTGCATATTGGAAGTTTCAGATGGAGGGACAACACAAGGATGTGGAGGGACAAGGCAAGAATCGCTGAAGATTTGGATACTGGACTCATCACCAACTCGCCAAACCAGCCTTTTTTCAACAGCCTTATGTCCTTCCAATATGTTACGCCACCCCCATGAAGGTACTGCTCCGATATCTGCATTTATTATAGAACTATATCGAAAATTTTTACTTTTGAGGAGTCTAGATATGAGTGATTGTGTCTGAGAGATAACTTTCCGACATTGTTTTGCTAATAGCGCCAAATTTTGAGCCCTTAGGTCCTTAAAAGCTAGTCCACCTTCCAATTTCGGTCTTGTCATAGTATCTCAACTAACCCATACCATTTTTCGCCCTATACTTTTTTGACCCACTAAAATCGGGAGAGTATATTGTGAATCTCCCTAATTAAAGTGTCAGAAAGACAGAAACATGATAATGAATAAATTGAGATAGTTTCCCCAACAACTTTGATTAAAACATGCCTGCCTGCAGAGGAGAGAAGTTTTCTTTTCCATCCATGAACTTGCTTTCTCACCTTGTCCTTGATTTCTCCAAAGGTGGCTTTTTTTATTTTTGGACTGTAGATGGAAGACCCAAATATTTATTTTGTGCACCAATATGAGAAATTTTCAATTTCTGAGTCAGTAGTAATCGAGCAGAAAGAGGAATATTATTACGAAAGAATTTAGCTGATTTATGCAAATTAACTTTTTGACCACTGAACCCCTCGTATGACTGAAGAAAACTGTGAATATTTTTACAATTATTTTCTGACGCTTTGCAAAAAAGGATTGAGTCATCCGCAAACAATAAATGATTAACATTAGGACATCTTTGGTTGATCTGAATACCTTCAATGAGACCGTTTTGCTCTCTTTTGTTTAGCAAAAAGGATAATCCTTCTGCACATAAAAGAAAAAGGTAGGGAGATAGAGGGTCTCCTTGACGGATAGCTCTATTTGGTTTAAAAAAAAAACCAAAAGGTTGACCTTCAACAACGACAGAGTAAGAAACTATAGTTAGCACCTCCTGTATCTAACCAATCCATTAAAGGAAATGCCATTCAACACAATCATAGGCTTTACTCATATCCAATTTAACAGCCATTTCAATCAATATGCCCTTCTTCTTTGCCTTTAGATAGTGCATACATTCATGAGCGACTAGGACATTGTCTGAAATCAATCTACCCTTAATGAAGGCCCTCTAATTAGGGTTGATCAATGAAGTCATAAATTTCCGTATCCAATGGACTAGAACTTTAGAAATATCTTATACACAACTGAAAGACTGATGGGTCTAACCTGTGTCATATCGTTTGTATCAGAAATCTTAGGAATGAGACATATTTGTGTATGGTTGAAGCTCTTGAGTAATCTATCACTGACAAAAAAACTGCAGACAGCCTTAAAAACATTCTCCCCTACTAAAATTCAATAGAATTAAAAGAATTTAGCCATAAACCTATCATCGCTAGGAGCATTTTGGGGGTGAACACTAAAGACCACACATTTTTCTACATCAAAACTGACCGGTCTAGTTAATTTTCTGTTCATGGTTGCTGAAACTTTGGTTTCAAATTTTTTGAATGAATGTGCCGGATTAGCTTGGTCAATCGATATGAAGATATCCTTGAAGTATGTTTCAGCTACTTGTGCAACGAATATCTTAGAATAAGAATAAGCTGAATTGAATAGAAAATAGTAGTAATTGCATTAAAACTTGAGCTACAACAGAGCTCCACACCCTTAATCTATGTTGTGTAGAAACTCCACCGTTGAAAATACATAAGTGATGGTCCAGGCATGGCCGAATGGCCAGCCCCCCTGAACGTGATCAAAGGATTATAAGGTAATCCAAAAATAATCCAAAGATAAAAATACAATAGAAAAAAAGTCTTATTTATACTAGACTAGCTACTAGGGCTTACATAAGTAAGTAATTGATGCAAAAATCCACTTCTGGGGCCCACTTGGTGTGTACTTGGGTTGAGCTTGAGCTTTACACGTGCAAAGGCTTCTCTTGGAGTCGAACGCCACGTTGTAACATGTTTTTGGCATTCAACTCTGGTTCATGACATGTTTCTGGCGTTTGACTCCAGAATGCAACATGGAACTGGCGTTGAGCGCCAGTTTGCGTCGTCTAATCTCGAATAAAGTATGAACTATTATATATTGCTGGAAAGCTCTGGATGTCTACTTTCCAACGCCATTGAGAGCGCGCCATTTGAAGTTTTGTAGCTCAAGAAAATCCATTTCGAGTGCAGGGAGGTCAGAATCCAACAACATCAGCAGTCCTTTGACAGCCTTTTATCAGAGTTTTGCTCAGGTCCCTCAATTTCAGCCAGAAAATACCTGAAATCATAGAAAAATACACAAACTCATAGTAAAGTCCAGAAATATGAATTTTACATAAAAACTAATAAAAACATCCCTAAAAGTAGCTAGATCCTACTAAAAACTATCTAAAAATAATGCCAAAAAGTGTATAAATTATCCGCTCATCACAACACCAAACTTAAATTGTTGCTTGTCCCCAAGCAACTGAAAATCAATTAGGATAAAAAGAAGAGAATATACTATAAATCCCAAATATCAATGAATATTAGTTCTAATTAGATGAGCGGGACTTTAACTTTTTGCTTCTGAACAGTTTTGGCATCTCACTTTCTCCTTTGAAGTTTAGAATGATTGGCATCTATAGGAACTCAGAATTTTGGATAGTGTGATTGATTCTCCTAGTTAAGTATGTTGATTCTTGAACACAGCTAGTTTTATGAGTCTTGGCCGTGGCCCTAAGCACTTTGTTTTCTAGTATTACCACCAGATACATAAATGCCACAGACACATAACTGGGTGAACCTTTTTAGATTGTGACTCAGCTTTGCTAAAGTCCCCAGTTAGAGGTGTCCAGAGCTCTTAAGCACACTCTTTTTGCTTTGGATCACGACTTTAAGCACTCAATCTCAAGCTTTTCACTTAGACCTGTATGCCACAAGCACATGGTTAGGGACAGCTTAATTTAGTCGCTTAGGCCTGGATTTTATTTCCTTGGGCCCTCCTATCCATTGATGCTCAAAGCCTTGGATCCTTTTTACCCTTGCTTTTTGGTTTTAAGGGCTATTGGCTTTTTCTGCTTACTTTTTTTTCTTTCTGTATATTTTTTTTCGCAAGCTTTTGCTATTCACTGCTTTTTCTTGCTTCAAGAATAAAATTTATGCTTTTTTAGATTATCAATAACATTTCTCTTTGTTCATCATTCTTTCAAGAGCCAATAATTTTAACATTCATAAACAACAAGATAAAAAATATGCACTGTTCAAGCATTCATTCAAAAAACAAAAAGTATTGTCACCACATCAATATAATTAAACTAATTTCAAGAATAAATTCGAAACTCATGTACTTCTTGTTCTTTTGAATTAGGAACATTTTTCATTTAAGAGAGGTGAAGGATTCATGGAATTATTCATAGCCTTAAGACATAGTTACTATATACTAATGATCATGAAGTAGAGACACAAAACATAAACAAACATATAGCATAAAAACCGAAAAAGAAAAAACAATAGAGAAATAAGAACAAGGAATGAGTCCACCTTAGTGATGGTGGTGCTTTCTTCTTGAAGAACCAATGATGTCCTTGAGCTCTTCTATGTCTCTTCCTTGCCTTTGTTGCTCCTCCCTTATTGCTCTTTGATCTTCTTTAATTTCATGGAGAATGATGGAGTGCTCTTGATGTTCCACCCTTAATTGATCCATATTGTAACTCAAATCTTCTAGAGAAGTGTTGAGTTGTTCCCAATAGTTGTTGGGAGGAAAGTGCATCCCTTGAAGCATCTTCAGGATTTCTTGGTGATGAGCTTCCTCATGCGTCTCTTGGGATCTATGAGTGGGCTCTCTTGTTTGCTCCATCCTCTTCTTAGTGATGGGCTTATCCTCCTCAACGGGGATGTCTCCTTCTATGATAACTCCAGTTGAGTAACATAGATGGCAAATAAGATAAGGAAAAGCTAGCCTTGCCATGGTGGAGGACTTTTTAGCTATTTTGTAGAATTCAAGGGAGATGACTTCATGAACTTCTACTTCCTCTCCATTCATGATGCTATGAATCATGATGGCCTGATCTACAGTAACTTCAGATCGGTTGCTAGTGGGGATGATGGAGCGTTGGATGAACTCCAACCATCCTCTAGCCACAGGCTTGAGGTCCAATCTTCTTAATTGAACCTACTTGCCTTTGGAGTCTCTTTTTCATTGAGCTCCTTCTACACATATGTCCATAAGGACTTGGTCCTACCTTTGATCAAAGTTGACCCTTCTACTGTAGGGGTGTGCATCTCCTTGCATCATGGGCAAGTTGAATGCCAACCTCATATTTTCCGGACTGAAATCTAAGTATTTCCCCCGAACCATTGTAAGATAATTCTTTGGATTCGGGTTCACACTTTGATCATGGTTCTTAGTGATCCATGCATTGGCATAGAACTCTTGAACTATTAAGATTCCGACTTGTTGAATGGGGTTGGTCAGAACTTCCTAACCTCTTCTTTGGATTTCATGTCGGATCTCCGGATACTTATTTTTCTTAAGTTTGAAAGGGACCTCGGGGATCACCTTCTTCTTGGCCACAACTTCATAAAAGTGGTCTTGATGGGCTTTGGAGATGAATCTCTCCATCTCCCATGACTCGGAGGTGGAAGCTTTTGTCTTCCCTTTTCCTTTTCTAGAGGTTTCTCTGGCCTTAGGTGCCATAGGTGGTTATGGAAAAACAAAAAAGCTCAGCTGTTATCACACCAAACTTAGAATATTGCTCGCCCTCAAGCAAGAGAAGAAAGAATAGATGAAGAAGAAGAAGATCTGGAGGAGAGGAAGAGAGGGTAGTGTTTCGGCCAAGGAGGAGAAGAGAGGGTTGTGTTGTGTGAAAAAGAAGAAGAATGGAGGGGTTTATATAGTGGAGGGAGAGGGGTTAAGGTTCGGCCATATTGGGTGGGTTGGGTGGGAAAAAGGATTTTGAATTTTGAAGGTAGGTGGGGTTTATGGGGAAGAGTGGATGGATGTGAGTGGTGGAGAGGTGATGGGGAAGAGATATTGAGGTGATTGGTGAAGGGTTTTTTTTGGGGAAGAGTGTTATTGGATTGTGTGAAGAGGAGAGAAGGTGAGTTGAGGTAGGTGGGGATCCTGTGGGGTCCACAGATCCTGAGATGATCCTGTGGGGTCCACAGATCCTGAGGTGTTAAGGATTATCATCCTTGCACCAATGAGGCATGTAAAACGCCCTCTGCATGCAATCCTGGCGTTCAATGCCAGATTGATACTTGTTTCTGGCGTTGGACGCCAGCTTCATGCTTGTTTTGGGCATTCAACGCTAGTCTACAGCATGTTTCTGGCGTTGAACGCCAGCTTTCCTCAGTGTGCAATCCTGGCGTTTAAACGCCAGATTGCTGCATGTTTTTGGCATTCAACGCCAGATCCATGCTCTGTTCTGGCGTTGAACGCCAGCCAGATGCTCCTTACTGGCGTTTAAACGCCAGTAAGCCCTTCCTCCAGGGTGTGCTGTTTCTTCTACTGTTTTTGATTCTGTTTTTAATTTTAGTATTTATTTTGTGACTCCACATAATCATGACCCTAATAAAACATAAAGAAACAATAAAATAAAAATAAAGTTAGATAAATAAAAATTGGGTTGCCTCCCAATAAGCGCTTCTTTAATGTCAATAGCTTGACAGTGGGCTCTCATGGAGCCTCACAGGTGATCAGGTCAATGTTGTAGACTCCCAACACCAAACTTAGAGTTTGGATGTGGGGATTCAACACCAAACTTGGAGTTTGGCTGTGGCCTCCCAACACCAAACTTAGAGTTTGGATGTGGGGATTCAACACCAAACTTGGAGTTTGGCTGTGGCCTCCCAACACCAAACTTAGAGTTTGATTGTGGGGGCTTTGTTTGACTCTGTACTGAGAGAAGCTTTTCATGCTTCCTCTCCATGTATACAGAAGAACACCCTTGGGTCTTAAACACAAGGTAGTCCCCATTCAATTGAAGGACTAATTCTCCTCTGTTAACATCTATTACAGCTCCTGTTGTGGCTAGGAAAGGTCTTCCAAGGATGATGCATTCATCCTCCTCCTTCCTAGGGTCTAAGATTATGAAATCAGCAGGGATGTAAAGGTCTTTAACATTCACTAACATGTCCTCTACTAATCCATAAGCTTGTCTTCGTGATTCATCTGCCATCTGTAATGAGAATATGGCAGGTTGTACCTCAATGATCCCCAGCTTCTCTATTACAGAGAGTGGCATAAGATTTATCCCTGACCCTAGGTCACGTAGAGCCTTCTCAAAGGTCATGGTGCCTATGGTACATGGTATTAAGAATTTACCAGGATCTTGTTTCTTTTGAGGTAAAGTTTGCTAAACCTATGTATTTAGTTCACTAATGAGCAAGGGAGATTCACCTTCCCAAGTATCATTACCAAACAACTTGGCATTCAACTTCATGATAGCTCCTAGATATTGAGCAACTTGCTCTCCAGTTACGTCTTCATCATCTTCAGAGGAAGAATAGTCTTCAGAGCTCATGAATGGCAGAAGGAGGTTTAATAGGATCTCTATGGTCTCTATATGACCTTCAGATCCCTTTGGGTCCTCAATTGGGAGCTCCTTCTTGCTTGAGAGACGTCCCATGAGGTCTTCCTCATTGGGATTCATGTCCCCTCCTTCCTCCCTAGGTTCGGCCATATTGATTATGTCTATGGCCTTGCACTCTCTTTTTGGATTCTCTTCAGTATTGCTTGGGAGAGTACTAGGAGGAGTTTCAGTGACTTTCTTACTCAGCTGGCCCACTTGTGCCTCCAAATTTCTGATGGAGGACCTTGTTTCACTCATGAAACTTAAAGTGGCCTTAGACAGATCAGAGACTATGTTTGCTAAGTTAGAGGGGCTTTGTTCAGAATTCTCTGTCTGTTGCTGAGAAAATGATGGAAAAGGCTTGCTATTGCTAAGCCTATTTCTTCCACCATTATTAAAGTCTTGTTGAGGCTTTTGTTGATCCTTCCATGAGAAATTTGGATGATTTCTCCATGATGAATTATAGGTGTTTCCATAAGGATCACCCATGTAATTTACCTCTGCTATTGTAGGGTTCTCAGGATCATAAGCTTCTTCTTCAGAAGATGCCTCTTTGGTACTGTTGGATGCATTTTGCCATCCATTCAGACTTTGAAAAATCATGTTGACTTGCTGAGTCAACATTTTGTTTGAGCCAATATGGCATTCAGAGCATCAATTTCAAGAACTCCCTTCCTTTGAGGCGTCCCATTATTCACGGAATTTCTCTCAGAAGTGTACATGAACTGGTTATTTGCAACCATGTCAATAAGTTCTTGAGCTTCTGTAGGCATTTTCTTTAGGTGAATGGATCCACCTGCAGAATGGTCCATTGACATCTTAGAGAACTCAGATAGACCATAATAGAATATATCTAGAATAGTCCACTCTGAAAGCATGTCAGAAGGACACCTTTTGGTCATCTGCTTGTATCTTTCCCAAGCTTCATAGAGGGATTTGATGAACGGATTTTTGACGGTTTAGAATTTTCCAAATGAAATCTCGTCGAAGTATAGCCTCTAAACCAACAATAATCCTCTCATACAAAAATTTGTTTGTCACAAGTACAAACCCCTAAATCCTATAAACCGAAGTATTTAAACCTCGGGTCGTCTCTCAAAGGACTTGCAGGGTAGTGTTCTTGTTATTGGTTATGGATTTATTTATTTTGGGGTTTTAGATGAGAAAAATGAATAGCAAATGGTAATGAAATTGTATTAACAAAATAGTCTTGGCAAGGTTTGGTTGTCAAGGGTCTTCATCATTATCACTAGCCACAAGTATGGTAGTTGCAAGGATTAATCCCACTTAGTCATCCTTAAATCAATTAACAAAGGAAAGTCAAGTGAGTTATATCAATCCTAGTCCATAAGTCCTAGCTTTCCACTAATTGGATTAATGAAGGCTAGAGTTAATGGCTATCAACTAGCAATCAATTGGACACTAGTGACTCAAGAAATCCTAAGTCACCTTTTCAAGCCAAGAACATAGAATTCTACTCTAACATCCTCTCAAGCATTTCATCAAACACTTGGAGGGTAACGAAAGAAGGCATTTTTATTTGTAAGAATAAAAGGAATCAACAACTAACAACTACAAAGAATTAACAAAACAACAATCAACAACATCACAATCACATGAATTATCTCAAATTGCATTATTAAAAGGAAACAAAAGAACAAGAATATCTCAATTACAAAACCTAGAAACAAAATAAGAGAAATTACAACAAGAGGATAGGGATAGAAAGAAGAACCAAAGTGTAGCAATCATCACTTGAAGGTAGAAGTAGAAGGAGACTTGAATTAAACCTAGAACTATAAGATCCTAATCTAACCCTAGTTCCTAATCCTAATTCTAGAGAGAAGAGAGAGCTTCTCTCTCTAACTCTAACTACTTCTAAAACTAAACTATGACTAATGATCAAAAGTATCTAAAGTATCTTGATTCCCCTTCAATACTTGACTTAAATAGCATCAGAAATGAGTTGGATTGGGCCCACAAGGCTCCTAAAACCGCTGGGGACGATTTCATTAAAGTGGGCCACGGACAGAATCGGTGCGCGCGCAAAGTGCGCGTGCGCGCCCCTGAACGCGAAGCAACATATGGCAAAATTTATATCATTTCGAAGCCCCGGATGTTAGCTTTCCAACCCAACTGGAACCGCATCATTTGGACCTCTGTAGCTCAAGTTATGGTCAATTAAGTGCGAAGAGGTCAGGCTTGACAGCTTTTTGGTTCCATAATTTCTTCATGAGTTCTCCAACTTTACATGCTTTTTCTTCATTCCCTTGATCCAATCTTTGCCTCCTAAATCTGAAACCACTTAACAAACATATCAAGGCATCTAATAGAATCAAGGTGAATTAAATTTAGCTATTTTAAGTCCTAAAAAGCATGTTTTCACTCTTAAGCACAATTAAAGGAGAATATACAAAACCATGCTATTTCATTGAATAAATGTGGGTAAAAGGTTATAAAATCCCCTAAATCAAGCACAAGATAAACCTTACAAATGGGGTTTATCAACCTCCCCACACTTAAACCAAACATGTCCTCATGCTTAAGCCAAGAGAAAGCAAAGGGCATCAACATTTATTCAATGTAACCTATCTATATGCAACCTAAACTATATGCAATTATCTAAATGCAAAATTGTTTTACCTACTTGGTTAAAAATAAATCAATCCTCCAAGTCATACGTGCACAAGTAGGGCCAAGATCATATAACGATTCATGAGTCCTACCAATTGAAGTATAAACATGAAGTTCACATAGACTTGCAAGAAGAACGCTTATGAAAGCCGGGAATCATGGAATTGAGCATCGAACCCTCACCGGAAGTGTTTGCACTCTAGTCGCTCGGTGTTTGGGGTTGATTCACTCAATTCTCCCCTAATCATGCTTTCTAAGATTTGTTTTTCATCTAACAATCAACAATTATTCAATGCATGCATACATGTATCATGAGGTCTTTTCTTTAGGTTGTAATGGGGCTAGGGTCAAGGTAAGATCATATATGGCTAGTGGACTTAGGATTTGAATCTTTGATTAACTTAAACTTTCCCACCTAACCTATATGATGACCTATACAATTAAGTACTAATCTAATTACCCATTCCTCACTTTTTCACATACTCATGCATTTTCTATTCATTTCACAACACTTATGCATTGATTCTTATTGAGCTTCACTTTGGGGCATTTTGTCCCCTTTATTGCTTTTCTTTTTCTTTCTTTTTCTATATACATTTTTTCCTTTTCTTTTCTTTTTTTTTCTTTTTCACTTTTATTTCTTTTTCTTTTCATTTTTCTTTTTCTTCCAAACTATATACAAGAACATCAATGCATAAGATCTATACATTTAATTAATACATGAGTATGTACCCAATTCCCCAATATAAAAATACAAAACACAAACACCCTTTTATCCCAACCAATGTCCCAAAGTTTTTTCACTCTTGAATGACACTCACACTCACTAGCCTAAGCCAATCAAAGATCCAAATAAAGGATATTCATTGTTTTCCGCTTTAAGGCTTGTACTGTGCTAAAATAAGAACAAGTGGGTTAATCATAGGCTCAAATTTGGCTAACAATGGAGAGTAAAAGGTAAGGCCATTTGGGTAAGTGAGCTAATGAAATGATGGCCTCAATCATATAAATGCATGAATACAAGGAATAATAGGACATATAGATTCAAACAAATCAAAGATTACAATCATAGAAAGAGAACAATTTCACACAAGAAGGAAAATAAGTGGTTATAAGATGTAACCACACAATTAGGCTCAAATCTCACAAGCTTGTGTTCTTAGCTCAAAAACCATGTTCCAAAATAATTTCTTTCAAGCAAGTTCCACAAATTTTCTTTTTCAAATTGGTAGGGTGCCCTAAAACAGTTTCTTGGAAAGGAAATCATCACCCTAACCAAGTAGTCCTAATAAGAAAGAAGTGATAAAAATATGTACAAATTCTAACTAACATGCAACCTATCATGCAATGCAATAGCTACTCTAACAAAGAAAATAAAAATTTGGTGTTGAAAAGTAAATTGTTACCCATGGAGATCGGTCGACGACCTCCCCACACTTGAAGATTGCACCGTCCTCGGTGCATGCAAAGAAGAGTAAGGTGGATGTGTTGCTACAATTGATGAGCTCCTTCAAAAGGTTGTGCGGATGACTTGTTTGTTGCCCCATTTAGAAACTTTTTCTTTTTCCCTTCTTGGTGGCCAACCTAAAAGGAAAGAAAAAGAAAGAAAGTGAAGCCTATAACAAAGATATCAAAGCAAATAGAACATAGGCGGGGCTAATGCCAAATAAAGGTATGGTTCTCTACTACATGGTAGCAAAGCATGTAAATGAGAAAACAATATAAGCCACGACATATCAACTAACACTTGATGCAAGAGTAAAGTTAAAGCATGAAAAACATATTGAGCATCAAGATCAAATAAGAATTGACACAAACAAGATTAGTGCTAAGCATGAGGGTATTTGGTCCCAACCTAATTCAATGATGAAGAAGCACAAAAACAAAGGATAATGAGTTAGGAAGGACTAAAGCACTACCTTGTGTGTAGAACAAAACATTTCAACTAATGTTAAACAGGTCACAAAGCACCAAGATAAAGCAAGAGAGTCTCAATAAGTGAGTATAAGACTTCAACACCATTATTGAAATGACTTAAAAAAACGAAAACATGCTACAAAAACTAAATGAAAATGGGAAGAGTAGAAGTATGCGAATGTGATAAGCAAAAGAAAATGGAAGGGGAGAAAAAAACTCTTTTTTTTTACCGACGCGTGCACGTCATGCACGTTTACGTGTCAATGGGCATATTGGTTGAAAGACGCATACGCGCCAGGTGCGCGCACGCGTGCATCGAGTTAGGTCGGAGGCATAATGTCGGCTCAAGTCTGGCACAACTCTCGGGTAAAAGTACCAGGAGTGTGGATCGTGCAATCGACGCATGCGCGCACAGTGTGCGTGCGCGTGCATGCCAATTTAAGATCATGTGCGCGTACGCGCCAGGTGCGCTCACTGATGAGCGGATAATTTATACGCTTTTTGGCATTGTTTTTAGTGTGTTTTTAGTATGATCTAGTTAGTTTTTAGTTAAAATTCATTTTTCTGGACTTTACTATGAGTTTGTGTGTTTTTCTGTGATTTCAGGTATTTTCTGGCTGAAATTGAGGGACCTGAGCAAAAATCTGATTCAGAGACTAAAAAGGACTGCAGATGCTGTTGGATTCTGACCTCCCTGCACTCGAAGTGGATTTTCTGGAGCTACAGAAGCTCAATTAGCGCGCTCTCAACGGCGTTGGAAAGTAGACATCCTGGGCTTTCCAGCAATATATGACAGTCCATACTTTGCCCAAGATTTGATGGCCCAAATCGGCGTTCAAAGTCACCCTCAGAATTTCCAGCGTTAAACGCCGGAACTGGCACCAA
>NC_029781.3:29597064-29597585 GCF_000817695.3 Arachis duranensis
ATTGGATGAAGACAGTAGGAAAGCAGAGAGACGGAAGGGACAAGCATCTTCATACGCTTATCTGAAATTCCTACCAATGAATTACATAAGTATCTCTATCTTTATCTTTATGTTTTATGCGTTTATCACCATACCCATTTGAGTTTGCCTGACTAAGATTTACAAGGTGACCATAGCTTGCTTTATACCAACAATCTCTGTGGGATCGACCCTTACTCGCGTAAGGTTTATTACTTGGACGACCCAGTACACTTGCTGGTTAGTTGTGCGAAGTTGTGATAAAGAAGTGAGATTACAATTGTGCGTACCATGTTGATGGCACCATTGATGATCACAATTTCGCCCACCAAGTTTTTGGCGCCGTTGCCGGGGATTGTTCGAGTATGGACAACTGACGGTTCATCTTGTTGCTTAGATTAGGTATTTTTTTTCTTCAGAGTTCTTAAGAATGAATTCTAGAGTTTCATGATGATCTGTTGAAGTCTGGCTGGCTGTGAAGCCATGTCTAATTTCATTGGACC
>NC_029781.3:29597645-29598065 GCF_000817695.3 Arachis duranensis
GCTAGCCATGTCTAATTTCTTTAGACTGAAGCTTTAGACTAACATTGCATGATTCCTGGAATTCTCATTAAGAATTTTGATGCTTTTATTTTCTTTTCCACTTAATTTTCGAAAAAGCACAAAAAAATTACAAAATCATAAAATTCAAAAAATTTCTTGTTTGAGTCTAGAGTCTCATTTTAAGTTTGGTGTCAATTGCGTGTTTCTATTCTTCTTGCATTCATTCATGTGTCTTCAGTGATCCTCAAGTTGTTCTTGATGATTTACTTGCTCTGATCTTTAAATTCTCTTGTCTTGAGTGTTTTGTTATCTCTCATATGCATTTTCAACTTGTTAGTGTTAGTAGTATACAAACTGCTAAGTTTGGTGTCTTGCATGCATTGTTTATTTGATTTTAGTTGCATTTTGATTATTCCTCAT
>NC_029781.3:29598151-29598565 GCF_000817695.3 Arachis duranensis
TCAATAATACAGAGAATTGAAGATTCAGAACATACTGCAGAGGAATTACACAAAAAAAGCTGGGCGTTCAAAACGCCCAGTGAGGAAGGCAAACTGGCGTTTAAACGCCAGCCAGGGTGCCTGGCTGGGCGTTTAACGCCCAAAAGGGTAGTGGTTTGGGCGTTAAACGCCAGAATGTGTACCATTCTGGGCGTTTAACGCCAGGATGGCACAAGAGGGAAGATTTTGTTTTCAAATCAAATTTTTTCAATTTTCAAAATCTTTTCAAAATCAAATCATTTTCAAATCCAATTTTTTCAATCAAATCTTTTTCAAAATCAATTTCTTTCCATTTTCAAAGATACTTGCTATCAATTAATGATTTGATTCAACATTTCAAGTATGTTGCCTTTTCTGTTGAGAAAGGTTTAATGT
>NC_029781.3:29601250-29601563 GCF_000817695.3 Arachis duranensis
TGTTGGGAGGCAACCCAATGTTATATTTTATCTATTCTCTTTTGTTATTTTATGTTTTCTGTAGGTTGATGATCATGAGAAATCACAAAATCAATGAAAAAAAGCAAAAACAGAATAAAAAATAGAAAGAAAAATAGCACACCCTGGAGGAGAGCGTGCTGGCGTTTAAACGCCAGTAAGGCTAGCTGTTGGGCGTTTAACGCCCAGTCTGGCACCATTCTGGGCGTTTAACGCCAGAAAGGGGCACCAGACTGTCGTTAAACGCCAGAAAAGGGCAAGCACTTGGCGTTAAACGCCAGAAATGGGCACCAGT
>NC_029781.3:29601744-29603624 GCF_000817695.3 Arachis duranensis
TCCTCTTTTCTTCTTCTTCTACTCTCTTCTTTCTTTTTTTGCTCGAGGACGAGCAAACATTTTATGTTTGGTGTGGTAAAAGCATTGCTTTTTGTTTTTCCATAATCATTTATGGCATCCAAGGCTGGAGAAACCTCTAGAAAGAGGAAAGGGAAGGCAAAGGCTTCCACCTCCGAGTCATGGGAGATGGAAAGATTCCTCTCAAGGGTGCATCAAGACCATTTCTATGAAGTTATGGCCTTGAAGAAGGTGATCCCCGAGGTCCCTTTTTCACTCAAAAAGGGTGAATATCCGGAAATCCGACATGAGATCCGAAGAAGAGGTTGGGAAGTTCTTACCAACCCCATTCAACAAGTCGGAATCTTGATGGTTCAAGAGTTCTATGCGAATGCATGGATCACCAAGAACCATGACCAAAGTGTGAACCCGAATCCAAAGAATTATCTTACTATGGTTCGGGGGAAATACATGGATTTTAGGCCGGAAAATGTAAGGTTAGCATTCAACTTGCCCATGATGCAAGGAGATGAACATCCTTACATTAGAAGGGTCAACTTTGATCAAAGGTTGGACCAAGTCCTCACAGACATTTGTGAAGAGGGCACCCAATGGAAGAGAGATTCAAGAGGGAAGCCGGTTCAATTGAGAAGGCATGACCTCAAGCCCGTGGCTAGGGGGTGGTTGGAGTTCATCCAACGCTCAATCATTCCCACTAGCAACCGGTCTGAAATTACTATAGATCGGGCTATCATGATTCATAGCATCATGATTGGAGAAGAAATAGAAGTTCATGAGGTGATATCCCAAGAACTTTATAAGGTGGCAGACAAGTCCTCTACCTTGGCAAGGTTAGCCTTTCCTCATCTCATTTGTCACCTCTGTTATTCAGTGGAGTTGACATAGAGGGAGACATCTCCACTGATGAAGACAAGCCCATCACCAAGAAGAGGATGGAGCAAACAAGAGACCCCTCTCATCATCAAATCCCTGAGATGCCTCAAGGGATGCACTTTCCTCCACAAAACTATTGGGAGCAACTAAACACCTCCCTAGGAGAATTGAGTTCCAACATGGGACAACTAAGGGTGGAGCACCAAGAACACTCCATCATCCTCCATGAAATTAGAGAAGATCAAAGAATCATGAGGGAGGAGCAACAAAGACAAGGAAGAGACATTGAGGAGTTCAAGCACTCCATAAGATCTTCAAGAGGAAGAACAAGCCGCTATCACTAAGGTGGACCCGTTCTTTAACTTCCTTGTTCTTTATTTTCTGTTTTTCGAATTTTAGTGCTTATGTTGATCTATGTTTGTGTCTTGTGATCATTAGTGTCTTAGTGTCTATGCCTTAAAGTTATGAATGTCCTATGAATCCATCACCTCTCTTAAATAAAAAATGTTCTTAATTGACAAAGAGAAGAATTGCATGAATTTTAAATTTTATAACAGTTTAATTAATTTGATGTGGTGGCAATATTTTTGTTTTCTGAATGTATGCTTAAACAGTGCATATGTCTTTTGAATTTGTGGTTCATGAATGTTGGCTCTTGAAAGAATGACGAAAAAGGAGACATGTTACTGAGGATCTGAAAAATCATAAAAATGATTCTTGAAGCAAGATAAAGCAGTGAATACAAAAAAGGGAGAGAAGGAGAAAAACGAAAAAAAAAGAGAGAAAGAAAACGAAAAAAAAATTTCGAAAAAAAAGAAAGAGAAATAAAAAGAAAGAAATAAAGTTGTGATCCAAGGCAAAAAGAGTGTGCTTAAGAACCTTGGACACCTCTAATTGGGGACTCTAGCAAAGCTGAGTCACAATCTGAAAAGGTTCACCCAATTATGTGTCTGTGGCATGTATGTATTCGGTGGTAATACTGGAAGACA
>NC_029781.3:29604520-29617468 GCF_000817695.3 Arachis duranensis
GATTTCAGGTATTTTCTGGCTGAAATTGAGGGACCTGAGCAAAAATCTGATTCAGAGACTAAAAAGGACTGCAGATGCTGTTGGATTCTGACCTCCCTGCACTCGAAGTGGATTTTCTGGAGCTACAGAAGCCCAATTGGCGCGCTCTCAACGGCGTTGGAAAGTAGACATCCTGGGCTTTCCAGCAATATATGATAGTCATACTTTGCCCAAGATTTGATGGCCCAAACCGGCGTTCAAAGTCACCCTCAGAATTCCCAGCGTTAAACGCCGGAACTGGCACCAAAATGGGAGTTAAACGCCCAAACTGGCACAAAAGCTGGTGTTTAACTCCAAGAAGAGTCTCTACACAAAAATGCTTCAATGCTCAGCCCAAGCACACACCAAGTGGGCCCGGAAGAGGATTTTTATGTCATTTACTCATCTCTGTACACCCTAGGCTACTAGTTCTTTATATATAGGACCTTTTACTATTGTATTTGTATCTTCTGATCTTTGGAGTCTTTTGATCTTTAGATCTTTTGATCATTGGGAGGCTGGCCATTCGGCCATGCCTAGACCTTGTTCTTATGTATTTTCAACGGTGGAGTTTCTACACACCATAGATTAAGGTGTGGAGCTCTGCTGTACCTCGAGTATTAATGCAATTACTATTGTTCTTCTATTCAATTCCACTTGTTCTTGTTCTAAGATATCACTTGTTCTCATCATCGTTCTCACCTATGAACGTGTGCCTGACAACCACCTCCCTTCTACCTTAGATTGGGTGAATATCTCTTGGATTCCTAATACACGATGCATGGTTGATCGCGTGCCGTGACAGGGTGCGTTGAACATTTTCACTGAGAGGACGGGATTGTAGCCACTGACAACGGTGAAACCCTTGCATAAGCTTGCCATGGAAAGGAGTAAGAAGGATTGGATGAAGACAGTAGGAAAGCAGAGAGACGGAAGGAACACAGCATCTTCATACGCTTATCTGAAATTCCCACCAATGAATTACATAAGTATCTCTATCTTTATCTTTATGTTTTATTCGTATATCACCCATATCCATTTGAGTTTGCCTGACTAAGATTTACAAGGTGACCATAGCTTGCTTCATACCAACAATCTCTGTGGGATCGACTCTTACTCGCGTAAGGTTTATTACTTGGACGACCCAGTACACTTGCTGGTTAGTTGTGCGAAGTTGTGATAAAGAAGTGAGATTACAATTGTGCGTACCATGTTGATGGCGCCATTGATGATCACAATTTCGCCCACCACTCACACGTGCATAGACTTGTGCCTTAGGCCCAATGTTCGCACAGTGCAGACCTAACTCTCGGGTTTTTGGCTGGAGGTGAAATTTTGCATCCACGCGTACGCGTACAGTGCGCGTCCGCGTGGATGGTCGAAAAATGCTCAGGTACGCGTACGGTTAGGTGCGCGCACGCGTGGATGGTGTTCTGTTTTCAAAATTTTTCTAAGTTCTTGCACCAATCCAAGCCTTTCAATCCTCCAAACAGCTACCAAAACACCCTAGAACCTTATTCAACATACTATACTACTAACTAAACTCAATAAAACAATAAAAACAAGAAATTAAACTAATTCTACCAATATTTACAAAAGATAAAAATGAAAATGAGAATCTACCTAAGGACTTGCAGGGTAGTGTTCTTGTTATTGGTTATGGATTTATTTATTTTGGGGTTTTAGATGAGAAAAATGAATAGCAAATGGTAATGAAATTGTATTAACAAAATGGTCTTGGCAAGGTTTGGTTGTCAAGGGTCTTCATCATTATCACTAGCCACAAGTATGGTAGTTGCAAGGATTAATCCCACTTAGTCATCCTTGAATCAATTAACAAAGGAAAGTCAAGTGAGTTATATCAATCCTAGTCCATAAGTCCTAGCTTTCCACTAATGGGATTAATGAAGGCTAGAGTTAATGGCTATCAACTATCAATCAATTGGACACTAGTGACTCAAGAAATCCTAAGTCACCTTCTCAAGCCAAGAACATAGAATTCTATTCTAACATCCTCTCAAGCATTTCATCAAACACTTGGAGGGTAATGAAAGAAGGCATTTTTATTTGTAAGAATAAAAGGAATCAACAACTAACAACTACAAAGAATTAACAAAACAACAATCAACAACATCACAATCACATGAATGATCTCAAATTGCATTATTAAAAGAAAACAAAAGAACAAGAATATCTCAATTACAAAACCTAGAAACAAAATAAGAGAAATTACAACAAGAGGATAGGGATAGAAAGAAGAACCAAAGTGTAGCAATCACCACTTGAAGGTAGAAGGAGAAGGAGACTTGAATTAAACCTAGAACTATGAGATCCTAATCTAACCCTAATTCCTAATCCTAATTCTAGAGAGAAGAGAGAGCTTCTCTCTCTAACTCTAACTACTTCTAAAACTAAACTATGGCTAATGATCAAAAGTATCTAAAGTATCTTGATTCCCCTTCAATACTTGACTTAAATAGCATCAGAAATGAGTTGGATTGGGCCCACAAGGCTCCTAAAACCGCTGGGGACGATTTCATTAAGTGGGCCACAGACAGAATCGGCGCGGCGCACATGCGTGCGTGCCCCTGAACGCGAAGCAATATATGGCAAAATTTATATCATTTCGAAGCCCTGGATGTTAGCTTTCTAACCCAACTGGAACCGCATCATTTGGACCTCTGTAGCTCAAGTTATGGTCAATTAAGTGCGAAGAGGTCAGGCTTGACAGCTTTTTGGTTCCATCATTTCTTCATGAGTTCTCCAACTTTACATGCTTTTTCTTCATTCCCTTGATCCAATCTTTGCCTCCTAAATCTGAAATCACTTAACAAACATATCAAGGCATCTAATAGAATCAAGGTGAATTAAATTTATCTATTTTGAGTCCTAAAAAGCATGTTTTCACTCTTAAGCACAATTAAAGGAGAATATACAAAACCATACTATTTCATTGAATAAATGTGGGTAAAAGGTTATAAAATCTCCTAAATCAAGCACAAGATAAACCTTACAAATGGGGTTTATCAGGATTCACCATCTTTTTGTTTGAAAGTCTGAACATCCACTCTAAGCTTGCTCAGCTTTTGAGGAGGAAAGAACTTAGCCAAGAAGGCCGTGACCAGCTTATCCCATGAGTCCAGGCTATCTTTAGGCTGTGAGTCCAACCATATTCTAGCTCTGTCTCTTACAGCAAAAGGGAAAAGCATGAGCCTGTAGACTTCAGGATCTACTCCATTAGTCTTAATAGTCCCGTAGATATGCAAGAACTCAGTTAAAAACTGGTAGGGATCTTCTGATAGAAGTCCATAAAACTTGCAGTTCTGTTGCATTAGAGCAACTAATTGAGGTTTCAGCTCAAAATTGTTTGCTCCAATGGCAGGGATTGAGATGCTTCTTCCATCAAACTTGGAAGTAGATGTGTAATCACCAAGCATCCTTCTTGTATTATTATTTTCGGCTGCCATCTCTTCTTCCTTTTCGAAAATTTCTGTAAGATTGTCTCTGGATTGTTGTAATTTAGCTTCTCTTAGTTTCCTCTTTAGAGTCCTTTCAGGTTCAGGATCTGCTTCAACAAGAATATTCTTGTCCTTGCTCCTGCTCATATGAAAAAGAAGAGAACAGAAAATAATAATAGGGATCCTCTTTAACACAGTAGAGAAAGTCCTTTATATTGGTAGAAGAAAAAGGGAATAGAAGAAGGAAAAGGTAAGAATCCAAACACAAGGTTGAAGATAGGTTCAGATTCTTTGAGATGAAGAGAAGTGTTAGTAAATAAATAAATAAATAAATAGAATGAGATGAGAGGGAGAGAATTCGAAAATTAATTTTGAAAAAGGGTTAGTGATTTTCGAAAATTAAAAGAAAAATTAAAATTAAAAATTAAAATTTAAAACAACTAGTTAATTAAAAGAATTTTGAAAAAGAGGGAGGTAATTTTCGAAAATTAGAGAGAGGAAAGTAGTTAGGTGGTTTTGAAAAAGATAAGATATAGTTAATACAAACAAAAAGTCAACTAGTTAGTTGAAGAAGATTTGAAAATCAATTTTGAAAAGATAAGAAGTTGGAAAAGACATTTTAAAATCAAATTTTTAAAAAAGATAAAAAGATATCATTGAAAAAGATTTAATTAAAAAGATATGATGGAAAAAATATTTTGAAAAGATTTGATTTTTAAAATCAAAATTGATTACTTGACTAACAAGAAACTAAAAGATATGATTCTAGAATTTAAAGATTGAACCTTTCTTAATAAGAAAATAACAAACTTCAAATTTTTGAATCAATCACATTAATTGTTAGTAAAGTTTTTGAAAAATATGAAATAAAGATAAGAAAAAAATTTTAAAATTCAAATTAAAAATTTTCGAAAAAAAGTAAGAAAAAAATGAAAAAGATTTGATTTTTGAAAAAGTTTTGAAAAGATAAGATTTTTAAAATTGAAAATTTGACTTGACTTATAAGAAATAGCTAAGTTTTAAAAATTTTTTGACCAAGTCAACTCAAATTTTCGAAATTTTGAGAGAAATAAGGAAAATATATATTTTTTATTTTTGAATTTTTAATGATGAGAGGGGAAAACATAAAAATGACCCAAAACATGAAAATTTTTGGATCAAAACCAATGATGCATGCAAGAACACTATGAATATCAAGATGAACACCAAGAACACTTTAAAGATCATGATGAACATCAAGAACATATTTTTGAAAAATTTTTGATGCAAAGAAAACATGCAAGACACCAAACTTAGAAATCTTTAATGCTTAGACACTATGAATGCAAAAATGCATATGAAAAACAACAAAAGACACAAAATAAGAAAATATCAAGATCAAACAAGAAGACTTAGCAAGAACAACTTGAAGATCATGAAAAACATCATGCATGATTTTTCGAAAAATGCATAATTTTTAAAAACATGTAATTGACACTAAACTTAAAAATTGACACTAGACTCAAACAAGAAACACTGAAATATTTTTGATTTTTTTCGATTTTATAATTTTTTTTGGATTTTATTTTATAATTTTCGAAAACATATTTTGGAAAAAGGAAGTAATGAATCCAAAGTCCTCAATCAGAATTCCAGGAATCATGTAATGTTAGTCTAAAACTCTGGTCCAAGAATTAGACATGGCTTTACAGCCAACCAGGCTTCAACATGTTACATGAAACTCTAGAATTCATTCTTAAAAAATCTGAAAATTTTTGAAAACAGGTGATAAATTTTTGAAAGATTTTTGAAAAATTTTTGAAAATAAAACAAAAAGAAAATTACTTAATCTGAGCAACAAGATGAACCGTCAGTTGTCCAAACTCAAACAATCCCCGGCAACGGCGCCAAAAACTTGGTGCACGAAATTGTGATCTCTAATAATGGCATTCAACTTGGTATGCGCATCTACTAACTCAACACTTTCTTCACAAATTCGCACAATTGACCAGCAAGTGCACTGGATCGTCCAAGTAATAAACCTTACGTGAGTCAGGGTCGATCCCACGGAGATTGTTGGCATGAAGCAAGCTATGGTCATCTTGTAAATCTCAGTTAGGCGGATTTAAATGATTATATTGGTTTTCGAAAATAATAATAATAAAACATAAAATAAAGATAAAGATACTTATGTAGATCATTGGTGGGAATTTCAGATAGGCGTATGAAGATGCTGTGCTCTTTCTGAATCTTTGCTTTCCTACTGCCTTCATCCAATCCTTCTTACTCCTTTCCATGGCAAGCTGTATGTAGGGCATCACTGTTGTCAATGGCTACATCCCATCCTCTCAGTGAAAATGGTCCAAATGTTCTGTCACAGGACGGCTAATCATCTGTCGGTTCTCGATCATGTCGGAATAGAATCCATTGATTCTTTTGCGTTTGTCATCATGCCCAACAATCACGAGTTTGAAGCTCGTCACAGTCATTCAATCCCTGAATCCTACTCGGAATACCACAGACAAGGTTTAGACTTTTCGGATTCTCATGAATTCCTCCATCAATTCTAGCTTATACCACGAAGATTTTGATTAAGGAATCTAAGAGATATGCGTTCGGTCTAAAGTAGAACGAAAATGGTTGTCAGTCACGCGTTCATAGGTGAGAATGATGATGAGTGTCACGGATTATCACATTCATCATGTTGAAGTGCAACGATTATCTTAGAATAAGAATAAGCTGAATTGAATAGAAAATAGTAGTAATTGCATTAAAACTCGAGGTGCAGCAGAGCTCCACACCCTTAATCTATGGTGTGTAGAAACTCCACCGTTGAAAATACATAAGTGATGGTCCAGACATGGCCGAATGGCTAGCCCCTTGAATGTGATCAAAGGATCATAAGGTAATCCAAAAATAATCCAAAGATGAAAATACAATAGAAAAAAGTCTTATTTATACTAGACTAGCTACTAAGGTTTACAGAAGTAAGTAATTGATGCAAAAATCTACTTCCGGGGCCCACTTGGTGTGTACTTGGGCTGAGCTTGAGCTTTTCACGTGCAGAGGCTTCTCTTGGAGTTGAACGCCATGTTGTAACATATTTTTGGCGTTCAACTCTGGTTCGTGATGTGTTTCTAGCGTTTGACTCCAGAATGCAATATGGAACTGGCGTTGAGCATCAGTTTGCGTCATCTAATCTCAAATAAAGTATGAACTATTATATATTGCTGGAAAGCTCTAAATGTCTAATTTCCAACGCCATTGAGTGCGCGTCATTTGGAGTTCTGTAGCTCCAGAAAATTCATTTCGAGTGTAGGGAGGTCAGAATCCAACAACATCAGTAGTCCTTTGACAGCCTTTTATCATAGTTTTGCTCAGGTCCCCCAATTTCAGCCAGAAAATACCTAAAATTATAGAAAAATACACAAACTCATAGTAAAGTCCAGAAATATAAATTTTACATAAAAAATAATAAAAACATCCCTAAAAATAGCTAGATCCTACTAAAAACTATCTAAAAATAATGCCAAAAAGCGTATAAATTATCCGCTCATCAGAAACGTTGTACAAAAGAGGAAAGTTCTGTGTATTGGGTAGACCAAATCCCATCTAAACTATCTAAATGTACCCCAATCAACCCCTAAGAACAGTTCAAAGAAGGATCAGTTACCTTGACAGTTATGAAAAACTCTTTTTCATCAAGAATCTTAACCAATGTGCTCTTCTTCGATGCTAAAGCCAATCCACCAGCTGTACCTTATCAGACTAATAATCATCTAATTCGTAGAATGACAAGATCTCAACTTATTTTCTATCAGATGAAATTGATTTTTGTTTCACATATAAACACAATCTCGAAGGAGTGAGATTGGCACATCTCTTTGAGGTTATAGACGGTCAGGGTCTCTTCAAAATCTAACAGTTTCATGAAAGAACTCTCATGGCGAATTAAAGGAAAAGAATAAAGAAAGGAATTGACAAAATCAAATATTGACCTAGATGATACAGAAATTCTGTTCTAGGAAAAATCTAGAAGAACAATTTAAAAGAGTTCGTACTCTTGATACTCCACCTTTATATTCTAAATGCTTGATTTTATTTTAATGTAACTGTACATAACACCCTTATTTATTTTAATGTAACTGTACATAACACCCTTATAGTTTACTCTTTTAATTAAACTATTGTAAATTTTTTTGCATGATTTTCCAATTCATTGCATAATTTATTTGACAAATACACACTCATTTCATGTGTATTTTTTCATAAGCTTCTCCTGTTTCACTTGATTTTTATTTGACTTTGATACAGGTTTTTATCAAATTTTTATCAATGATCTCATTTCAAATTGTAGATACAACTCTTTTTAAAGAAGTGAGCTCACTTCGAGACTTATCGACTTTAATATCAAAATAAATTTTGCAAGTAATAAAAAAAAGCTAAAAGTCTTTTATTGATGATAATAAAATGTACAAACAAATATTAACATGAACAAAAGTTAAAGTAAAATTTAACAGACTTAAAGAGTGAACTAGGAATCGAAAAGAAGAAAAGAAAATTGCTTAAACAAGTAAAATGAAGAACAAGGCCGAAAGTTAAATCAAAGAACTGAAATAGAAAGAAAATGCTTAAATAAAATGATGGGTTAAATACGAAATAAGGTGTGTAATAAAATTTTTAAATGATTTTAGTTCTTGGAATATGAGGGGTTTAGAGAGTGTTGGAAAGTGAAAAATGGTAAAAAAATTTAAGCGTAAAAATAATGTGAATATGTTAGGATTGATAGAGACAAAGAAGGAGGTAATTTCTAAGTTTGATATAGTGCAATTTGTGGTAATGATGCGGTGAATTTCGAATTTGTGGGATCGGAAGGTACTTCTGGAGGTTTATTAATAATGTGGGATGTTATGATGTTTAGGTTGAGTAATTGTTACAAAGGGGAGAGATGGTTGTGTATAGAAGGGGAATTGACAAACAATAATTTTTATTTGTACTGTTTGCTTGGTGTATGGTGCGCATACAAGGGAAGAGAAGCTTGCTGTGTGGGAAGAGTTGAATTTTTTATCGGAAATATGTCAGGTTCCTCTTTGCTACATGGGTGTCTTCAATGAGGTTGTGCAGTTCGAAGAAAGAAAAGGCGCTAGTGTGATAACAGCATTATCAAACTGGTGGATATAAAGCTGAAAGACAGTAAGTTTATATGGTTCAGGGGGTCAATCGTGCAGTCAAAATAGTCAAATTAATAGAATATTGGTGAGTTTAATTTTATTGTTATCATTTTGAGCACTTGATTGAAAAGGAATGACAGAATTTTCAGAAATCAAGAATCAGGTATTGCAGGAGTATTTAATAGGTGGATTAAGAATTACAAAGAGTGGAGTGATATTTGATCTTTTGGATTATTGATGGCTTTTGTCGAAGATGATTAGGAATTAGTTTATTTTATCTGTTTAATACTTTTCTTTTGAGATGTTGATGCTCCACCTTATTGTGTTGAGCTTTTTATTTAAAAAAATACAATTTTGGTCTCTAAGGTATATGTCGAAATTTTTTTGTTCGCAACTTTTTTTACATACAAAATCGTCCCTAAGGTTCAACTTGGTTTTAAAATTGTCATTCGAACCAAAATACTCTTCTTCTTTTTCACAGCATCAGCAACAACAACAATTGAATCAAAAGCAAAAACAGAAGAAATAGAAGCAGAAATAGAAGTGAAAAAAAACAATTTTTTTTAAAATTATAGAATTGGAACGAGGTCGTATCCACCACGCCCGCTCATGGACGTGCTTCTCCCTCTGACTTCTCCCTCAACGGCAAGCGGGAAGGAGCGGCGAGGGATTTATGGTGTTAAATAAATTGACTCTAACACTCACATACACTTACACTCCATGATCTTTTGTTACGTCAGTGTAACTGGAATTTTGCAGAGCTCTCCTGTGATTTATGGTGTTAAATAATAAATAGAAGTCCCCTTTCAATCTATTAGTTCTCCTATTTATAAGGCAGGAGTCCTCCTTTTTTTGCTGAGTTTTTCTTGACAGTTATCAACCTTACCCACACTCTTGTCATTACTCGTTCCTTAAGGATAGCTACCCATATTCTTGTCAAACTTGAAATTCAAGTAATATCCCCATGTTCAAGATAATCTCTCAATTATGGTCAAGTTAATTTCCAAACACATGTTAATTGCATCCTATTTCTTACTTATCGATTCGAGTATCTGTTTTCGAGTATCTGTTTCACTATTACACTTTTTTCCCCTTCATTTTGATTGCTCTAGTCAATATTTGAGTCAGAACGTCTCATGTG
Organism: Arachis duranensis; assembly: GCF_000817695.3. Classification (NCBI taxonomy): domain Eukaryota; kingdom Viridiplantae; phylum Streptophyta; class Magnoliopsida; order Fabales; family Fabaceae; genus Arachis; species Arachis duranensis. The sequence goes on from NC_029781.3 coordinate 29,614,288, forward strand.
GACACACGTGATTCGTTACCCAATTTTATTTTTTTGCTGTCAAAACTACTCATCATAGTCGAGCTTTAGTTTGTACCAACATCCCCTTTCTAATTCTACTATAGAATTTTTTTTATCAATTATCATAAGATAAATTTATTGCCAATGAAATCATTAATTAAAATTTTCGTCAAGCATCATTGTGCAAATCATGAGTTTGATTGATATTTTTTCAATATTTAATTTACGAATTTATTATCGTTTGATTTTTAAATTTATTGGGGTTTGATTTCTACTTACTTGAGTTTGATAACTAGCATAAAAGTATAAGTTTGATAGTAGATATAATGTATGATTTATAGACATGGTAAGATTTGCCTTTTGAGTTTATTGGGTTTCAATTAAGAGTTTAGTTGGGGTTTTATTGTTTGGAGTTTTGTTAGTAGATTTTTTAAAATTTGATTTGTGAATTTGTTAAGTGTTTGATGAAAGTTCTGTTGGGTTTGATTAATAATATCAACCATGAGTTTTTATTTTGGTTAGGAACTATGAATTTGATGGTAGGCCTTTTGGAGGTTTTTTTTGTCAGGACCCAGCCAATAATCGGACGAAATCCAAAAGAAAACGAAGCTCTATATCAAAACCCGACCTGGCTTCTAAAACTCCTTGAGAAACGTGACTGAGGTGCGATCTTCATCTCATTTGAGAAATGCTATCATAACTGTCTCCACCTGCCATGCCGCCGTTGTCCACATCGTTGCCTGCCTCACTATTCTTGCTCGCAACCTTGCCCGAGCATGCGTCGCTATACTTGTCTACCTCACTACCGTCGCCTGCATCATCTCTGTCACTTGAAGCCCGAGATTACTGACACTGAAGAAGTCTCTGGTAGTTGATATTGGTCTCCACCAGCTCTTCTGAAATGGTTGTTATGATACCCCCTGCATCTTCTTCCATTGTTGCCCCTGTTGAAGCCGTTCTGCCGTCGAGTTTCGATGAAGATTCGCGCTTATCTCCCTCCAACCTAAACGAAGCATTTTGCTCCCTCTCTTCCTGCGTCGTCGATGGTTTTCCTCTGGTTTTGGTATCCACCAAAATCCAAGTAGCACTCTCATTGTTGCCAAGAAAAGATTCTCCATCACCTTCTGTCGTAGCTCCTTTGACAAGTTTCTCGGTCTAGTCCGCTATCCTCCTCTCCCATCACGGACGACCAGATTCTTTATTTTTTGCTGTATTCCTTGGCTCTCGGTTGAACCCCAACGGATACATCTATTCAAGCCTCTGAGGATGCTATTTGTTTTAGATCTCCCTGCAAAATTTATGTCTAATTTGCCGTTAGTTCATTTGTCAAGCACTGCTTTGCTATTAGATGCACTAGAAAATTTTCTTCTCTAACAATTGGTTCTATCTCTCCAATCCCGGCCTTCGATTGGACTAAGGTGAGATTATCAGATTCAATTATTACTAGGTGAGATTATCAGATTCAATTATTACTTTCTCTATTTGAAGATTTCTTGCCAAAATTAGTGCTCCCCTAACAGCATATGCCCCTGCTGCTAGAGTAGACGAGACCTTGAGATGATTATTCTTGTCTGATCTTTGACTATTACTGCTAAGGCATCCTCCCCTGTTTGCTTTGTTGCACTCTTCTAGAGGTGGTCTCCAGATAGCCTTCCTGTCCTTTCTCCTTGACTGTACTGATGTTGTTGCTTGAGTTGTTTCTACTGTTGTTGCTTGAGTTGTTTCTCCTGCTCTGTTAGCTACTCTGAATTTTGATTCCATCATGTTTGCTTTTGTAATTGTTATTTGTGGATTGATTTATGCTTGTTGAAAAATTGCATTATTTGGAAGATTCATGAATTTATTTGCGATTAGTATTTGGGTTTATTAGGTTTTGACAGGAGATTCTTAGTTGGAGTTTAATTAAAAAGATTTGCATAAAATTTTTTAGGATTTGATTTGTAAATTGGTTAGTATTTAGTTGGAGATTTTGTTGGATTTCATAGTTATGAGTTTGATGGTGAACTTTTGAGAGTTTTGATTTATGAATTTGTTACTGTTTGATTTCTAACTTTATTGTATTCTCACAAAAGGTTTCATTGAGATTATGATTCTTTTACATTGACTTGAAATTTCATTTCAAATGATTTAAAGAGAGTTTTGAGGACTGAGTGTGGTTGATGAACATAGAAAAAATGAGTTTTTTTAATATTATTTTAGTGAGTTCCATATATTTTTAATACGAATGTCAAAATGATATTAATTAAAAGGAACTATTTATAACGGAATTGAATTTTGAGTAATGCTACACATTTAAATATTTTTATGAACAAAGTTCAATCAAGTTAAATAATAAGACTTGAAATAATACTAGCCATAATTGATTTTTGTTATGTTAGACCAACTTAATTAGGCTTAGTTAACAAAATGACTTGGATGTTTAATATTATTCTTGAATTTTTTAATCAATATGATGAGTTACAAAATTCAACCATTATTCAACTAATGACTATTAGGTCTAATTTAAATAAATGCGAGAAACATATCATTCGATTAAATATCTCATTGTTCGTACCTTTTGAGTTGGAACGAGATGAGTAGTTCTGGAGATCCCGACTTGAGCTACATTCACACCAGGTTGGGAGGGTTTTCTGCAAAGACACTATTATGTTTATGTTAGTAGTGTTTTCTAGAAAATAACGATGATCTTCTTTTCCATTGCTTCCGATTTTATATCTCTTTTTAGGTATTTTTTAAGTCATTTTACTGCTTCGGATGTACGTTTCATTTCTAACGATTTTACGTTTTTCTGACATCTTTATTATTTTGTGTAACGTCTGAAATCGAATAGTCAATTTCCTGATTATCCGTTCTTGTCCAAAATAGTGTCCTAATTCAGGTTTCTTGACTTACTACCTTGTCATGCATACCCGAGTTTTGATGGATCGAGGCCTAATTTAATTTTTGATTTTTTGGGCACTAAAAATTTGAGGACCTCTTTCAGTTTCTTCAAGTAGTTGTAATTTTTTCTTGGTTTTCGAACAGTCTGCTTTATTTTGCATTTCTCTCTCTTACCATCAATTAATGTCACATTTAATTCTAATAGTAAGAACTTTTACTTCCCCTTCTTTTCCCATTCTCAGCTTTATTTCAAAAATCATTCTTCTTCCTATCCTTCGACTAGAAAATTCCTTTTTTTCAC
>NC_029781.3:29617485-29624988 GCF_000817695.3 Arachis duranensis
ATAATTTCATCCAAATAAGAAAACTTGTCATTTCAATGTTCTTCTTTTCTTGTTTTGCTTCAAAGCTGATTCATGGATAAGATTTTTCCTTTCCTTTCATATTGCTTTTTTGAATGAATAACTTTACTTACTTCGTCATCTACTGCGTTTGCTAATTTCGGGTATTTTGGTTGTTTAGAGTAATCAGTTGCTTTAGTAGGGGTACCACTATTTAGTTTTTTCTACTTCAATATTCTAGTAATTTTGGATTTTTTCTTCCTTTTTGGAAATTATAATGCATTTGTTCTTTAGAGGAATGTTGAAAGTTTTCCCTCTTTGTGTCTTAGCGGTGGTGCCCCTGTAGGGATATCTGAAATGCCGAGGAAGAAGGTAGTTGCTTCCAATGAACGAGTTGGGACATCATTTTTAGGACCGCCTCCACGACCTGCCCCGACTCGGTGGGTGGATCCCTATTCCTGGGTTTCCAAGGAGGTGAAGTCTACTCCCTCAACGGTTACCTAGGATGAGTTAGATGCCTTGCAAGAAGCCGATGTTATCTTTAATCCTGATATAGGGAACTTACACATTCTTTCTATGCCTCATAAAAATCACCGTCGTTGTCGTTATAATCATTACGTGGGCTTGTGACCTAATTGATTATGGATGTATGAGACTCTCTTTACTCGCCTTGGGGTTCATCTTCCCTTTACCGACTTTTAGCGAGACATCCTGGGATATAGTGGATGTGCTCCTTCCTTGTTGCATCCAAACATTTAGGCAATCATTCGAGGATTCGAGCTTCTATGCTTCTTCTTAGGATTGAAGGCCTCCTATAGAGTTTTTTTTTCTATTTTTTTAACTTGACGATGCCTTTTAGTTTTCAGGGTCGCGGCTTCATTTCCTTCTGTGGTAACCCCAATAAGAGGATCTTCACTATTTTTTGAAGAAACTACCAAGATTTTAAGGAAAGATTTTTTAAAATAGAAAAAGTAGAGGGGACTACTCCATTTTTCATGACTCCGGAAGATGAATAGAGGTTTAATTTGTACCGAAACTTTAATGTTTCTTCGCCCAAGATTCAATTACAAGGTTTTAATGCTTCTGAGTTCGCGAGTATCCATATGCTTTTAGAACTTTGGAATGACAATCCTCTTAATCTTCGTATTATTTTGGCTGACGAGTATGCTGCTTGCAATGCTGTTGGTAAATTTTACGCTTTTTCCGCCTTCTCTTTTTTGTTTCTTTAACTCATATTTTAACGACCTTGTGCTTTCTTTTGTAGTTGACATGGCTGGCTGCTCAGAAGCCATTATAGCAATGAGGAGGAGGTTGATCTTCTATTACTCTAAGTAGCATACCTCCTCTTCCTAAATTCCCTTCGAGGGAAGATCCAGAGGTTCATGATGTCAATGACCTTTCTCCCAAAAAGAAGAAAAAAAATAAAGGAAAATGGCAATTTGGAGTAGAAGAAGTCCTTCTTTCGACCTCCTTTGGTTGTATTTTGGAGAAAAAATTTCAAGCTCCAGAGTTTGTTGATCGGCTACTTGCATCTGGGATGCTAAGAAGGAAATTGCTATTTTTCGTCTGAGGTTTCGGAGCATGAGAAGGAGCTGAAAGAGGTTAAGTCAGAAGCTCAGAGTTTAAATGAATCATTAGATGCCCTTAAAAGGGAGGTGGAGAACCTTCTAGCCAAAGTTAAAACTTTGGAGGAGGCGAAAAAAAACTTCTGAAGAAAAATATAAGAAGTAGATCTCCAAGTTTATGAAACATATTGAGGATCTTTCTGCCTCTATTAAGAAGGCCAAGCAAGCCACCATAGATGTAGTGTTCGATGCCGAGAAGAACATGCTTGAGCAGGTCAAACTTTTAGCTCCCGACTTGGACGTCTCCAGAGTTGATGCTTTCAAGAAAGTATTTGATGGAAAGATAGTTAGCATAATTTAACTTCTTTTGCGAAATTTGTCTAAGTTTGTCCTAGTTTTTTGTGAATAAAACTTTTATCCGTTTTCCTTTTATTGGAATAGATTTGCTTGTAATAGACTTTATTTAAGTTGCTACTTTGCATTTTAAATGCTATTAATTGTACTTTGTCATTTTTCCAATTTTCATACATTATTTTTGGGTGCGTCTTTCCGATATTTAATTCACGTAGTCAAATTAAATTACATAATTACTCTTTGACAATCAGTTGCTTATATAATGAATTCAGTACAAATATTCTAAAGTAAGGCCTCAATGAAAATCTAATTAAATTAGAAAAAGAGTGCCTTTTATTAAATATTAGAAATACATAAGAGTAGCACTTACTCATTCACCCTGTAATCTGAGAATGATATTTCTTCAAGTGGATAGCATTCCACATCCTCGAGACCTCAGCATCTCCCAAGCTTTCTAGCTTATAAACCCGTTTGCCTAGATTTTCCTTGATTATGAAGGGTCATTTCCATATGGGAGCTAGCTTTCCTTGGGTGCCCGAGACTCCAGCGTAAGCTTGTCTCAACATGAGGTTGCCAACCTGAAAACCCCTAGGTTTAACGCTAATGTTATACCTCTTTGCAATATTTTTGCTTTAAGGCTTGTTCAACAAGATTGGTCTATAGATCTTACTTCATCGATGAGGTCTAAGTTGCGGTGACTTTCTGTTCTTCCGAGAAGTAGCCAAGCGCTTAGTTCACCGATTTTCACTAGTATCACCGCCTCCTCTCCATAGGTAAGTCAGAATGACATTTCTCCCGTAGAAGATTGAGGTGTAATCCGATATGACCATAGCATCGTCCATAACTTGTCAATCCACAAACCTAGAAAGTTGTCTAATCTTTTATTTAAACCTTTAAGGATTATTTTATTTGCGGCCTCAACTTGCCCATTAGCCTGGGGTGTTCCATAGACACAAACACTTGGTGTATACCAAAGTCACTCAAGAACTCCTGAAATCTAAAATCTATAAATTGTGTTCCATTATCCATCACTATGACCTCAGGAATCCCAAACCTGGTTAAGATGTCTCTCCACATGAATTTTCGACATTGGGACACTGTTATTTTCGACAATGGCATAGCCACGATCCACTTAGTGAAATAATCAATAGCCACAATCAAGAATTTGAGTTGGCCAGGCTTTTGTGGAAAAGGTCCCAGCAAGTCTACTCCCCAATTTCGCAAAATGTCTCGTCGGAATCACAGAAATGAGCTCTTGAGGTGGAGCTTGGCAGAGATTAGTATGTACCTGACACTTTAAACATCTTTTGGTGTAATCCATTGTGTCTTTTATGATTGTGGGCCAATATTACCCTGCTCTTACGATCTTCTACGCTAACGACTTGCCTCTCATATGGTGGCCACAACACCCTTCATGTATCTTCTGCAACACAATTTATTTGTTGAGGTTGGAGGCATTTAAGTAGGGGTTACAAAATGCTTCTTTTATATAATTTCTCATTGATCGTGGTATATTTTGCTGACTTTAACCGTTACTTCCTACCTTCTTTCAGGTCATTAAGAAGAATTCCATGCTCTAGATACATGCATATGAGATCTAGCCAGGTAGCGTTATCCCTTATATGGGATATCATAATATCAGAAATACCTATGGATAGTTCTGAAAGTACCTCTTAAATTAGACTTTGGTTACCACTACCTGACTTAGTGCTAGCTAACTTTGATAAGACGTCAGCTCATGTGTTTTGCTCTTTGGGCACATGCTTAATACAAAATGATTTAAAATTTGAGATTTTTCTTTGTACCGACTTGAGATATAGTTGTAAGAGTGGGTCTCGTACTTGATACTCGCCAGTAACTTAAGAGGATACAATCTGGGAATCACTGAACACCGTGAGCTCTATTACCCTGACCTCATGTGCTAGCTCCAATCTTTCAATTAGGGCTTCATATTCAGCTTCATTGTTTGAAATTGGAAAATCAGACTTCATAGAGGCTTCAATGACCGAATCCTCTCCCTTAGTCAGGCTGATTCCTGCACCTCCAAATTTAGTATTCGAAGTCCTATCTACACGGAGTTCCCAGGTCAGAAGTTTGGGAGTAGAGTAGGTCATCTCAACAAAAAAATCTACCATTTCTTGTGCCTTTATAGCAGAGCGTGATTCGTATTGTATATCAAATTATGACCGCTCTACGACCCAGCTCATCATCCAACCTGCCAAATCTAGCTTTTGAAAAACTTTTTTTATTGGTTGGTTGGTTTGCACAATTATTAAGTAACTTTGGAAATATTGGCTTAATTGACGTGCCAATGTTAAAAGCGTAAAAGCGAGTTTTTCTAATTTTGAGTACCTTACTTCGGGCCCTTGAAGGACCTACTAATAAAATACACAAGTTATTGTTGCTTACTTTCCCCCTCCAATACTAAAACTGAAGTCACAGATAAATACAAATATAACGGCTTTTTGAATTCCGATTTTCCCAAGACGGGAGGAGAGGATGACAAATTTTTAAAGTGTGTGAAGGAATCCTCACACTCCTTCGTTCATTCAAAAATAACACTTTTCCTCATTAAATTGAAGAAAGGCTTTGCCTTTTCTAAAGAAGTCCCTAAAAACCTTGACAAAGCGGCCAGACGACCTATAAGCCTTTTGTGGACGACTTCCTGGGATCTGGTTTTATTAGGATGGGAGGAGAGGATAACAAAGTTTTAAAGAGTATAAAGGCATCCTTATAGTCCTTCATTCATTCAAAGACAATTCTTTTCCTCGTTAAATTGAAGAAAGGCCTTGCCTTTTCTGCGGAGGCCCCTAAAAATTTTGGCAAAGTGGCTAGACGACCTATAAGCCTTTGCACTTCTTTGAGGTTTTCGGGGCTTGACATATCCAAAATAGCTTGGCACTTTTCAGGATTAGCTTTAATCTCTATGGATTACCACAAACTAGAGAAACTTTTCTCCCTACACCCCAAACGCACATTTGGCTAGGTTTAATCTCATCTTATGAAGTTGGAGACTGACGATTGGACTTTTGCCAGTAAAGAATTTCACAAAAATAATCACGTTGTAAGTATAGTTTCTAAACCAACAAAAATCCTTTCGTACAAAAAACTTTTTTGTCACTAAAGCAAACCTAGTAAAATTTATAACCGATGTATTCAAACCTCGGGTCGTCTCTCAAGAAGTTGCAGGGAGGTATGATTTATTATTGGTTATGGGAAAGTATCTTTTGGGTTTTTTGAAAGGTTTGAACAAAGAATTTAGATGGCAAGAAAATAAATTAATAACTAGAAAAACTCTTGGCAAGGTATGAGAATTGGAAATTCCATCCTAGTTATCCTTATCAGTTGTGATGAGAATTGTTTGTTGCTCCTACTTAGTTAACCCTTACTAAATAAAGAAAAGTCAAGTGGACTAATCAGTTTGATTCCTCAAATCCAAGTCAACTCCTATGGAAAGACTAGCGTTAGAGGAACCCAAATCAATCAGCAAATTCTAATTTTCAATCAGCACTGAGTTTGATAACTCAAGTGTCGCCAATTACTCAACCAAAGCCAAAGGGGAAAAAATCCAAATTATTTATATCATAAATAAAAGAAAGCAATTATAAATCTGAAATACCTCAAATTATATTAAATATAAAATCAAATCTAACATGAGAATTCATAAATCAAAGTAATAGAATAAATAAAATAGAAGAAAAACCAAAGTAAAGGAACATTGAACCTGGAACCAAGACGAAGTAAACCTAACCTAAGAGAAATCCTAAATCCTAAAAACTAAGAGAGAGGAGAGAGCCTCTCTCTAGAAAAACTACATCTAAAACTAAAATTGTGAATAATAAAAATGTTGTCCCCATGAATGGATGCATTTTTCCACTTTATAGCCTCTAATCTATGTTTTCTTGGTCGAAAACTGGCTCAAAAACAGCCCAGAAATCGCTGGAGGCGAAATCTGCCACGCTGGTTTTTCTTCACTGCGACATGTGCACATAAATCACGCGTGCGCACTGTCTAGCTGTACGGCCACTATGACAAATTATATATCATTTCGAAACCCCGGATGTTAGCTTTCCAACGCAACTGGAACCGTCTTGTTTGAACCTTTGTAGTTCAAGTTATGATCGATTTAGTGTGAGAGGGTCAGGTTGGACAACTCAGCAATTCCTTCAATTTCTTGTATTCCTTCCACTTTTGCATGTTTCCTTTCCATCCTCTAAGCCATTCCTGCCTTGTAATCCCTGTAATCACTTAACACACATATCACGGCATCTAATGATAATAAGAGAGGATTAATATTAGCAAATATAAGGCCAAAGAAGCATGTTTTCAATCATAGCACAAAATTAGGAAGGAGAATGTAAAGCTATGCATTTTGTATGAACAAGTGTATGAAAGATTGATAAAATCCACCCAATTGAGCACAAGATAAACCGTAAAATAGCGGTTTATCAATCTCTCTACACTTAAACATTAGCATGTCCTCATGCTAAGCTTAAGAGAAACTATAAGAGTTAAGAGGAATGGTAGGATGTATGAAATGTAACCTATTTATATGAATACAACTACATGCAAAAATGCTTTTACCTACTTGGTTAAGGTAAATAAATCTTCCAAGAATAGACATGAACTGGATTTCACTAATTCAAATCATAAAATGAAGTACAATTAAACTTGTAAGAAGAATGCTCATGAAAGTTGGGAACAAAGAATCGAGCATCGAACCCTCACTGGAAGTGTATACAGTCTAATTGCTCAGGTGTTTAAAGTTCGGCTCTCTCAATTCTCTACTAACCTTGCTTTCTGAGGCTTGCTTTTCTTCTACCAATCAACACTAATTTGATGCACAAATACACATATCAAGAGGTCTTTTAAGGGTTGTAATGAGGTTAGGGTCAAGGTAGGATTGTATTTGGCTAAGTGGACTAAAATCTGAATCCTTAATTAACTTAAACTTTTCCCACCTAACTTAGGACAATCCATGTAATCAAAATACAAAACCTAATTATCCATTACCATGTTTACCACATATTTATGCATCCCAACTTTAGTACAACTCATATGCATTGCTTTCTTTCACATTTTCATAAAGATATATAACACCCAATTCTTAAACCAAATATTTCCAAACCCAACTTCCCCACACTTAAATCATGAACACTCTCACTAGTCTAAGCTAACCAAGGATTCAAATTAAGGACTGATGAGCGGATAATTTATACGCTTTTTGGCATTGTTTTTAGTATGTTTTTAGTATATTTTTATTAGTTTTTAGTTAAAATTCACTTTTCTGGACTTTACTATGAGTTTGTGTGTTTTTCTGTGAATTCAGGTATTTTCTGGCTGAAATTGAGGGTCCTGAGCAAAAATCTGACTCAGAGACTGAAAAGGTCTGCAGATGCTGTTGGATTCTGACCTCCCTGCACTCGAAGTGGATTTTCTGGAGCTACAGAAGCCCAATTGGCGCGCTCTCAACGGCATTGGAAAGTAGACATCCTGGGCTTTCCAGCAATGTATAATAGTCCATACTTTGCCCGAGATTTGATGGCCCAAACTGGCGTGGCAAATCAGCCTCAGAAATTCCAGCGTT
>NC_029781.3:29631328-29631558 GCF_000817695.3 Arachis duranensis
ACAATTTCTTATCATGCCATCTTTTTGCTTTCTCTTTGTAAATTTTTGCATTTTCGAAAGCATTGAGTCTAAATTCCTCTAACTCATTTAACTGTAGTAATCGTTTTTCTCCAGCTAACTTGGCATCAAGGTTCAGGAATCTGGTTGCTCAATAGGCTTTGTGTTCCAGTTCCACTGGCAAGTGACATGCCTTTCCATACACAAGCTGGTATGGAGAGGTACCTATAGGG
>NC_029781.3:29631658-29632226 GCF_000817695.3 Arachis duranensis
TTTTACTAAAAACTAACTAAAACATACTAAAATCTACATGAAATTACCCCCAAAAAGCGTACAAAATATCCGCTCATCAACGACCCAGTGCACTTGCTGGTTAGTTGTGCGGGATTGCAAAAGTGTGATTGCAATTTCGTGCACCAAGTTTTTGGCGCCGTTGCCGGGGATTGTTCGAGTTTGGACAACTGACGGCTTATCTTGTTGCTTAGATTAGGACTGTTTTGTTTTTGTTGGTTTAGAGTCTTTTAGTCGAGTCTAGTTTCATATTTTAAGTTTGGTGTCAATTGCATGCTTTTGTCTTTTTTCTTTTAAATTTCGAATTTGCATGTCTTTAGTCTCATTTTGATCTTTAAAAAATTCTAAGTTTGGTGTCCTCTTTGTGTTTTTCCCTTAAAAATTTTCGAAAATTAGTGTTTGATTTTCTAAAAATTTTAAGTTTGGTGTCATTTTCTTGTTTTTCTCTTTCCTCATTTCAAAAATAAAATCTTTTTCATAAAAATCTTTTCAATCATATCTTTCTAATTGCTAATCTCAAAATCTTTTTAATTAACTAATTGATTCAGTT
>NC_029781.3:29632262-29632599 GCF_000817695.3 Arachis duranensis
TAATTGACTAATTGATTCAGTTCTCAATTTGCTTTGATCTTATTTTCTTTTTAATTTTTGAATTTTTATTTTATCTTTTTTATCTTATCTTATTTTTTTTTCGTTTAATTCAAAAAAAAATATTTTATCTATTTGCAATCCATATCATTTCCCTTTATCCATTATGGACCTAAGTGGAATTGATCAGTCCAGAAGGACTCTGGGGTCATATGCTAACCCCATTACAGCTGCATATGGGAGTAGCATCTGTACACCTCCCATCAAAGCAAGCAGCTTTGAGCTAAATCCTCAACTCATTATCATAGTGCAGCAAAATTGCCAGTATTCCGGTCTTCCA
>NC_029781.3:29633691-29635069 GCF_000817695.3 Arachis duranensis
ATCCATCAGGCATAATAGAGGATATGATTGTCAAGGTTGGGCCATTCGCCTTTCCAACTGACTTTGTGGTGCTGGAAATGGAGGAGCACAAGAGTGCAACTCTTCATTCTAGGAAGACCTTTCCTAGCAACTGGACGAACTCTCATTGATGTACAGAGAGGGGAAGTAACCCTGAGAGTCAATGAGGATGAGTTCAAGTTGAATGCTGCAAAAGCTATTCAGCATCCAGACACACCAAATGACTGCATGGGCGCTGACATTATTGACTCTCTGGTAGAAGAGATCAATATGACTGAAAGCCTAGAATCAGAGCTTGAGGACATCTTCAAGGATGCTCAGCCTGATCAAGAAGAATCAGTGGAAACAAGGGAATTTTCGAAAATTTCTCAGGAGGGGGATAAGCCTCCCAAACCTGAACTCAAACCACTACCACCATCCCTGAAGTATGCGTTTCTGGGAGAGGGTGACACCTTTCCAGTGATTATAAGCTCTGCTTTAAATCCACAGGAAGAGGAAGCACTGATTCAAGTGCTAAGGACACACAAGACAGCTCTTGGGTGGTCCATAAGTGATCTCAAGGGCATTAGCCCAGCTAGATGCATGCACACGATCCTGTTGGAGGATAATGCCAAACCAGTGGTTCAACCACAAAGGAGGCTAAATCCAGCCATGAAGGAGGTGGTGCAGAAAGAGGTCACTAAATTACTAGAGGCTGGGATTATTTATCCTATTTCTGATAGCCCCTGGGTGAGCCCTGTCCAAGTTGTCCCCAAAAAGGGAGGCATGACAGTGGTTCATAATGAAAAAAATGAACGGGTTCCTACAAGAACAGTCACAGGATGGCGTATGTGTATTGACTATAGAAGGCTCAATACAGCCACCAGAAAGGATCATTTTCCCTTACCATTCATAGACCAAATGCTAGAAAGACTAGCTGGTCATGATTATTACTGCTTTTTGGATGGCTATTCAGGCTACAACCAAATTGCAGTAGACCCTCAGGACCAAGAGAAAACAGCATTTACTTGCCCTTCTGGCGTTTTTGCCTACAGAAGGATGCCTTTTGGTCTGTGCAATGCACCTGCAACCTTTCAAAGGTGCATGCTCTCTCTCTTCTCAGATATGGTAGAGAAATTTCTGGAAGTCTTCATGGATGACTTCTCAGTATATGGAGACTCATTCAGCTCCTGTCTTAATCACCTAGCACTTGTCCTGAAAAGGTGCCAAGAGACTAACCTGGTGTTGAACTGGGAGAAATGTCACTTTATGGTGACTGAAGGAATTGTCCATGGGCACAAAATTTCAAGCAAGGGAATAGAGGTGGATAAGGCAAAGGTAGAGGTAATTGAAAAATTACCACCACCTGCCAATGTTAAGG
>NC_029781.3:29639725-29639858 GCF_000817695.3 Arachis duranensis
AGTTTCCTTGATATTTTGGAGTCTATAGTATATTCTCTTCTTTTTATCCTATTTTGATTTTCGGTTGCTTGGGGACAAGCAACAATTTAAGTTTGGTGTTGTGATGAGCGGATAATTTATACGCTTTTTGGCA
>NC_029781.3:29639964-29640259 GCF_000817695.3 Arachis duranensis
TTTTATTAGTTTTTAGTTAAAATTCACTTTTCTAGACTTTACTATGAGTTTGTGTGTTTTTCTGTGATTTCAGGTATTTTCTGGCTGAAGTTGAGGGTCCTGAGCAAAAATCTGATTCAGAGCCTGAAAAGGGCTGCAGATGCTGTTGGATTCTGACCTCCCTGAACACGAAGTGGATTTTCTGGAGCTACAGAAGTCCAATTGGCGCGCTCTTAACGGAATTGGAAAGTAGACATCCTGGGCTTTCCAGCAATATATAATAGTCCATACTTTGCCCGAGATTTGATGGCCCAAA
>NC_029781.3:29640460-29640915 GCF_000817695.3 Arachis duranensis
CCAAGCACACACTAAGTGGACCCAGAAGTGGATTTTTACGTCATTTACTCATTTCTGTATACCCTAGGTTACTAGTTCACTATTAATAGGATCTTTTGACATTGTATCTGGACCTCATGACACTTTACACGTTTCTTTGTGTAGCTTCCACGGCATGAGTCTCTAAACCCCATGGTTGGGGGTGAGGAGCTCTGTTGTGTTTTGATGGATTAATGCAATTACTACTGTTTCTCATTCAATCATGCTTGCTTCTATTCTAAGATATCACTTGTTCTTAAATCGGATGAATGTGATGATCCGTGACAATCATCATCATTCTCAACTATGAACGTGTGCCTGACAACCACCTCCGTTCTATTTTAGATTAAGTAGATATCTCTTGGATTCTTTAATCAGAATCTTCGTGGTATAAGCTAGAACTGATGGCGGCATTCAAGAGAATCCGGAAGGTCTAA
>NC_029781.3:29640943-29655971 GCF_000817695.3 Arachis duranensis
GGGCGTTAGTGACAGACGCAAAAGAATCACTGGGTTCTATTCCGGCCTGATTGAGAACCGATAGATGGATAGCCGTGCCGTGACAGGGTGCGTTGAACATTTCCACTGAGAGGATGGGAGGTAGCCACTGACAACGGTGAAACCCTTGCATACAGCTTGCCATGGAAGGAGCCTTGCGTGCTTGAAGAAGAAGACAGTAGGAAAGCAGAGATTCAGAAGATGGAGCATCTCCAAAACCCCAACCTATTCTCCATTACTGCAAAACAAGTACTTAATTCATGTTCTTTTGCTTTTCACAATCAATCCTGATAATTTTTGATATCCTGACTAAGATTTACAAGATAACCATAGCTTGCTTCAAGCCGACAATCTCCGTGGGATCGACCCTTACTCACGTAAGGTATTACTTGGACGACCCAGTGCACTTGCTGGTTAGTTGTGCGGGATTGCAAAAGTGTGATTGCAATTTCGTGCACCAAGGACATAATTGTTTTTTGCTTAGAGTTAATGATGTGCTAAAATAAAGAACAAATGGGATAAAATAGGCTCAAATTGGTTTGCAAGGAATAATGAATGGTTAAGGCCATATGGGTATGTAAGCTCAATAAAACAAGGACTCAATAATATAAGTACATGCATACATAAAATAATGGACATATATAATTAAGCAAGACAAATATCACAATTTTAGAGAGAAAAACTCACACCAAAAATAAAATATCGGTTGATAAAATGCGACCAATCAAATAGGCTCAAAATCTCACGAGTTTTGTGTGTTCGAGCTCTAAACCATGTTCCAAAATAAAATTTCTTCAAACAAGGTTAACAAAAATTTTAATTCAAATTAGTGAAATGCTATAAAACGTTTCTTGAAAAAAGAAAATATTACTTCAACCAAGTAGTAGCTAAATGCACAAAATCAAACAAATATACAAACAAACATGCAAATGCAACAATTAACAAGGAAAAAGCATTGGTATTGAAATAGGAAATGGCTAACCCATGGAAGTCGATATCGACCTCCCTACACTTAAAGATTGCACCGTCCTCGGTGCATGCTTGGATGTGCAAGTGGACGGGTTGCTCCAACTGATGCTTTTCTCTCCAAAGAATGTGCAGATGGACTTGTCTGTTGCCCCATGTAAGAGTTTTCTGTTTTCCTTTCTCGGTGGCCATTCTGAAAGAAAATAAAAAGAAGAAAAGTATCCCAAAAACAAGGATAGGAAACAACTAAAATATGGGTGGATTAATGCCAAATAATGAGGATCTCAATTACATGGTAGCTACAACATGCAAGTGAGAAAATAGTAGAGGCACATGGCATATCAATAGTGTAAAAGTTGCAACAAGGGGAGAGAGTGTGGGTAATGCAAGATACTAAGATAGTATAAGTGCATATCAATGCAAAAGGAATACCAGTATTATAAAAATTAGCATTGAATTATGAATAATAATACCCAATTAGAATAAAACAAGTCATGAAGCACCGGAATAATACAAGAAAAGATGCAACAGTTGAATAAGAAAATGTAACACCAATGGAAAATAAAAACATGCACACAATTGAAATACAATGAATGAAAGTACGCAATTAAGTAAAATAGAATGAAGAAGGAGAAAGGAGAGAAGAAAAGGGAGGGAATGAAAAACGGGACGTGACGCGCGCGCGCCTTCTGTTTTCGCCATGCGACGCGTACGCTTCAGGGACGCGTACGCGTGGATGACCTTGTGCCTTTAGCACAGTTCCAGCGTGGGGGCAGTACAACTTTCTGTCCAACATACTCTTTACGTCGATTTCCTGATCCACGCGTGCGCGTGGTTGACGTGTACGCGTGGAGTTCCATTTTGGCAGATGACGCGCACGCGTCATAGACGCGTACGCGTGGGTTGATTCGTGCACAGAGCACACCAGCCGCATGATTCCATCACAATTTTCTGTTCGTTGGATGGGGGAGCGAAGTTGCCATCAACGCCCACGCGTGGCCTGCGCGCACGCGTGGTTTGCCCCCTTTTTTTGCATGGAAAATACAAAATGTAGATGATTATGCATTAATTATGAATGAACACCGATGAAAATAAAATAAAATAAAACTGAGAATAAAAATGAAAGATCATACCATGGTGGGTTATCTCCCACCTAGCACTTTTAGTTAAAGTCCTTAAGTTGGACATTTTGTGAGCTCCTTGTCATGGTGGCTTGTGCTTGAACTCATCTTGAAACTGCCACCAATGCTAGGAATTCCAATATGCTATGTCTATTCTATGTAAATTTCCCAAGCCTTAATGGAGTTCTTGACAAGCTTTGAGCTCCCAAAGTTGATATTCTTGTATGCCGGGATCCCAAATCTTAATTCTACACTCGTCTTCAAGTTGATCATCATGGTTCCATCCGGGTGGCAAACACTCTGAATTCTTTATGGAGTACCAAACTCTTATTTTAGATCTAACCAAACTATCACCAGTTGAGCCCTTACATCTATCTCTTGAAGTATCAACCTTGATGAGTCTTGATCCACTGTTTTCTTGAGACGATCCCTTGACTCTTGTTCTGCTTGGATATCATAAGTAGGACCATAAGGCTCTTGGATTGATAGATATGGATGTGGTATATATGGAGGTAGTGATTCTTGGGAGTAATTGGGTTGGAATTGTGGTAGATCTATGTATGTTTCATATGGCTCATAGGGTGGCTGATATGGTGGATAAGAGTTAGGATCATGTGATGGTGTTTGGTAGTAGGGTTCTTGTGAATATGGTGGTTAAAAGTTATGTTGAGGAGGTAGTTCATTGGCATATAGTGGGGCTTGTTGGTAACTACAAGGGGATCCACCATATTCATCATCTCGGTACGCTCCCTGGAATGGGTCTTGACCATAGTAATTTGGTGGAGGTTAGTTGCCACGAAAGGGTCCACCATAACTATTGTCTTAGTATGCATCACAAAATGGTTGTTGGTTATAGCGCATTGGAGGGGGTTGTTGCCAAGAGGGTTTATCAAATCCTTGTGGCTCCTCCCATCTTTGATTCTTCCAACCTTGATGCCTATTTTTATTATAGTTTCCATTCATTACAACAACATTGGAACCAAACTTTAAGCCAAAGGGGTGAGAATTCATAGTAGCAAGTAAAAACAAAAACTAATAAAAATAAACTCTTAAAACTAGAAAACACTAACAAAGAAACGAAAAAAAACAAATATTTACAATAACCAATAATAAAGCACACGTTTGCAATTTTCTGGCAACGGTGCCATTTTGACGATTGGACTTTTGCCGGTAAGGAATTTCACAAAAATAATCACGTTGTAAGTATAGTTTCTAAACCAACAAAAATCCTTTCGTACAAAAAACTTGTTTGTCACTAAAACAAACCCAGTAAAATTTATAACCGAAGTATTCAAATCTCGGGTCGTCTCTCAAGGAATTGCAGGGAGGTATGATTTATTATTGGTTATGGGAAAGTATCTTTTGGGTTTTTTGAAAGGTTTGAACAAGGAATTTAGATGGCAAGAAAATAAATTAATAACTAGAAAAACTCTTGGCAAGGTATGAGAACTGGAAATCCCATCCTAGTTATCCTTATCAGTTGTGATGAGAATTGTTTATTGCTCCCACTTAGTTAACCCTTACTAAATAAAGGAAAGTCAAGTGGACTAATCAGTTTGATTCCTTAAATCCTAGTCAACTCCTATGGAAAGACTAGCGTTAGAGGAACCCAAATCAATCAGCAAATTCCAATTTTTAATAAGCGCCGAGTTTGATAACTCAAGTGTCACCAATTACTGAACCAAAGTCAAAGGGAAAAAAATCCAAATTATTTATATCATAAATAAAAGAAAGCAATCATAAATCTGAAATACCTCAAATTATATTAAATATAAATCAAATCTAACATGAGAATTTATAAATCAAAGTAATAGAATAAATAAAAATAGAAGAGAAACCAAAGTAAAGGAACATTGAACCTGGAATGAAGACGAAGTAGACCTATCTAGGAGAAATCCTAAATCCTAAAAACTAAGAGAGAGGAGAGAGCCTCTCTTTCTAGAAAAACTACATCTAAAACTAAAATTGTTAATAATGAAAATGTTGTCCCCATGAATGGATGAATTCTCCCACTTTATAGCCTCTAATATGTGTTTTCTGGGCCGAAAACTGGGTCAAAAACAGCCCAGAAATCGCTGGGGGCAAAATCTACCATGTTGGTTTTTCGTCACTGCGATGCGTGTGCATCACCTTGCTGTACGGCCACTATGGCAAATTATATATCATTTTGACGCCCCGAATGTTAGCTTTTCAACAAAACTAAAACCGCCTCATTTGGACTTCTGTAACTCAAGCTATGATCGATTTAGTGCAAGAGGGTCAAGCTGGACAGCTCAGCAATTCCTTCAATTTCTTGTATTCCTTCCACTTTTGCATGCTTGCTTTCCATCCTCTAAGATATTCCTGCCTTGTAATCCCTATAATCACTTAACGCACATATCACGACATCTAATGGTAATAAGAGAGGATTAATATTAGCAAATATAAGGCCAAAGAAGCATGTTTTCAATCATAGCACAAAATCAGGAAGGAGAATGTAAAGCCATGCATTTTGGTATGAACAAGTTTATGAAAGATTGATAAAATCCACTCAATTGAGCACAAGATAAACCGTAAAATAGCGGTTTATCAGAGACAATAGAAAGTTTCTCGCAAATCAGCGATCATGTCAGCATCTGTTTTGGCTCCCTGAACACTTTAGCCATCAATCTCTGCTAAATGATCCCTGCGTTTTTTAAACCAAAAGGCATTATAGTGTAATAGTAATTTCCGTCTGGAGTAATAAAAGCAGTTTTTTCTTTATCTGGTCGGTGCATTGAAATTTGATTATAACCGCTATATGCATCTAAAAAACTTAATATTCGATAACCAGTTGAAGAATCAATCATATTTTCAATGTTAGGTAAAGGAAAACAGTCTTTGGGGCAGGTTTTATTTAGGTCAGTGTAATCTACATACATTTACCATTTTTTATTGGATTTTTTTATCATTACAACATTGGACAGCCATGTTGAATATGTGATTTCTCTAATGAAACCAACATTCAATAACCTTGGACTTGTTTCTTGACCTCGTCAGCTCAGTCTTGTGACATCTTACGACGTTATTGTGCAACCAGCTTGTGAGCGGGGTCGATAGCTAGTCGGTGGGACATGAACGTAGGATCAATGCCTGGCATATCAGATGGTTCCCATGCGAACAGATCGACATTACCTCTCAAGAAATTTTTGAGTTCCGACTTTAGGAAATAGGGAAAGTCTTTGTTAATCAGTGTGTATTTTTCTACATCATCCCCAATTTGGAATTTTTCTAAGTTCTCAGTAGGCTCGAGCCTCGGTTTCTCTTGAACTCAGGAATCCAAGTCCACTAGAAATATTCCTGTGGACTCTTTCGCTTTATCCCTCAAGGTCAGACTTGCATTGTTACATTTGACAGCCGCCACTTGATCTTCTCGGATTGTTGCAACCCGCCCTTTGGACGATAGATACTTCTTAACTGAAAACTTTGTTGAAATGAACGCACAAAGATCAATAAGGGTTTTCCATCCAAGAATGGCATTATATGCCATTGAATCTTTCAAAACGACAAATTTTGCTTGCACAGTTTGAGCTTTGGATCCTTCTCCTATTGTGAAGAAGAGGTCAATAGCTCCATCAGGCTTGATATAATGATCTCCCAAACCCACAACCCCGGGTACGTGTGGCTTGAAATGTTGGTCTTTAAGGCTTAATGCATTAAATGAACAAAGTTGAGTCCGCCCTTGTATCCACTAAGATTCTTCTTACAATCCCATTACCTAACTTGGTCGTGACCACCAAAGGTTCATCATCTTCCAGTGTTACATATTGAAAATCCTCAGCAGTAAACTAGTTAGTTGAAAAACTTTGTATTTTCAAGATTTCAGAACCTATAGCCTTAGCATCCCTTTTGATTGCACTCTTGGATTTTATTGAACCATTTTTTCCATTACTACATTCACCACTACTTATGCAGTAGCGTTTTGTTTCTCATTAGGTTTGGTACTCTTGGGATTTATAGTTTTTCGGTCATCCTCATCATTACTCCGTTGAGGCGGCCTAACGTGTTGGACAATTTCCGGAAGCTTTATGTCTTGGACGGTTTGCTCCAAAGCATCCTTCAAATCTATACAATCTTCCATTCTGTGATCATAGGACTTATGGTAATCACAATATTGTGATTTGTTCAAAGAATCCCTTGGCCTTATTTGTCTGGCTTTGGGAAGTATGCCTTTGTGTGACACCTGCTGAAAAAGTTCTGTCAATGATGTGACTAAGGGTGTGTAAGTGGAGAACTTGCCCACTCGAGGAGTTAACGATTTTGGTGTCTGTCTCGAGCTCGTAGCCTTATTAGGTGACGGAGCCGGATTTTTCCATTTAGTCGAGACTAATTTGGTGACATCCTCGCCTCTCATGTATTCCAAAGCAATTTGGTGGATCTCCTCCATAGATTTGACATCTTTGGAAGTGAGATGCCTCCAGAAGTTGCCTTCAAGCAACCCAGCTATGAGGCAAAGGCATACGACTTCGGGAGTTCGTGTGTTGACCTCCAGAAGTGCTTTATTAAAATGGTCTAGGTAGTCCCATATATTTTCCCCAGCTTTTTGTTCTACACCGAGCAGTGAAACAGGATGCTTGATTTGGGTTTGTCTTGTGGTAAAGTGAGCAAGAAATTTGATGTTGATATCATGAACTGAGGATATAGAACCATAGGGCAAATTATTGAATCATGCCATTACTGGCCCAGATAGTGTAACCGGAAATGCCTTACATCTTATGGTATCTCCTACCCCCTCTAGATTCATTCGAGCTTTAAAAGCATCGATATGCTCTTGAGGATCTGTCTTACCCTTGTATTTGAGATATGTTGGTTTGTCAAAATGTTTAGGCAACCTGACTTGAAGAACATGCGAGGTGAACGAGGTCTACCTCATGATGACATGATGCTAAGAATCCCTATACATCTTAGGACTTGAACTCCTTTCCAGTGTTCGTTTCCTTTTTTATTGGGCAGATTGGGAATTGGATTTTTCTTGCCTTTCACACTTTACGTTATCCCAATACTTTCCCTTGCGTCGAGGAGATTCTTTTCTATCTCGTCGCAATGGGCGAGAAGGTCGGTAGCCATCGTCCCTATGATCATGTCGGGGCCTTTCTGGGGTTCTCCTTTCTTGGCTATTTTCTCCGCCCCTAGTTGTACGACTCCGAGATCGGGATCGTCTTGATTGTGAACGCTCAGCTACCTTACGCTCTAACTCTTGTATCTGATGATGCATTTCTTACATTACATGGAAATAATCCAGAGGGCCCTAGTCCAACGAAATGTCGAGCTCCGGCATCATTGGTTGCTCAAAACCATATGGGACTTGTTGTTCCTCAGTAGAGTTGGGATTAGTTTTGCGTCCATCTTTGTGAAGTGTTTCCTTGTGATGAGTGATTGGGTTAATGGTTGATTGAATTTTATGATCAGCCATGGTGTGAAAATATTCAAGGGATCCCCACAAACGGTGTTAATGTTCGTACCTTTTGAGTTGGAATGAGATGAGTAGTTCTGGAGATCCCGACTTGAGTTATGTTCAAACCAGGCCGAGAGGACTTCCTGCAAAGACACTCCGATGCTTAAGTTAGTAGTGTTTGCTGGAAAATAACGATGATCCCCTTTTCCATTGTTTTCGATTTTATATCTCTTTTTAGGTATCTGTTAAGTCATTTTACTGCTTCGGATGTACGTTTTTTATTCTTAATTAACAATTTTATGTTTTGCTAACATCTTTATTATTTTATTTAACATCTGAAACGGGATAGCCGGTTTCCTGAGTATCCGTTCTTGTCTAAAACACTCATATTTTTCATCTTTTATATTTAAAATATAAAATCAATCTCTCTAAAAATCAATATATTTAAATTTAAAACAAAATACAATCTAAACAAAAATAACAAAATTTAAAATTTAAACTTTAAATTTTAAATTCTAAATCATAACTTTTAAACCTTAAATTATGAACCTTAAATTTTAAATTCATATAATTAATTTTAGCCGATTTGATGATTGAGAGATATTTGAGAATAAAGATCAAATTAATTTAAAAAAGTTAATTTTCTAAAAAAATTAAAAAATAAATATATAAAAGTGAAATAAATAAAATATATATTAAAATATAAAATATACAAAATTTAATTTAAATCAATCATTCTATGTGTTGATAAAAATTAATCACCAAATCAATTATTAGTATAAAATATATGTTGAAATACAAAATACATATTAAAAATAAATTTAACAAAATATATAAAAGTTAATTTAAATCAATCATTCTATGTGTATATAAAAATTAATCACCAAATCAATTATAATACAAAATATATATTAAAATACAAAATACATATTAAAAATAAATTAAATAATATATATATTTATATATAAATAAATTAAGACTAATTTTGTGATTAATTTTTAGTGTACATAACTACATATAAACCCGCTCTTTTTTTTTTCCAAATACCAATAAGTTATTTCTTTTTTTAAATTAGGAGTAAGACATTAATTTACAACTTTTAGGTAAGTATAAAAAAATTCTGTCATTTAAATTATAGTTCTTTAGGGTACCAAAAGTGACTTTTTAACCGTTAGAAGCCTAAGTTCATTGTTCATTCATTATATTAATCCTTGGTGCAACTTTAACTGTTCTTCACGAAAAAGAGTCATCACACGTACAAACTACCAGAACAATACAAGCAATAACAATAACCTTGATGCAACATTACAACAAAGAGAACTGTTGCTAGACTCCCCAGTCCCCATGCTAGGCCATCATAGTGAAGCTTAATTTTGGCAATTCTTGATCTCTCTTTCTCTCTCTCAAATTGGCACACTTCTTTCTCCATTCTAATGCAATAATACTCTAATCATTTTAATGTCTATTGTGATTGATGAGAGAACAATAACATAAGTTTCACTCCCCAAAGCCCAAACACCACCATCTTCTCCACACCATGAAGAAGCTGTTCCTCCTTGGCACCTGGAAGCGCAACCGCTGGAAGCAAAGGTTTCGACTTTTCACCACCCTTTTGGAAGATTTGGATACCGCTCGTCTCCGTCACGTGATCGCCACCAACATTTCCATTAGCAGGAGAGTTAAATCCGGCGAACTTGAATTAGCACGCCACCTGTTCGACGAAATGCCGCTTCGAACTGTTTCCACTTGGAATACTATGATTTCCGGATATTCGCAATGGGGCTGCTACGTTGAAGCTCTGGCCCTTGCTTCCCTCATGCACCACTCTTGCGTCAAGCTTGACGAGGTCTCTTTCTCTTCGGTGTTGAGCGCATGCTCACGTTTTGGGACACTGGTTCATGGGAAGCAAGTTCATTCATTGCTTTTGAGGTCTGGGTACGAGAGATTTGGCATTGTGGGGAGTACTTTGTTGTATTTTTACGTTCAGTGTTCTGGAATTGGAGAAGCTGAGGTAGTTTTTAAGGAGCTTCATGGCGGGAATGATGTGTTATGGAGCCTTATGCTTGCGGGTTATGTGCAGCGTGACATGATGGGTGAGGCTCTGGACATGTTTGAAAAGATACCTGATCGTGATGTTGTAGCCTGGACCACGTTGATCTCTGGGTATGCGAAGAGGGAAGATGGGTGTGAGAGGGCTTTGGATTTGTTTTGGTGTATGAGGAGTTCTGGGGTGTTGCCTAATGAGGTCACGTTGTGCACTGTTGTGAGAGTTTGCACTAGACTGAGGGCTCTTTGGCAGGGGAAGGTTGTTCATGGGCATTGCATCAAGGAAGGGTTTGCTTTTGATAATGCGATTGGTGGTGGGTTGATTGAGTTTTATTGTGATTGTGAAGCCATAGATGATGCCAAGAGAGTTCATGAGAGCATGAGAGGAGAAACTTATTTGAATCTGACTAACTCGTTGATTGGTTGCCTTATCTCCGCGGGAAAGATTGAAGAAGCTGAGATGATATTTTACAGGTTGAGAGAGACGAATCACGTATCATATAATTTGATGATTAAAGGTTATTCTATGAGTGGTCATTTTGAGAAGTCAAAAAAATTATTCAATCAAATGAGTCTCAAGGATATAACTTCCTTAAATACTATGATATCTGTGTACTCCAAAAACGGTGACCTTGATGAAGCTGTGAGGCTTTTTGACAAAACTAAAGATCAGAAAAACCCTGTGACATGGAATTCAATGATGTCTGGTTATATTCAAAATGGCCAGTACATGAAGGCATTAAAATTATACGTGATGATGCGTAGGTTATCAGTTGATTATAGCAGATCGACGTTTTCTGTCTTATTTCGTGCATGTTCGTCTCTAGGTTCTTTTCAACAAGGACGGTTGCTTCATGGCCACTTAACCAAGACACCGTTCCAAGCAAATGTTTATGTTGGGACTGCCCTTATAGACTTATACTCCAAATGTGGTCGCTTGGCTGATGCTCAAAGGTCATTCCTCAGCATTTTTTCACCCAATGTAGCCGCATGGACAGCTCTTATCAATGGGTATGCATATCATGGACTTGGATCCGAGGCAATTTTACTCTTCCATTCGATGTTAGTTCAAGGAATTGAGCCAAACGCTGCTACTTTTGTTGGCATTCTTTCTGCCTGCTCTCATGCTGGTCTAGTTGATGAAGGTTTGAAAATCTTCCACTCGATGGAGGAACTTTACAAGGTAACCCCAAGCATAGAACATTACACATGTGTGGTGGATCTTCTTGGTCGATCAGGCTATGTAAGAGAAGCTGAAGAGTTTATTAGAAAGATGCCTATTGAAGCCGATGGGGTGATTTGGGGAGCTTTACTGCATGCATGTTGGTTCTGGAAGGACATGGAAGTAGGGGAGAAAGCTGCTGAAAAGTTGTTCAGCTTGGATCCGAACCCAACAGTGCCTTTGGTAATTCTGTCAAATATGTATGCGGTGCTAGGTAGATGGGGGCAGAAGTCAATTCTTAGGAAGAGATTGCAGAGTTTAAAATTGAGAAAAGATCCAGGGTGCAGCTGGATTGAATTGAACAACAATATTCATCTGTTCTCTGTAGAGGATAAAACACATCCTTATTCTGATGTTATTTATGCAACTGTAGAGCATTTAGCAGCAACCGTTAATTCTGTCATACCCTTCAATTATCTCTATATCAGCAACAGCAAACATCATGGATAATGCAAAGCTGCAAACTGCGGATCCTATGTTACATCAGATTTGGCCACTGAACTGAGTATTTCTCTTGAGAGACCATTGAGCTTTAACTATTTTAGCATCAATCATGCGAAGGATCAACATACCACTGTTTGCCTCTAAAGCAATAATGAAATTACTTGATTGTGTTCATCATTTAACATATTTTACGCTTTCATCAGAAGTAGCTGATGTGAGTGAGGGAGAACAAACCAGCTACCATTAAAGGTTTTACTGCTGAATCTCATTGCCTCATAGGGTTCTTTAACACTTCAATCTGAAAACGACAGCAATTGGGAAAATCCAGCATGGGGCCTGTGATTTCCTTTTAACTTCTATGAATACTATCTGATATTTCCTTACCTACAGCAAATGTACTATTTGTAAGTATTCACATTTTAATTCGAAGACTGACTGCTCAGTTTTGCTTAATTAACATGGGACTTTTGGAAGTAAGAACATTGGCAAGATAGCATTATTACTTTTTGAGTTATATGAATTTTGTTGGATTAATATTTATAACAAAAGCCACATTTGGCTCATTGGAGTAAAGTTATTTGCATATTACTTTCCGCGCATTATTTTATTTAGAATCTATGCATAAATAGGCCAATTCTTATACAAAAATTAAAATGAGATACATTTTGCATCAAAATTTTGCAAGGCAATTTCCTGAATTTAATTTTGATGCATTATCGTTATAAAGTAGTTTTACACGTGCATCTAATTATGATATTAGGCTTCTTCTTCTGGAAGTTTGTTGTGAGGTTTTCTGCTATGCTAGGTGGATAGAGAGTTAGCTTCAAATGGGAAATCCCCGGAGAAGTTGAAAGGAGCTGGTTCCTTTCTTATAAAAGTATTTGGTGTTCTTGCAGTATGTATTCTTCTACATATTGGTTACTGTTTCTAATTTTAATGTGCAGCATATACTTTAATGGTGTGAGATATATATATTTTGTGTGAGTGAGCAAGGGGGAATCACCACAGTCGCTTCTTTATTGTCTTGCTTGCAATACAGGGAAATCGCAATATAGGAAAAAGGTTCTATGCGTATTGGAGTGTAACTTGTCAGTTGTTCAAGATTTACTTTAAGGTATTTATGGTTAGCTAATGCTTCCACTCTTTTTTTTCCCCCATCTAATCTCTTGATAGTTAATACAAAATGCTGGTTCAAATCTAGAGCATCTGGAGTTGATCAAATGTATGATACTTTTACTGGGGTTTGTTACCATAGCTGTATTCTCTATAGAGCATTTTTCAAAATACTTCTACCTGCATTTTAAATTTGTTTAGATTTTTTCCTTGGAGAAAACATTATACCATAACATATAGCCAGAAACATCACCATAAATGAAATTTATACCATGTTTGTCCAATTGAACAGTGTTTTGTGTTGTATCATGCTTCATATTATTGACAATTTGACATCTGTGTGCTAATTTATGGCTTGAATTTTTCTTATATGAATGGTTTTGCAGCTGGGTACAGTTCATCTTTGTTGTAGTGTGATAAGAAGTATTGAAAGGAGCACACATATTTGACTTCGAGGAATTTCCTAAGAGAGATAAGGTTAGAGTTGGATTAATATGTACATGCATCTTCTCTATATGCATATATTCTCTAGATGATTTATATTTAAGATGTGTTTCAGGTCACTTCCATGTACTATAATGGTCGTCTTGAAATTTTCAATGAAAACTAATCACAATAGAGTATTATGATTTAGTAATTGCTTCACGAAATCAAATATTAAACTGATAATATTTGATGAATTTTCATTGAAAGCTTCATCAAATATTCAATGATTCAGCTATAAATTTATACCATTTCAATAAATCAAATATTAAACCGACAATATTTAATTAATTTTCATTGAAAGCTTCATCAAATATTCAATGAAAATTTATACTATTTCAACTATAGCTAATTGTTTCACTAGAGAAGGTTTTGAGAAAGATCTTTGATTTGATCTTTGTTCTAAATATAAGATGGATATTATATTATTTTGTATTATGATTGTATTTACTCTATAAATGTGTGCATCTCTTATAGCCCCCCACATCTTTGAATAAGGAATATGTAAACTTAATAATTATGACTTTTACATTATATACTCTTCTAGCTAACACTCTGTTTTTCAATGAATGTTGTTATGTTCTTCCTGATTTTTACCCTTTTTTATGTGATAGGTAATATTGAAATATGATCTATATGCAATTGTTGATCCAAAGTCATTATTGTTCATGAATGAGTATAACACCATTGAATATAGTGGTGATACAGCTGCAAACCCAGTCAATTATATTGCGAAAATGGCGCAGATTCAGTCATTTCCAAGGTATGAAGGAATATCAGCAACAATAGGGCCGCTGCAAGGCCATTTCACTGCTGGGCCGCCAAATCTTACTTACATGAGAGCTGCTCTTGATGCTTTTGATACTGCTTCACTTCCAATATAGCTTATAGAAGTGTGTGTGAATTGAGATCCAAACCAGGTATTTGCTAAACTCAAAACAACGTTGAAGGGAATTGTTAGCTTTAAGATATAAAAACATATGCTAATTTGATCAGTGTCGTTCTTAGAATTTGATAGACACTATCTTAGAATTTTAGAATAGAGTTGTACTATTTTAATTAACTATAGCTTATGACTTAATAATAAGACACCAAGTTTCATTCTCATTCTTGATTTTTAGATAGGATGCAGGCAGAGCATATATATATATATATATATATATATATTCTTAATAATATGTATGTATTTTTTGATACAAAGACACTCACAATGTCCCAACAAGGGAGATGAGGCTATGAGTCCAGCAACTAAATTACATGAACAAGAAGACAAAAACTAGAACAATATAAACGCACAATGTACTAGGACATCAGCATGCATCACACATAAATAGCATTATCATGACACTATTATTATTCTCTCCTCATAGATTCGAATAACACCAGCATACTTTGAAGCTAAATATCAATAATCAATATTTGCACTCTGATTGCAGAGTGCTTGGAAGAAATTATAAAAAATTATAGCTGGTTTCAAGGGCATGGCTCTCACCGATGAGAATTTTCAGAACATTTTAGCCAATGATGTTGTGGACAAGTCCATCAGTGAGTAGCAAACTGAGCCTCAAAGAGCCAAAAAATAAAATAAATGCTTTAAGAATAATTACTTAGAATTGCAATTTTCTCTTTACAATCTATCATATAATAGTGTTGAGGTTGTGAATTGGTTTCCTTTGCGATATTTATTATTTACTATGCATCTATTTGGATATTATGCTTTTACAATCCTTTAACAAACACCCCAAATTGCATTTTTATCGTTATACTTCTATGATCATATAGTACTTTGATTAAATAGTAACTGCACTTGACCCTTTTATGGTTGAGAATAAATCTTAATACATTGTTTTGGTGATTGTTATGCTTGTGTTTCAGCTGTGGTGTTGTAATTGTGATTATGTTTTTAATTACAAGATTGCATGTTTCTTCATAAATGGGTGTTCAAGATTTTGTTTGGTTCTTTTCAATTACTATATCAGTTTGTATGCTTTTTATTTTTCTGGTGCACCTAATTTTCTAAATCCCAAGGAAAAAAATGTTTCGTTTTGAGTTGTATAGAAGAAATACTTCAACTTTTTTTTGACATAGAACTTACTTAAACTTGACACTGTTGAGTACATTTGAAGTTAGCTTGATGTGTTTCAAACTAACTAATAATTGCTGTTTATGGCAAGGGTTGCTACATTGTCATTGATTCGTGTT
>NC_029781.3:29656004-29674823 GCF_000817695.3 Arachis duranensis
CATTGCATTGTGAATTTCTAAGAGTAGCACAAAATGTGAGATAGTACCAAATTTAAGTTTCAACTCCCACGGTAGTGGAGAAGTTAGCAAACTTGATGAAACTGATTCAAAACCTAAAGTGTTTTAACTCTATGTGTCTATTTAATTATGTAAGAAAAATTCTAAATTAAGCAACTCATGTGATGTGGTGTTTATTGAGGTCTGGAAGCTTGCTATTGCAGTTGTCATGTGATCACATATGAGTTGAATTTTATTGTGTTGTTATACCTAAAATATCTTTGATCTTAATGATTCATTTGAAATTTTGGATATGCCGCTATATTTGAGATTTTAATCTCTAAATCCTAAAAATTGCCGCAGTACTTTTGTGTTTAATGAAAGTTTTAATTAAACTAAATATAGAAATTTAATGTATTAAATAAAAAATGATGTATATATTTTGAGGTATCCAACCACTGTGAAGTTACCTTCTGACATTTAGCATATTTATTTTATTTTATTTTCATTTTCATTCAAATCATATAGAAAGGCACGAAAAGCTGAAAAAATATCATATGTGCTATAGATTAAGTTTGAACTAAGGCTAATAAACTTTAACAAAGACTATAACTTTAATTTTCATAAAAACCAATGTGATTCCTTAGGCTTAAAGTGATGTATATAAGAGCATAAGTTTAATTTTCTACTCTCTCGAGTTTTAGTGAATAGTGGTACCCAGAGAAAAAGTACTTCAATAATCATTCACAATTATGTTTCTATTCTGATCTTGAGAAAAAACAAACAAAATTTACATAATTGATTGATATCTTAAGGTACACTAGAGTCCAATTAAAAAAAAAAAAAATTATCGATACAAATTAAAAGTAAATTTTNTAAAATATATTAAAATATAACTAATATAACTTAGTAATAGTAATTTAAGGGTTTACGAATTGAAAATAAGGATTTGTATCATTCTTTTATTTCTTCGTATAGTAATTTAAGATATAATTATACATAATTAGCCTTTTTATTAGTATATATAATTTAATATGCTAAGAAGTATTCTTGAAGAATATTTATTATCGCACAATTAATTGTACAATTCCAGTTTTCATTCTTCAGTAAAAAAGATATAGATGATTGTTATTAATTTATAATATTCTTATTATGATTTTGTAAATTTTTTGAGTTATATAATTTAAAAAAAAACACTCAATAATTTTTTAGATAAATTATTTGTTTTGTCAATATTATTTAACTAATTTTTTAATTAAGTCACTGAATTCGATTTTTATGGTGCATCTAATATTTATATTTTTTTCACAAACATTATTATATAGATTAGTGTTTATGATATACTAACTTAATATACAAGTTTAAAGTGTTAATTTTTTAATTATTAGTGTATATAATTAATAATTAAATATACTAAGAAGCAAGTATTATTAGTGTTTAGGGTGGTTAGTTTAATCATATAAACTTTAAAGTTCACCAGTTAAAAACAAAGGTTTGTGTAATTCTTTTATTACTTTATATATTTGTGGGTCTTTTAAACGCATACTACTTACAATATATTTCTCACAAGTTACAGTTTGTATCATTTTTTTATTACTTAATATAATAACTTAAGATATAATTATAAATAATTAGTCTTTTTATTTATTAGGATATATAATTTAATATACTAAAAAATGTCTCTCAAAAATATTTATTGTTACATAATTATACAATTCCGATTTTAATTCTTCAGTCTAAAAAGTTATAGATGATTTTTGTTATTTATAATATTTTTATTATAATTATTTTGTAAATTTCTTGAGTTATATAATTTTTAAAAAGTTTAATTACTATGTTGGTCCTTATAGTTTTCTTAAGTTTGCAATTAGGTCTCTATACTTTTTTTCCCTTTAAATTGAGTTGCTATAATACTGTTTTTAATTTTATAATTAAGTTCTTCATATTATAAAAAATGTTAAGGTTCTGTAAATTGAAAGTATCCAATATTCACAATTAAGAATTTAATTAGATCTTTGACCACATGTTTTTTGGAAGAAATATTTTATTAATTTTAACATTTTTGACATAAAAATAATTTAATTATAAAATTAAAGGCAATGTAGGACCCAATTGAAAAAAAATATATATAAGGATCTAATTATAAATTTAATAAAATTATAGAGATCAATAGAATAATTAAATCTTTTTAAAAAAAGTACTTTTTGTAAAAAAATCATTTGTTTCGTCAATATGATTTAATTAATTTTTTAACCAAGTCAGTGATTCCAATTTTCATAGTGTAAATATTATTTGAATTTTTTGCAAACAGTATATAAATTAATGTTTATGAGATATTAACTTAAAATATAAGTATCAAGTTTCATTAGCTTTATGGTGGTTAGCTTAGTGATAAAAACTTTCGAGTTCACCAATTGACAATAAAAATTTGTGTAATTTTTTTATTGCTGAGTATATTCGTATTGTTTTCAGCTGCATTGTTTCTTATAAATTACGACTTTAAGGGTAAATTATTTTTAAATCTTTGATTAGTATTTACAATGGTTAATTTAGCAATAAAAATTTAAGGGTTTACTAATTCAAAACAAGGGTCTGTATTATTCTTTTATTACTTCGAATTGTAACAAGTTATAATTATAAATAATTAATTTTTTTTGCGTTACTCTTTTATTTGAGTATTTGTTCACACTAATATATTTTTTTCTTTTTTTTTTGTTTATATTGTATCTTAATAATAATATATTCAAATAATATTTTATTATAGGATGGAGAATTTAAATCATGTAAAAGAAGAACCATTTTTTTACAGGTCTTATATGTTTAGATTTTTCTTTTGAGATAAAACAAAGTTAAAAAAAAATCAAGCTTTAGTTGATTGATGATTATAAAATTTTTATTTTGATTTAAAATATCTTAAAAATTTAGTATAAAAATATTAAAATATAACCTAAATTATTTATAAATTATGTTATATGTTACATATATAATTATAGAAACAATTAAACATAGTTTAGACTAATTCTAATTATTATTATTATTTAATATAAATTTGTAAATAGTAAAGATTATAATGAACTAAATTTAAGAGTTATTAAGTTGATGATTTTATAATAGAGTTGTGTAAGATAAAATGTCTTTTGTTATGATAAGTGTGAAGTGGATATGAGGTGGATGTCCATTTTTTTATGTGACTTAGAATATCAAGAGAGATTATATAATTAATTAAGTTTGAAAAGATTGACCCCTTATATGTATATAAATAGGGGTTTGCTCTTAAGCTATATACGCACAATCAATAACAAAACAATCTTCTCTCTCTTTTCATATTACTAATTTTGATTTCTCTCTTTTATATATGCAACAAATAAATTCGTATCTGTCATATATATCTTTATTAAGATTATATTATTAGTAAACACTACTACTAGGGTCTTCTATTTATACTTCTTTATTTTATATTTATTATATCTTTTTTATTTATTTATTCAACACGTTATCAGCACGAGACTCTGATCAAATTTTAGAAAGACTCAGGTAACAAATTTTTATTGTGTCGAAACTCTCTCATCTTGAATTCAATGCTCTTGATATATCTAGAAATAACTATTTATCATGGATACTGGATGCTGAAATCCATCTTGATTCAATGAATCTTGGAGATACCATTAAGGCTGAAAATAATACATCCCAAAAGGATAAAGCCAAAGCCATGATTTTTCTTCATGTCATCTTGACGAAGGATTGAAAAATGAATATCTCACATTAAAAGATCCAGTAGATCTGTGGAAAGACCTTAAAGAAAGGTATAATCTTCAAAAGACGCTGATACTTTCTCAAGTTCGATATGAATGGACGCACTTGCGTCTACAGGATTTTAAATCCATAAATGAATATAATTTAGCAATATTTCAAATCACTTCACGAATGAAATTATGTGGGGAAAAGATAATTGATAATGATATGTTAGAGAAAATTTTCTCGACCTTCCATGTTTCGAATGTGCTCCTACAGCAACAGAATCGAGAAAAATAATTTAAAAAATATTATGAGTTAATTTCTTACCTTCTTGTTGCTGAACACAACAATAAGTTGCTTTTAAAAAATCATGAAGCGCGCCTAGCTAGCACCGCGCCATTTCTTGAAGCAAATGCAGCAAATCATTACCCTAGAAGAGGTAAATGGCAATGTTTTAGTAGCAAGAAAAATTATGGAAGGAAGAAGAATTATGTTCACAATAAAGGATCTCACCATAAGTGGGAAAAAGAAAGAAACAATGGGAAAAATAAACCAATAGAGGATAAGTATTTCCATTGTGTTGGAAAGGGTCATTGGTCGCATACCTGTCGTACCCCAAGGTACTTAGTCGATCTTTATCAAGTATCTTTGAAAAAGGATGATGATAAAGGAAAGGAAACAAATTTTGTTTCAAATAATGCTGAAAATTCTACCACTCATTATGATGTATCTGATTTTTTTGAGGATCCTAAAGGAAATATTGGTCATTTGATCAATGATGGAATAATTTAATATGTGAGATTGTTAAGTATTCATGTAAATAGATAATGTAAGGAACTTATCGTTAAGTTTTATTTTCTATGTATTTAAGTTTTAAATGATGTATATAAATAATGAAATATTAACGTTTATATTTAAGAATTTTGAAATCATTGAATGTGTCAAGTTTTAATAATAATAGTGGTAATAATAAAATTTTAGTGTATGACATTATGTACAGTGTTTTTTAGAAAAATAATTCCCATCAAGAATTCAATTTGACTGTGCATGTATTACTACTCATTTATTATTATTTATCTTTGAAGAAAATAGCAAGGATATATAATGAAGATGTATGCCTTGTGGATAGTGCAAGTTCGCACACCATTCTCAAAAGTGATATATATATTTTACCTATCTTGTACCAAAAGAAGAGTATGCTAATACTATTATTGGCTCAAGCAATATGATAGAAGGCTCTAAAAGAGCTATAAATTTGTTTCCCGGAGGAACAAAATTTATAATAAATAATGCACTATTGTCTACTAAGTTTCTAAGAAACTTATTGAGTTTCAAAGATATTCGCCGAAATGGATATCATATTGAGACAATGAATGAGGAAAATCAAGAGTATTTATATATCACAACTCATGATTCAAATAAGAAGGTTATATTAGAAAAGTTACCCTCAAATTCATCTGGGTTATATTATACCAAAATTAGTGCAATTGAATCACATGACATTGTAAACCAGAAGTTTACTAGCCCAAATGAATTCATAACTTGGCATGATCGATTGGGTCATCCGAAAATAACCATAATGTAGAGAATTATTGAAAACTCGCATGGACATTCACTAAAGAACCAGAAGATTCTTAAATCTAGTGAATTTTGTTGTGCTGCATGTTCTCAGGAGAAGTTAATTTTAAGACTATCACCAGTAAAGATTGGATTTGAGCCCCTGAATTCCTAGAAAGGCTTCAAGGCGATATATGTGGACCTATTCA
This sequence comes from Arachis duranensis, assembly GCF_000817695.3. Taxonomy (NCBI): domain Eukaryota; kingdom Viridiplantae; phylum Streptophyta; class Magnoliopsida; order Fabales; family Fabaceae; genus Arachis; species Arachis duranensis. Next base: position 29,661,503 of record NC_029781.3, read on the forward strand.
TCCACCATGTGGATCTTTTAGATATTTTATGGTCACATGAGTACTTATTGTCTTCTTGCAACCTGACGTCTGCGAGATTATTGGCTCAAATTATTCGATTAAAAGCACAATTTTCAGAAAATTCAATCAAAACAATTCGTCTTGATAATGCTGTTGACTTTACTTTCCAAGCCTTTGTTGTTTATTGTATGGCTAACGGAATAAGTGTTGAACATCCAGTAGCTCATGTTCACACACAAAATGGGTTAGCAGAATCACTTATTAAATGCTTCCAATTGATTGCTAGACCCTTACTTATAAGAACAAATCCCAACCTCGGTTTGGGGGCATGCAATTTTACATGCCACAACACTTATTCGTTTGAGGCCAACGAGTTAACGTCAGTTCTCTTCAATGCAATTAGTGTTTGGCCAACAGCCAAATATTTCCCATTTAAGGATATTTGGGTATGCGATATATGTTCCCATTGCACTACCTTCTCGCACCAAAATAGGACCCCGAAGAAAATTGGAGATCTATGTTGGATATGATTCTCCCTCTATAGTAAGGTATCTTGAGATACAAACTAGGGATGTATTTAAAGCCCGATTTGCGGATTATCATTTTGATGAATCAAAATTTTCAGCATTAGGGAGAGAGAATAAGCTTCGTGAAAAGGAACTTAATTGGAATGCATCATCGTTAATGCATTTAGATCCTCGATTATGGCAATGTAAACTAGAAGTTCAAAAGATTATAAATTTGCAAAGGAGAGCAAATGAATTGCCTGGTGCATTTTCTGATATAAAGAGGATAACCAAATCCTATATACTGGCTGAAAATGCTCCGATTCGAATTGATGTCCCAATCAGATAAATTGCCACTGAAGCAAACTCACGCTAGAAGTGTGGCAGGTTTGTCGGTTCCAAAGACAAAAAATCTTTGAAAAAGAAATGAGGTAAATACTATTCATGTTGAAAAAGACATAGTAAAGACACTTGTAGTTGTCAAAAATTCTGATATATTTTTAACGCCATAGGACGTTCAGCTACTTGAAAATTGTGAAAATGACGAGATCTCGATAAATTATATCTTTACAGGAGAGAATTGTCCATGAAATATTTGCATATAATGTGGCATTAAATATCATGAATGAAAGTAAGGATCTTGAGCCAAGATCAATCGAAGAATGTCGATAAAGAAATGATTGGCCAAAATGGGAAGAAGACATGAAGGTTGAGTTAAACTCACTTGCAAAACGTGAAGTCTTTGGACCTGTAGTCCGTACGCCAGAAGATGTAAAACCCGTTGGATACCGATGGATATTTGTGAGAAATCAAAATGAGAAAAATAAAGTTGTGCACTACAAAGCTCGACTTGTGGCACAAGGTTTTTCACAAAGGCCCGGTATAGTTTATGAAGAAACATATTTTTCTGTAGTGGATGCAATAACATTGCATTATTTGGTCAGTTTATCCGCATATCATAAATTATATATGCATTTAATGGATGTGATAACAGCCTACTTATATGGCTCATTAGATCGTGATATCTATATGAAAGTCCCTGAAGGACTAAAGATATCTAAACCATCCAATGAATATTCACAGGGGTTATACTCAGTCAAATTGCAAAGATCTTTATATGGTCTAAAGCAATCTGGACGAATGTGGCATAATCGTCTTATTAAGTATCTGGCCAAAATCGGATTCAAGAATGATGATATCTGCCCGTGTGTTTTCGTAAAAAAATCTGCATCTGGATTCATTATAATTGCTGTGTATGTTGATGATTTAAATATGATTGGAACTCCTGAAGAGATTCCAACAATTATAAAATCTCTAAAAAAATAGTTTGAGGTGAAAGATCTTGGAAAGACTAAATTTTATCTCGGCCTGCAAATCGAGCATACAAAAATGGGATCTTTATTCATCAAACAATATACACAGAAAAGATCTTGAAAAGATTTTATATGGATAAGTCACATCCATTAAGTACCCTAATGGTCGTAAGGTCTTTGGATGTGGAAAATGATTAATTCCGTCCTAAAGAGGAAAATGAAGATATCCTTAGTCCTGAAGTACCATATATTAGTGCCAATGAAGCGCTAATGTATCTTGCTAATAATACACGACTTGATATATCATTTGTTGTGAATTTACTAGCAAGGTATAGTTCCTCTCCAACCAGAAGACATTGGAATGGAATCAAATAAATCTTTCGATATCTTCATGGAACAGTTGATATAGGATTGTTTTATCTATATGGATCCAAGTCACAATTAGTTGGCTATGCCAATGCTGAATACTTGTCTGATCCACACAATGGGAGATCTCAAACAAGATACATGTTCACATATGGTGGTACAACTATATCATGGAGGTCTAAGAAATAGATGATAGCAGCAACCTCCTCTAATCATGCTGAAATACTAGCGAAACATGAAGTAAGTCGCGAGTGTTTTTGGTTCAGGAGTTTGATCTAATATATTCTATCATCATGTGGACTGATTGATCAGAAGATAGCTCCAACTGTCCTATTTGAAGATAATACAGCATGCATTGCTCAGCTTAAAGGCGGATATATCAAAGGCGATAGAACAAAGCATATTTCTCCCAAATTCTTCTTCCCTCATGATCTTCAAAATCAAGGGACAATTGATGTCCAACAGATCTGCTCAAGTGACAATCTGGCATATTTATTTACAAAGTCACTCCCAAAATTCTCTTTTGAAAAATTAGTACATCAGATTGGGATGCGTCAATTTCAAGATATTAAATAATGTCGATAAGAAGGGGAGATTGTATTCTCTTTTCCTTGGTCAGATTTTTTTTTCCATTGGGTTTTTCTGGATAAGGTTTTTAATGAGGCAGTCTTCATCACAAATGATATTGTACTCTTTTTCCTTCACTAAAGTTTTTTTTCCATTGGATTTTTCTTTAGCAAGATTTTAATGAGGTATAATCCTAAATGGTCATTCAAAGGGGAGTGTTGTGATAAGTGTGAAGTGGATATGAGGTGGATGCCCATTTCTCTATGAGACTGAGAATATCAAGAGAAATTGTATAATTAATTAAATTTGAAAAGACTGACCCTTATACGTATATAGATAGGAGTTTGCTCTAAAGCTATATACGCACAATCAATAATAAAACAGTTTTCTCTCTCTTTTCATATTACTAATTCTAATCTTTCTCTTTTATATATGCAACAAATAAATTTGTATTTTTTATATATATCTCTATTAAAATTATAATATTAGTAAATACTACTATTAGGATCTTTTATTTATACTTTTTTATTTTATATTTATTATATTTTCCTTATTTATTTATACAACATTTTTTGAGTTATTGAATAGATAAATAGTATGTGGTAAAATCAGAGCTACTAAAAAGTGTATTGGGGTCTTTCCTATATTATATTGTTGAGGGCATAGCCATTTTTTTACTTTATGTAAAGTGAATTGTTTGCATCAAATTATTATTATTATTTTTTAATAAAGAATATTATTTTTTACTTATGCTTTATGAGTTAGCGTTTTACATTTTACCAACGTATTCATTAAGATTTAAATAACAACGTTGAAGTATTTAAAATAATTAAACATTATAATAAAGTAAATTTAAGAGTTATTCAGTTGATGATGATTTTATAATAGAATCGTATAAAATAAAATGCTTTTAAACCTATTGAATAGTAAAAATTTGTATGGTGTAAATGTCGAGTAATTATTAAATAATTAACTAATAAATTAATTATTATTTAAAAAATTAAAAAATTAAATTTTATAGTTTAAAAAATAAAAATATTAAAAAATAAATTTTGATACTAATTTTAAAAATTTTAGCTCAAAATCGAATTAGCGGACCAAATCGATCAAACCGAACTTAAATCAGATTCAAAGCCCATTTATATAAACCTAATAACTATCCCTTCTTGCCCATTGCTTCGGTGGAAGCACGCAGAAAAGAGAAAAATTACGTCAAAACCTAATACTAACGTCTCTAAAAATTCAATCATCCATAACTTTTAATTCGGAACTCCAATTGATGAGCCATCAGTGATCACGCGTTCGTTTCAGAATTCTCTATAAAATCCATGAAACAATTTGGTAAGAATCTAGCGATCTTTCACTCAGCCACTCTTCCCTAATTTCGAAATTTAAGGTTTTGATTTTGAGAGATTATGTGATTTTGATGTTCTAGGGTCGAATTAGTTCGTGGATAGTATTGGGTTTTGTCCATTTGACTCGTGAGTAACGATAAGGAAATCCTAACCCTTGTGAATTGGTAATTTAGTGAGCTCAATGTTAATTATTGTGATATTGTATGAATTAGATTTTGTATCTTGCTGAAATGGAGTTAAATTGGTAGATGGTGGAAGTTTAGAATTGAATCTTGGGAGCTGAAAATTCAATTGGTGTGGAATTGGAGCTTTGGAGCTTGAGGAATAGTGGATAATTGAGGTGTTCCGGGCTTAAGGAGGAATCGACCAAAGTATGGTTTTGGTTTCTCGTAGAAAACTTAGGCTAGAATACCTTAAGATAGGAATGAACTGAATGAATTATTGATGGATTGTGTATATGATATATGATGTGTGTATAAAGGATGAATGAATTTGTATAAGTTGGATTATGATTCTAATGAGTATAAATTAATGATGATTGTTGATGTGTCGAGGGTTGATGGTAGGTTTGTGAAATTGAAATGAATGGATTGATTGAAAAATATGTAGTTTGATTTTATAAAAGATTTAATATTGAAACTGGTTTGATTTTGAAATTATTTGATACTAGGAATGATTTGAATGACCAAGAGGTGTTTAGTTTTGTAACACCCTAATATTCAAATCCTTATGCTCGAGTCATAAGTCAATGATATTATGGTGGTACGACTCTCAGGTGGATTTTTAATATATAAATATAAGTATAATTGAAAGGGATATTAATCGAGAAGGCTGAAAAGATTAAAAATAAAATCGCGAAGACGTATCACTCATGTTTTGATAACTAAAAGATAAGGCGTGGAGTCAAAAGTGATATACGGATAAAGGCATAAAGGAGATTAAGAGATAGATAACAGATAGATATATATAACATAAGTAAATAGCCATTAGTCGTGACCCGCGAAATTTAGGCCGGATAGGGTACAGTATGAAAGTAGTTGACAACAGAATCTCCTAATCTCTCCCAAAAGAAACATAAGAGCCTCTATAGGCAAATTCAAAAGAGTTCAATACATAATATAATCTTTTCAAATTAAAGGTGGAGAGATTCTAAGCAAAACATAAAGTAGAGAAAATAAAGATCTTCACATTCTCTCAGACGAACCACAGTTCACCTCTGAGCACCTGGACCTGTATCTGAAAAATAAGAAATATATACGGAATGAGAACTCCGGGCCCACGGATTTTCAGTACAGTAAAAGTGCTAAATAAATACAATGCACTGCAACAAAAACTCACTAAGCATCCTAAACTTCTTTCCACCAAGCATTCACCCTATGTTCTCGCTAATCCATAAATAGGCAACTGTCATAAGGGAAGGCTAAATCTAATTCATCTTTCAAAAGCTTCCCAACTTGCTAACTCTCCAACAAACCAGGACCAGAATTAAAAACAAACCCATCACCAGTTATTCTGCCTCAGTAATACTATATCAATATATCATATCCTCACCTGGAGCAAGTGAATCCACTTCACTACGTCTACCCAGGGAGCTCAACTTATCTCATTTAATAATCATCATCATCATACAATTGCATCACCAATTTATCTCATTAAGAACAGCCCTCAACGCCCACCGACACCAGCATAAGGGACCTCTCAATTGTACAAACACAAACAATACAGATAAGTAATGCACAATTAAGGTATAAGTAGAACAAGTAGCACATAATCAGGTAATGTAGCATATACGATATGACAATTCAAAACAAGTAGGCACACACAAGCAATTCAAACATATGCAATATGATGCATGCATGCCCTATGACTGATGATATCATCTGTCGATTATATAGCCAACCCGACAAGTCCTGGTAACTAACCATTGGACTGTCCCTCTATCGTGCATTCCCAACTCGAGTTCTTCTCGGTCACCATCATGATCATGATCATAATCATAATCATACAACACCCACACTGGTGTTTATCCACAAGGCGAGCTCATCCGGAACTTTCACAATGTCTGGCCACACTTACGACATAGGGTCAGCAGAGTGTCAAGTCTCCACCTGGAGCACGTGGTGGCTAGCCACTACTTTCAACCAGGAAAACTCGTATCTCAGATAGTGGAAGTGCAACATTCACATTTCATTCATTAGCATATATGAATTTATACTCAACCATAATCAATAATGGCTCCACCGTAACCCGGCAATCTCAGCCATCTGGCTCACAGTTCAATCCAGAACTAGCCAATTTATCAACATGGCTCCGCCGTAATCCGGCAATAACTCAGCCATCCGGCTCACAGTTCAATCCAGAACTAGCCAATTTATCAACATGGCTCCGCCGTAACCCAGCAATAACTCAGTCACCCGGCTCACAGTTCAATCCAGAACTAGCCAATTTATCAACATATACAGCCTTTCGGCTCATGGCACATAACACACTTCCACCGCCATCCTCCATATCTCATGCAATCATCCTTGATCATCATTGATCACCAATTTTTCCCTTGCTCCATTCACAAGTTATCACATCCCCTAGCTCCATTCTCATTGCTAGGTATATCATAATGATTTAATACACAAGGGGTGAGATCGAAGACTTAAAAGTATGAAATTTTGCTTTTAAAACTCAAAAATCAACTTTGGCATGAAAATAGGGCTACGCGTATGCGTCCTCCACGCGCACGCGTGGATGGATAAAACAGTCACATGACGCGTACGCGTCAGCCACGCATACGCATGAGTGCGTTCGTGCCCCACGCAAAAAATTGTCACAACTATGGCACAACTCTCAGAAAAAATGGCTGGGCATTGGGTGCAGTGCTTCGACGCGCACGCATGTTCCACGCGCACGCGTGGATGGTGCTTTTTCGAAAAGCGACGCATACGCGTCAGTCATGCTTACGTGTGGGGGGCATTCTGCTAAAAAATTTTCTAAGTTAAAAGCTGCAGAATTCACAGAATAAACCCCCAATCTTCCAACGACATAAATTCTTCATTTTAAATCATTTTTTGCGAAGAACGGCATGAACATCCCAGATCCAATTTTATTTCTAAACAAGTTTGGCACAAAAAGGGGACCCGGAGTCCAAGTTATGTCCTGTCAAAGTATGCCCAAAAACCATATTTCATACAAAACCACAAAGTGCCAATTTTCATAATAAGCCATTTTCAACCCTTTTCAAAATCAACCAAAACATGCCAATTTTAACCCTTTTTGAAATCAATCAAAATATACCAAAATCAACATCAAGCCTCCTCGACTCATACATTAACACTTTACCACAAGTCACACTTTAACCCACTTCACCCAAAGGGCTCAAACTCAAACACATTTAGATATCATATACTCTTCCTCATGCCAATTTCCAACAACACCATTTCCAATCAACCATCATTATACATAATCAATATCATACTCACCATCACATGGTTTTACCCACAAATCAACCTTAATCACTCATCAAGCATATATCATAACATGCATATCTCTCATGCATCATACCATCAAGGCATCAATAATCATAATCACATATTCAATATCTAAAATTCATCCAATCACTTGTGTTATCACACAATGCACACATCAACTTACCTTCCTTACATCTTTCCGGCCTCCGGCCCAAAATTCACGGTCTCCGGTCCAAATTCACAATTTAATTGCATAATCCACAAACCAATACTCATTATCCAATTCATCATATTCTCAACACACCAAACACACAATTTCACACAATTCTCAACCCAATAATTAATTCACACTACATATCAATTATTCATATTAGCACCAACCATTCACACAATCCAAACTTAATCCTAAGGGCATCTAGCCGAGGAATTCTCATCACACCACATGGTACTTAAATGAAACTTAAACCGTACCTCTTGTAGCTAAACCAATTGAGCATTTTCTTTGGAAGTCTCCATCGACCTTAGCTCCAAGTCTCTCCAAAGCTCCTCAAGCAACACCAAACTCCCAATTGTGCATCAAAATCACAAAATACACTAACATAACCAATTTCACATATATACATTAACCTAGGATTCATGAAAATGATAAATCACAAGGGTTTGAGCACATCTTACCTTAACCCACTGAAGTTTGTAATAAATATCACCCATGGCTCATACTAGAGCACTCCTAAACAACTAAAATCACAAGATTTTCTCAACACCCAAACCAAATTCGAATTTAAAGAGAAAAATGAAAACTGGGCAAAGGACAGTGGATTACTTACCACAAAACTTAGATAGAATTGTAGAGGATGAGAAGAGCAAAGTGTGGTCACAAACGGCTCGTCAATCAGAGCTCCATAGCTCAAATTATGGTGATTTGAAGATCAAAGAGAGTTAGGGTTTCTCTCTTCTCTTCTATCTTCTCAATTCAGTGTGGAACACAATAATGGGAGAAGAATGTATATATATATGTATGTATGTATGTTGGGTCTTGGGCCCACTTAAGCTCGGTTCACTTATTTTTGTCCGTTGGCCCAATTTTGAGCCAAAACCTTTAAGATTAGCGCTCTAAATCACACTTTAAATATTTCTACCTTCTCTAATTAAAATTCTTAATTTCTTAAACTCATTTACTCATAATCAATTTTTTCAACTGCAGTACCAGACAAATCTCAGACGGTACTGCTGGTCAAAATTCCATTGCGCATTTTTACGTAGAAAACTATGTTTTCCAACTCAGAAAAATTTACTGAATCCAAATCACATTTAAATTATCGAATTTCGATTTCCAAATCTTCTAACCATATTCGCTCCTATTTAATTTATTATTTAATTAATTACGGTTTGACCGGGTTTTACAAGTTTGGTGGTCAGGACCCTTGAAGGATGGCAAAAGTCTAAGTTTTAGAGGAGATGCTGTCGAAAATTTTATGAAAATAGGAGGTTTGTTTGAAGTGGTTATTTAGAACGATTTGGATTTTTAAGGATTTTATAATTTGATTTTGAGTTATTAAGAAAAGGATTATGTTTTGAGTTTGCTTTATTTAGAAAAAAAATGAATTGTATTTTGAGTATGAATTGTTGATGAACGATATGAGAGGTGTGATAATAAGGAATAAAGGATGATGAGAACTGATTTTGATTATGACGTGCTGAATGCTGAGATTATATGAATGAACTTGATTTGAAATTATTTTGTGGGGATCGTGGTTATTTACTGCCCACCAGATTTTAAAGAAAATTGCTTTGTGAGGATCATGGTTATTTACCGCCCACCAGATTTCATATGAAATTATTTTGTGGGGATCGTGGTTGTTTTCCACTCATGTGTGTGCAGTTTTCCAATTGAGAACATCTGGGTTAGCTACCGGACATGTCGGGTTGGCTATATAATCGACAAATGAGACTCATCAGCTATAAGACAGGCATACATCATATGCATATGTGTGTTTTGTTTAATTGTGCATTAATTGGACTTGCCAATGTGATTATTATGCTTACCTGGTATATTTGCTACCTGCTGTATTTGTATCCTACTTGTGTTTGCTTTGTTTGTATTGGTTGTCTGTGCACCAGAGTTTTGGAGATTGGAGTAATGGAAGGACTTGTGAAGGGTTAAGTTAGAAATTGGATTAGAACCTAAGCGCCCTAGATAGAATATCATGTTATGGTTTTAAATTATAAATTTAAGCTTTAAACCTGAGTATTATAGTTCTAGGAATGCTTCTGACTTTTTCGGAACCTTTTATATTAACTATGTGGGCACATTTACCATGTTGAGAACCTCTGGTTCTCATTCCATACATATTGTTGCTTTTCAAATGCAGGTCAGGAGATACCTCACTGAGCATCCTATAGACTCTGTGGAAGCGAAGAACTCTGGGGACTTAGGGTTGTACTTTATTTATATTTAGATATGTATATAGATTCTCCATCTTGTATTTTATACTTGTCCCTTTTAGAGGTTGACTTGGAGAAACAGGTTGTCAATTTTACGAGTTTGGAATATTTTGGGTTATATGTATGTTTATATATATACTCTGCCTAGCCTTTGTTTCGCAGGTCGAGTTCAAAGCTTGATATTTGTATTTTGGAATTCTAATCTATGTTTATGGTCTTTTAGCCTTCTTTCGATCTTACTTATCCGTCTACGCTTATCTTTCGTGAGCGACACGATTTCTGTTTTAATTTTGCTTAACTTCTTTTTCAAGACTCCTAGTTATAACTTCTTTCAACTATATCTATGTACGTATTTTATTTTTAGAAGTCGCACCGTCTCACCATCCCTAATTTATAGCCTAAGCATAAAGCTCTGTGTGGTAGACTAGTAAAGTGTTACATATGACAATAGCAATTGTTGTATTACCCAATAAATTGATATTATTCCCTGAGACAATGTTAACATGTTGAATAATATTTTTATGGCAATTGCAATTATTATAGTACCTATAAATTTATTTAAAAAATATCATACCTTAAGATAAGTGGTAATTAATTGGATTGTGATTAAAATTTATTTAATTGATTATTATAGAAATTTAATTTTAATTTAAATTATTAAAAAAAATTTGTATAAAAAATATAAATATAACTATTTTTTATATTAACAGCATGAATAATTATCTAAAAAAATAGATGTAATTGCATAATTATTTAAAATATTTTATATTGTCAGTATATGAAAATTAAATTTATATTTTCCCTTGCTACTTCTGTTTTAATAACATTTTTGGTGTTGTTAAGAATATAAGCCTAGAAAGCCATATTTGGATATGCATTATGTTTTAGTTCATTTTCAAATATTATTAGAAACTTCTCAAGTTGTTAATTTCATCTCTTGCACGTTACACCCTCTTTGGTCCATCCATTGCTTCAATAATTTTCAACCTTTGGTTAAGAACGTAGAATTTGGCATTACTTAAAGCATGAAATATTTTATTATATTTTCATATTTATTTATTTTTTGCTACATCATACATGACCACACCCCTGCATAATTTATTGTTTGTCTATTGTCCTTGATAAGGACATGAATGATATAGACAAAAGTCACTGGATAAATATGGAGAAACAATGAAAATGAACCAACAATCAATGTATATAAATTTTAGATGAGTTGCTCGTAGATTTTGAATATGTAATTTTTCAATTTTTAGATGTGTGTAATTTTGTTTGTTAATTTTTTTTGGACGTGTTGGTTGATTATTTGTTGATTTTATTGTTCTCATAACAGGATCGATGCCGAAAATGTAATTATTGAAAAAAGAAAAAAAAAACACGCATTTATGGACGCACGCACACAACTAATTGGGATTATCATCCCTGCTTATCTTCAATAAAAAGATACAGAAATATTAAATGGTAAATATGATGGTACCTTTGAAATTGTGTTTAACTTACTAAAAAAGATAAATATATAATATTTAATAAATTTTAAATATTTTATTTTTTATTTTTAAAAACAAATTAAACAATTTAAACACTATAATAAAAAATATCATAAAATTTATCATATTTAATATTTAAAAAAAATAATTAAAAATAATCATAATTTATTTTATTTAATATTTATAAATTATTATAATTAATAAATATTAAATAAGATGATATATTTTATTTTATTTTCTAACGTTACAATAAGGCAGCCAAAATGGGTAGGGTTGGGGGATGACTCATACTGACATTATTTTTGGCAAATTTGTTTTTATTCCATCTAAGGCTTCTTTGAGTCTTTGAAGTAAGCAACCTGATTACCTCTTCCTAATTTTTCCCAATAAATCGTCCTGGTTCATGTTGTAGAGAAAAGATAGCATCAACTATATATAAAAGCCCCTAGGCTACATGAATATTCATCACCAATCCTTTCAATTAAAAAGGTAATAACAGTGAAAGAAAACATTTCAACCAATCATGGGTGACTTGGGAGAGTTTGATTCATCATTCATTCAGGCCTTAGAACACAGGCCGAAACCCAATGCTACTGAAGCACAAGGGATACCCTTGATTGATCTCTCACCCATTAGTTGCCATGAAGATGTTGAAACAAACTCAGAAACTGACCCTGCTTCCATTGAGGAGCTTGTCAAACAGGTTGGAAGTGCCTGCAAGAACTGGGGTTTCTTCCAGGTGATCAATCATGGGGTGCCTCTTGATAGGCGCCAGAGGATCGAAGCGGTGGCGAGGGAGTTCTTTGCGCAGAGTTTGGAGGAGAAGAGGAGGGTGAAGAGGGATGAGGTGAAGATAATGGGATACTATGATAGAGAACACACAAAGAATGTTAGGGATTGGAAGGAAGTGTTTGATTTTGGTGTTGAGGATCCAACTTTGGTTGCAGCCTCAACTGATCCTGATGATGATAGTGTTGCTTATTGGACTAATCAGTGGCCTGAATACCCACCCAAGTTCAGGTAAATTATGTTTCAAGCTGTAGTAACAGTGAGTTCTATACAGTAGCTAGTTTATAAGTTAGTGCTACTTATAGCAAATAAAGCTCAAAATTATAGTTACATCTTTTGTGATTTGTTAAAATTCAAATTGACTCCTCTTTATTTCTAAGATATATGTTGACCACTCCTGAGATTTTGGTAATAATACACTTTAGTATCTTTATGTTTTGTAAAATTACTAAAATATAACGAACATCACTAAATCCGGAAAAACGAATAGGGTTGTTCTGTGTATGATTGTCATTCCAATATATGGCCATGACACAATGACGTTTTTAAAGCTATGTTGGGTTGTGTCAGGCAGCCAATATAAAACAAGGTCGCATCTCAAAACATGGACATGACGCAATAACGTCTTGATCCATACAGCCGATTCCATTTAATGGGAAAAGGCTTTCTTAAATAAGTAACTATAACAAACATTACTAGAGTGATTTAGAAGAGGTTAGTACCACAGAAAAATAGAAAGTAGACATGATAAATTTCACCATACCTAAGGCAGTGTTGGTAAATAGGAGCAAAATTAAGATACATCAAAGTAGAGACAAGAAAATTATTGTGCTTTTTGGTAGATAAATACATTTTGTTTATTTATAATTTCCAAATAAATTTGTATCTTTTAATATTTTTATATTTCTGTTCTGAGGTTGTTACCAATTAGGACTTTAGAAAGATCAATGATTTTTTTCTAGAAGGTCGTAAATTTGATATAACTGAAAATTTGTTCATAATAATCTGTTTTATCTTTTCAATCTTTTTGGCTAC
>NC_029781.3:29674866-29683788 GCF_000817695.3 Arachis duranensis
CTAGGGATGTTGGCAAGTTGATAATGAAGTTGATGGAGCTTATAGCACTAAGCCTAGGCTTGAAAGCAAAGAGGTTCCATGAATATTTCAAAGATCAAACAAGTACCATTCGACTCAACTACTACCCACCATGCCCTTCCCCTGAACTCGCTCTTGGGGTTGGACGCCACAGGGACAATGGAGTCTTAACAGTGCTAGCTCAAGATGAAGTTGGAGGTCTTCAAGTTAAGCGACGAACAGATGGAGAGTGGATTGGGGTGAAGCCCACACCAGGTGCCTTTATCATCAATGTTGGTGACATAATGCAGGTAACACACTCATGTGAAGTGTCTCGTCTCTGTGTCCGTGTCCGTTGGGTTCCAGATTATCTGATATGCAAGTTCTCTTCTTAAGAATAAAGGAAATTAGTGATTATTGAAGAATGATTATGACATGGTAATTATGGTAGGATATATGCTATTGTCAACTTTTGATGCAGGTAGTTAAAATCTAGATTTTACTTCAAACGTTGAAATAACTAAGTGTAAAACATGGAACAGTAACGTACATAATTTGAATCATAAAATCGCCTGTTCTGATAGAAATTGTTAGAATTCATTGAGTTATTCAAAATCGTAATATCACAAGGTTTTGAATTTTGTTGTAGGTGTGGACGAATGAGGCTTACAGAAGTGCAGAGCACAGAGTGGTAGTGAATTCTGTGAAGGAGAGGCTTTCAATTCCATTCTTCCTCAACCCAGCTCACTACACTGAGGTGAAGCCACTTGAGGAGCTCATAGATGAGGAACACCCTCCCAAGTATAGGCCATATGTTTGGGGCAAGTTTCAAGTTATTAGAAAGCGGAGTAACTTCATCAAACTCAATGTTGATAACATCCAAATTGATGATTTCAGGATAGCACCTTAATAAGGCTGGTTAATTGGAAATTTGGAATATAATTGGGAGTCCATACAAGTTACTACTATTATCCTATTAATAAAGGGTGATTATTTATGGAAATGGATTCTCTCAATTTTGTTTTTAATAATTGAGAAAATAAAGTATAATTTTTAATTTTTTAATATTTTTTTATTTTATTTATAAAATTAATAATAAAAAATTATATTTTATTCCTTTAATTATTAAAAAAGATTAAAAGAATTCATTCCTGATTAATCATCATGTTTCTGAATTTTAAAATGGGATTTGATTTTTTCTTTTCGGTATAAGATGTCTCATGTTTTATAGGTTTATTCTCTCTGCTCTTGATGAACACGACACTGCCACTAAATTTACTAATAAATCTTTTGGCTTTTCTCGTAGCTTCAGGTATATATATTATTAGATATAAATTTATTTGGGTATATCCTTCTAATAGTTTATTTTCATTTTCGGAAAAACAATTGATGACATATTTATTATATATGTTGGAGAATAAATAAATATAGAAGATATAATAAATATAAAAATATTGATATTTACTAATATAATTATTTTACTATAATAATAAAAATAACTTATATATTTACTGGAATTAACCACAAAAAATACTCTCAAATTATTTAAACGCTGACAAAAATACACTCGAATTTTACTATTGACGAAAATGTCTTCAAATAATTTAAAAACACAACAACAATGTCTAACAGTAAATATATATTTTCAAACAATACATTAGAGATTGAATTTTGATGCAATTTTTTACAAATATAATTATAAAAATAAGATATTATTATACATAAAAATTAATAATTTTTCGTTAAGTATATATTTTTTCATAATTATTTTTGTTAACAACCAATAATACTTTTAAAAAATCAAAAAACAATATATACTTAACAAAAAATTAACAAATTTTAAGAATAATAATATCTTATTTTTTTAATTATGCTCGCAAAAAATTACATGAAAATTCAAAGTTTAATATACTTTTTGAGAAATATATATTTAATGTTAGTTTTTTTGCAAGATTATGTAACATTAAATATGTATTTCTTAAAAAAAACATTAGAGATTGAATTTTGATACAATCTTTTGTAAGAATAATTAAAAAAATGAGATGTTATTATCTTTAAAATTTGGTAATTTATTGTTGAGTATATATTGTTTTTGTAATTTTTTTAATTAATAATACTTTTAAGAAAATATATACTTTAAAGGGTTAACTACTAAAAACGCCCCCGAATTATTCAAACGCTGACAAAAATGTACCCAAATTTTACTATTGACAAAAATACCTTTAAATAATTTAAAAATACAACAAAAATACCCAACAGTAAATATATATTTTTAAAAAATACCTTAGAGATTGAATTTTGACTCAATTTTTTGCAAGTATGATTAGAAAAATGAGATATTCTAATTCTTAAAATTTGATAATTTTTTGCTGAATATATAATTTTTTTGTGAGTTTTTAAAAGTATTATTGGTTATTAACAAAAAAATTACAAAAAAATTATATACTTAACAAAAAATCACCAAATTTTAAAGATAATAATATCTTATTTTTCTAATCATGCTTCCAAAAAATTGCATCAAAATTCAATCTCTAATGTATTTTTTGAGAAATACATATTTAATGTTAGTTTTTTTGCAAAAAAAACTAACATTAAATATGTATTTCTCAAAAAATACATTAGAGATTGAATTTTGATGCAATTTTTTGCAAGCATAATCAGAAAAATGAGATATTATTATTCTTAAAATTTGGTTATTTTTTGTTAAGTATATATTTTTTTGTGATTTTTTAAAAGTATTATTAGTTGTTAATAAAAAAATTATAAAAAAATAATTATTTTTTGTTAAGTATATATTTTTTTGTGATTTTTTAAAAGTATTATTAGTTGTTAATAAAAAAATTATAAAAAAATAATATACTTAATGAAAAATCACCAAATTTTAAGAATAATAATATCTCAATTTTATAATTATTCTTGCAAAAAATTGCATCAAAATTCAATCTCTAAGGCATTTTTTGAAAATATATATTTACTGTTGGGTATTTTTGTTGTGTTTTTAAATTATTTAAAGGTATTTTTGTCGATAGTAAAATTCGGGTGTATTTTTGTCAGCGTTTGAATAATTCGGGGACGCTTTTGGTGGTTAACCCTACTTTAAAAAAATAACCAAATTTTAAGAATAATAATATCTCTTTTTTTAATTATATTTATAAAAAATCACATCAAAATTCAATCTCTATGACATTTTTTGAAAATATGTATTTACTGTTGAATATTGTTGTATTTTTAAATTATTTAAAGACATTTTTATCGATAGTAAAATTTGGGTATATTTTTGTCCACGTTTGAATAATTTGAGGGCGTTTTTGGTAGTTAACCCATATTTACTAGTATTATATATATTGCAACTTAAGAACTCAAAGAGAAATAGAAATAAAAGAGAATTTTATGTGTTATTATAGTGTGTATTGTTTCTCATATTGCTTCTCTATTTATAGGCGTGTGAAGTTTATATTTTTAACTTCATTAACTTTGGTTTGCCTTGAGAAGCTGAGTCCTTTAGTATTGAAAATAAAATCAGCCGCCTATATTAATGGGCATCCATTTTGATCTTATTATAACACTCTCCCTTAAATGTCCATTTAGGATTATGCCTCGTTAAAATTTTACTAAAGAAAAACACAATGGGAAAAAACTTTAGTGAAAAAAAAAGAATACAAAATCATTTGTGATGGGGACTGCCACATTAAAAACCTTGTCAAAAAAGCCCAATGAAAAAAGCCTGATCAAGAAAAAAAAGAGTACAACCTCCTCCTCTTGTCACCATTATTTAATATCTCAAAATCAACGCATTCCAATCTGATGTACCAATATTTTCAAAGAGGATTTTGGAAGTGACTTTGTAAATAAATCTGTCAGATTATCGCTTGAATAGATCTTTGATGTATCCACCCTTAAGTTGAGCAATGCATGTTGTATTATCTTTAAACAGGACAGTCGGAGCTATCTTATGATCAATTAGTCCACATAATGACAGAATATATTGGATCAAATTCCTGAGACAAAAACACTCACGACTAGTTTCATGTATTGTTAGTATTTTAGCATGATTAGAGGAGGTTGCTGCTATCGTCTGTATCGTGGACCTCCATGATATAGTTATGTCACCATATGTGAATAGATATTCTTTTTTAGATCTTCCTTTGTATGGATTAGACAAGTATCCCACATCTACATAGCCAACTGATTGTGACTTGGATCCATACGGATAAAACAATCCCATATCAACCATTTCATGAAGATATCGAAAGATTTGTTTGATTCCACTCCAATGTCTTCTGATTGGAGAAGAACTATACCTTGCTAGTAAATTCACCGCAAATGATATGACAGGTTGTGTATTATTAGCAAGATACATTAGCGCTTTAATGGCACTAAGTTATGGTACTTTAAGACCAAAGATATCTTCATTTTCTTCTTTAGGACGAAATTGATCATTTTTCACATCCAAAGATCTTACGATCATTGGAGTATTTAATGGATGTGACTTATCCATATAAAATCTCTTCAAGATCTTTTTCTGTGTATGTTGTTTGATGAATAAAGATCCCATTTTTTATATGCTTGATCTGTAGGTCAAGACAAAATTTAGTTTTTCCAAGATATTTCATCTCAAACTCTTCTTTTATAGTTTTTATAATTGTTGGAATCTCTTCAGGAATTCCAATGATATTTAAATCATCAACGTACACAACAATTATAATGAATCCAGATGCAGATTTCTTTATGAAAATACATGGGCAGATATCATCATTCCTAAATTCGTTTTTAACCAGATACTCAATAAGACGATTATACCACATTCATCCAGATTGCTTTAGACCATATAAAGATCGTTGCAATTTGACTGAGTATAACCCCTGCGAATATTCATTGGATGGTTTAGGTTGTTACCACATCCATTAAATGCATATGTAGTTTATAATATGCGGATAAACTGACCAAATAACGCAATGTTATTGCATCCACTATATGGGAATATGTTTCTTCATAATCTATACTAAGCCTTTGTGAAAAATCTTGTGCCACAAGTTGAGCTTTGTAGCGTACAACTTCATTTTTCTCATTTTGTTTTCTCACAAATACCCATCTGTATGCAACAGGTTTTACATCTTCAAGTAGATTACAGATGCAAAGACTTCACGTTTTGTAAGTGAGTCTAATTCAACCTTCATAGCTTCTTCCCATTTTAGTCAATCATTCCTTTGTCGACATTTTTCGACTGTTCTTGGCTCAAGGTCCTTACTTTCATACATGATATTTAATATCACATTATATGCAAATATTTTATTGATAATTGTCTATTTTTTGTTTCATTTTTCTCCTATAAAGACATAATTTATCGAGATCTCAATATTTTCACAATTTTCACGTACCTGAATGTCTTCTGGCGTCAAAACTATATCAAAATTTTGGACAACTGCAGGTGTCTTTACTATGTCTTTATCTTTTCCAACATGAATGGTATTTACCTCTTTTTTTTTGAGAATTTTTATCTTTGGAATCGACAAGTCTACTACACTTCTGGCGTGAATTTGTTTCAGTGGCCACTTGTCTAACTAGGACATCAATTTGAATTGGGGCATTTTTAGCTGGTGTATAAGATTTGGTTATCCTCTTTGTATCAGAAAATATATCAGGCAATTCATTTACTATTTTTTGCAAATGTATAATCTTTTAAACTTCTAGTTCACATTGTCCTGATTGAGGATCTAAATGCATTAAGAATGATGCTTTCCAATTAAGTTCCGTTTCAGGAAGCTTATTCTCTTCCCCCTAATGTTAGAAATGACAATGTGCAAATCGGGCTTTAAATACATCTCCAGTTTGTATCTCAAGATACTTCACTATAGAGGGAGAATTATATCCAACATATATCCCCAATTTTTTTGGGGGTCCCATTTTAGTGCGAGAAGGTGGTGCAATGGAAACATATATCGCACACCCAAATATTCTTAAATGAGAAATATTTGACTGCTAGCCAAAAGCTAATTGCATAGGAGAGAACTGATGGTAACTTGTTGGCCTTAAACGAATAAGTGCTGCGGCATATAAAATAGCATGCCCCCAAGCCGAGGTTAGGAGATTTGTTCTCATAAGTAAGGGTCTAGCAATTAATTGGAAGTGTTTAATAAGTGATTCTGCTAACCCATTTTGTGTGTGAACATGAGCTACTAGATGTTCAATGTTTATTCCAGCCATATAATAAGCATCAAAGGTTTGGAAAGTAAATTCACCAGTATTATCAAGATGAATTGCTTTGATTGAATTTTCTAAAAATTGTGCTTTTAATCGAATAATTTGAGCAAGTAATCTCGCAAACGCCAGGTTGCGAGAAGACAATAAGCACACATGTGACCATCTCAAAGATGTGTTTATTAGGACCATAAAATATCTAAAAGATCCACATGGTGGATGAATAAGTCCACATATATTGCCTTGAATCCTTTTTAGGATTCAGGGGACTCAAATCCAATCTTTACTGGTGATGGTTTTAAAATTAGCTTTTCTTGAGAACATGCAACACAACAAAATTCACTAGATTTAAGAATCTTCTGGTTCTTTAGTAAATGTCCATGGGAGTTTTCAATAATTCTCTGCATCATAGTTGTTCCTAGATGACCCAATTGGTCATGCCAAATTATAAATTCATTTGGGCTGGTAAACTTCAGGTTTACAATGGCATGTGATTCAATTACACTAATTTTAGTGTAATATAACCCAGATGAAAGTGAGGGTAACTTTTTTAATATAACTTTTTTATTTGAATCATGAGTTGTGATACATAAGGACTCATGATTTTTCTCATTTATTGTTTCAATATGATATTCATTTTGGCAAATATCTTTAAAACTCAACAAGTTTTTTAGAAACTTAGTAGACAATAGTACATTATTTATTATGAATTTTGTTCCTCCGAAAAACAAAATTATAACTCTTCCGAAGACTTCTATCACATTGCCTAAGCCAATAATACTATTAACATATTCTTTTTTTAGTACAAGATGAGTAAAATATATATTACTTTTGAGAATGGTGTGCGAACTTGCACTATCCGCAAGGCAAACATCTTCATTATATATCCTTGTCATTTTCTTCAAAGATAAATAATAATAAAATGAATAAAAGTATATGCATAGTAAAATTATTTTTTTGATTATTTTTCTAAGAAGTACTGTACATAGTATCGTATACTAAAAATTTTATTATTATTGTTTTAGAACTTGGCGCATTTAGTAATTTTTAAATTCATAAATATTTTATTAAATATTATTTATATACATCATACTTGAAATTCAAAATAAAACTTACAAATTTTTTTTTACATTATTTATTTACATGAATACTTAACAAAGCCACATATTAAACTATTTCATCATTAATCAAATGGCCAGTATTTCCTTCAGGATCCTCTAAGAAATTAGATATTTCATAATAAGTGGTATAATTTTCAACAACATCCTTTGAAACAAAATTTGTCTCCTTTTCTTTGTCATTCTTTTTCAAAGATACTTGATAAAGATCAACTAGGTTCCTGAAGGTATGACAGGTACACGACCAATGGCCCTTTCCACCACAACGAAAATATTTATCTTTTATTGATTTATTTTGTCTATTATTTCTTTCTTTATCCCACTTCTGGTGAGATCCTTTCTTGTGGACATAATTTTTCTTGTTACTAAAACATTGCCATTTACCTCTTCTGGGATAATGATTTGCTACATTTGCTTCAAGAAATGGGGCGGCGCCAACTAGACGTGCTTCATGATTTTTTTTAAAGCAATTCATTGTTACTTTCAACAACAAGAAGGCAAAAAATTAGTTTAGAATATTTTTTAAATTCTGTTTCTCGATACTGCTGCTGCACGAACACATTATTCGAGGCGTAAAAGGTCGAGAAAGTTTTTCTAACATGTCATTATTAGTTATTTTTTTCCACATAATTTCATTCGTGAGGTAATTTGGAACATTGCTAAATTATATTCATTTATGGATTTAAAATCATGTAGACGCAAGTGCGTCCACTCATATCGAGCTTGAGAAAGTATAACTGTCTTTTGATGATTATACCTTTTTTCAAGGTTTTTCCACAGATTTGCAGAATCTTTTAGTGTGAGATATTTATTTTTCAATCCTTCGTCAAAATGACGACGAAAGAAGGTCATGGTTTTGGCTTTTATCCTTCTGGGATGCACTATTTTCAATCTTAATAGTATCTCAAAGATCCATTGAATCAAGATGGATTTCAACATCTAATATTCATGATAAATAGTTATTTCTAAATATATCAAAAGCATTAAATTCAAGATGAGAAGATTTTGACATAATAAAAATTTATTACTTGAGTCTTTTTAAAATTTTATCAGAGTCTCATACTGATAATATATTATAAAATAAATAAATAAGATATAATAAATATAAAATAAAGAACTGTAAATAGAAGACTCTAGTATTGATACTCACCAATAGAATTATTATCTTACTATAATAATAGAAGTAACTTATATATTTACTGATATTTTATATATTGCAACTTAAGAACTCACTTAGAGAAATAGAAAGAAAAGAGAATTTTATGCGTTATTGCAGTGTATATTGTTCCTCAGATTATTTCTCTATTTATAGACGTGTGAAGTTTATATTTTTAATTTTATTAATAACTTTGGTTTGCCTTGAAAAATTGAGTCCTTCAGTATTGAAAATAAGATCAGCCGCTCATATTAATGGGTATCAATTTTAATCTTATTACAGTAATATACTCTTGAAATTAGATTTTTTTTTCTATTAATAGCATAGTTAACGTGACATATTTTTAAAGGTGATTTTTGATTTATTTTATTCGATTCATTTAAATATATTAATTAATTAATTAATTAATTAATTAATTAATTAATTGAAATAAATATCAAATTATTTAATATT
>NC_029781.3:29683882-29715436 GCF_000817695.3 Arachis duranensis
CAAATATAGGTTACTTATTCAATTTATTGTCAATTAATCTTTGAGTCATTATTTACTAAAAGATCCTCCTTATTTACTTAATTGATTTAAAATATTTTGATTTGAATTAAATCTTATATTTTTATTCATTGTGTATATTTCTTTTTTATTATAATGTCAAATCTAATATTTTTATTAATATTTTTTTATAATTTATAGTCTAATAGTTATTTATCCATCATCAATTATATAATTATAAATATTTCGTTCAATTTATTAAAAACACAATTTTATTCTATCCTTTTTTATTTTACCTATTTTTATATTTTATAACTTATTCATTATAAAAAATATATATGTTAAAAAAATCTCATTTTTTTACCATTTTTTTCATTCAATAATACTTTTTTTTCCTTTTGATGTATTATTTCGACTCTTTGATTATTTTATAAACTATAAAATATTATTATTCATTATTGTGCTCTATCTCTTTTATTTCTTTTATTTTATTTTTATTTATTTAAGTTTTTATAATTTTTATCCCATACAAGTTAATTTATCATAACTCTCACATGTTGAGTCTTCTCAATATTTAAATTATATTACTTATATGCTTCATTTTATTTCTAGTTTGGGAGATTGAATAATAAAATAACATCAATAAAAGTTGTTGTACATCTTCTTTTTCTTAGTAAAATTTTTATTATCTATTTTAAAATAAAAAAATTGTAAATTACTTTAAACCAATAGGTCAGTTATCGTTGTGGATGATTGCAGAATTTAAAAAATATACAAATATATAATTATTCGATAGTTACTTTATTTAGTCTAATATATTAGTTTTTTTTTGTCAAATATTTTCTTAGATTTGTGTTAGACTACTTCAACATTTTAACAAAAGACATTTAAAAAGATGCAACCATTTTTAGTTAAAGAATAAATAATTTTATATGCTTATTACAGTAGCTAACACTTTGGACTAAGATAAAGAAAGAGATTAAAAATTAAGTAAAAAAAAAAAGAGAATTTTGTAAGAGTTTGAAGATGATGCAATTGAATATAATATATTTTTGTTGTGTTTGTTCTATTATTGTATATTTCACTATTTTTTGTTAAGACTCTTTAATATTGTTCTTTTGTATTTTGGTATTTAAAAAAAATGGGTCTAATATATTTGTTTTTATGTCTAATAATCATTTGTTACAAAAAAGATACTAAATAAGTTAATCCCAAATTAAAAAATTATCTTGATAGTATAAGCGCTTGTTTAGGCATCATATTTTGTTAAAAAAAGATTTTTTTTAAGTGTGTTTGACAAATTTTTAATAGTAAAAGTAAAAGTACTGAAAAAATTAAAAAAATATTTTTTTTGAGGAGCTGTTATTTACATCTTTTTTTAAAAGATCTTTTTTCCTTAAAAAAAAGATGTTTTTCATGTAATAAATAAACAAAAAAGTACTTTTATATTATTATACCCAAACATAATTGATAGATAAAAAGATCTTTTTGTCTATCAATACCCAAACAATAAAATAACTTTTACTTTTTCATAAGATTTTTTAAAAAAAGATAACTCGAAAAAAGATCTTTTATTAGAAACTCACCCAAACAAATCCTAAGTATGATCTTATTTAATTTAATTTATTTTCATATTAATATAATTGATTAAAAGTGAGTGATAAATAAAAGTAGAAAATAATTAGAAAATAGAATATTCATAATTACTTTAAAATAGATAATAAAGTAAGTTTTAGGGTATTACTTAATTTGAGTTGTTAATAATTATAAGAATTGAGGGTCAATAATTATATTAAAATAGATACTGAAATAAGCTTTTATAATACTAAATTTATTTAAATTGTTAATATAGTCTTATAAATAATAATTTTGTACAAAAAATTGCTAATAAAATTTTATAATCTCCATATTTATATCTATTTAATTCATGTATTTTATTTTATTATATTGCACGAAAAATTGGTATATCACGTTTATCTTTATAAAAGTTAATACATACATGATTTATAGTAATTTCATTTTTTGTTAATTATTTTCATCCAAATTTTTATTTTTAAAAATGTCCATCTTTTCGTAAAAATGGGATCATGCTCAATTTTATCCTAAATAGTGAAAACAACGTAAACTCATTAACGAACTTGAATTTTCCAAGTATAAAGTAAATATTTCATTTGAAATTTAAATTATATAGTATTATCAACGATTAATTATTCTTTTTTAAAGATATAATTTTACTCATTATCTTCTATGTTTTAATATTGAAAACATTTAAACATTGGATTTAACCATTGTTTTGTAAAATTTTATAGTAACGATTGATTTATGTGCATGTTTTCAATTGAAAAATAAAAAATGTTTCGTATATTTTTATATATTATCATGTGCAATAAATATAATATTTATGTTTTGGGAGTTGAATACACAATCATAAATTAGAATGAATTTTTTAAAATTAAACCATTGAACTATATTAAGCGCAACAATCACGTAACAATCACTATATACAATACCAAGGATTCATTAAAAAAAATGCAAGTTGGTGACAAAATTAGAAATTATTTCAATTGTAGATATATTTTCATCTGTGATGTTTTACAATTGTTATTTGGCTACGATATACGAGAGAAAGAACTATTTGTAATTAGATTTTCATTTAATTTGGTGAATGAATAATTTATGATTTATATGGCAAAGAATCTTTTTATATATACATGATATTGTTGAAAAGGCAAAATATTACAAAAATTTTGACTTATATTGTTTTCAACTAAATTTGTTCAAAAAGAAAGATATTTTTTGTTTGAAAAGAAAGATATTTTTCAATTGAAAGGTTGATCCATGAGCTTGCAAGTAGCAGTGTTCATGGTGCAATCTGATCTGAAGTATATAATTTATTCCGATTTGGATTGGATCGGTGTGATTTTAGTTTTTAAATTTGATAAATTCGATTCAAATAAACTATTGTGATTTGAATTAGTTTGGTTTATTTAGTTTTTAAAAGATAAAAATTTAACGTTTTATTATTAAAAAATCGAAGCAACTTTACATTGGTAAAACAAATAAATAAATGAATCTCATTTTATATTAAAAAATGCTTAATATAAATATATGTAACAAATTAACATATTAACGTAAAATTTAAATTTTATAATAAAATAATAATATTATATTACATTTTACTGTGTGGATTGAATTAGTTTAGTTCTTAGAAGTGAATATAAAATTTGATCTAATCTATACAGTTAGTAAGAAATAAAATCCGATCTAATTGAAATTAGTTCGATTTACATTGATTTTCGATTTTAGGTTAGATAATAACTTTGTTTGAATTGATTTAGATTTGAACACTGCTACCTACAAGTAATCATAAGTTTATATTCAATTTTATTTTTATATATTTAATTATTTAAATTTAAAGTCTTAACATATATTCTTCATCCATCACTACAAAAAAAATGTTGAATACAGTTGGATTTATCGTCGGATTTATCGTCAGACATTAGCGGCAGATTTACCAGCGAATTTGGCAATAAATTTGTCGGATAAAAGAGTTACTGTCAGATTCGATTTTACGACGGTAAATTCACTGGTAATATTTGGAGGAAAAAAATTGACACGATCATTACCGTCGGATACCTCCACCAGTAAAGCTCAATTAATGGAATGCTGCATTTTGGTCATGCGCAATACATTACCGTTGAATTTATCTGCCAGTAAATTTAACGGATAAATTTGCCCTAAATTAGAATAGTGCGCCCTCTCCCCTAATTTTGAAAGACCACTCTCTCTCTATACTTCGTCTCTCTCTTTAGTCTCACTTTTTATAATGTCAAAACACTCCCACTCCCACTCTTCCAACGCCAAATCTCCTCTTCCTCTCTCAGCCTCTCACAGCAACGAAGCTCCTCCCTCTTCTCTGTCGTCGACGCCGTCCCACAGCACCCTGACTCACGCCCCGTGGCGCCGCCCCACAACACCCTGACTTGCGTCCCGTGGCGGCACGACCCTTTCCTCTCTCTCCCTCATCCTTGAAGCACTTCTCTCTCCATCCTCCTCCATGGCGCCAAGCACCAGCAGCGTCTGTTGTCTCCACACACCAACAGCCGCCGTCGTCCTCAACGCATAGCAGCAACACCAGACACCACCGTCCTCCATGCACAGGAAGACCTCCCACGTCGTCGTCCTCAAGAATGGAACCTTTGTGTCAGATTGGTTCCTGATTGTTGTTGATTATTGTTCTTCTTTTTTTTCATTGATGGCTTCTGCTATTTTTTAAAAATTGTTAGTGATGATTTAAAGACTTTTTTAATTCTATTTTGATAATTCTATATTTGAAATTTTGTTTATGATTTCGATTTTTAGTTTTGTTTTGATGATTTTGTATTTCAAATTCTATGTTTAATATTCTGATTTTTAGTTCTGTTTTTACGATTCCTTTTTTAAATTCTGTGATAATTATGCAATTTGATATCAGTTCAAGTAAAAAGATTGGCGACATAGAAAGACCAATAGTATATGGTGTTGCTGTTCCGAATGAATCTACAAGTGTAAGATCCCCAACTGCATTGTTCTGATTTCTGTTATGGTATTATTTGAGTTAATTGTCTTTTGAGTTAATTAGTTGATTGTTATTAATTTTCTGAGTTATTTTTGTTTATTTTCTGAGTTAATTATTGATTTATTATTTATTGTTGTTAATTTTTTAAGTTTATTATTATCTGAATTAATTAGTATTGTATTTTCTGATTTTTTAGTTTAAAAATTATTGAATTTAAATATTTGAATTGAAGTTTACTGGTAGATTTACCAGGAGAGAAATCCAACGGTAAAAATTACTGGTGAAAATTTTTTGACGGTAATTAGCAGCAGACAAAAAAATTTACCATAAATAATATAGAAGAGGTTTATACCGTCAGATTCATTCTACCGCTAAATCTAATGGTAAACGTATTACTGATGGATTTTTTGGTAAATTTTTCAGTAAATCCAATCGTATCCGATAAATTTCTTGTAGTGTATTTTATTTAATTGGCTGATACCGTAAAAAATATTTAGATAACTTTAGCTATTATAATCTAATGCTATATGCATTACAAAACTCTATCATTGTTGTTCACTTTACTAGAAAAAAATTTTATATACATGTGTAATTGCCTTATAAATGTCTTAAAAGTGAGATTTTAATCGACGTTTTTTTAAATGCTAAACATTATTACTAACTTCTTCTTGTAAATATTAAAAGAAAATGTATGAATTTTCAAGACAAATGGACAACAAGAGTAATGCTCTGTGCTACTTATGTGGATGCATGTTTCATTATTGGATTGATACAAGAGGATATGGAATTTAATGGTGCCATTAAAAAAGCAATTAATTATATAGGCGTCAATATCATATGTTAAGACGTTATTTGTCATTCGACTATTTTCAAACAATATCTTGAGAACAAAACATGTATAGAATAGCTATTGTTATGGGCTCTCGGTGATATTTTATATCAATGAAGAATAATACTAAATGAAGGATTAGTTTTATTAGCTACAATAATATAAATTATTAATTATTAATTTTTTAAGTTAATTAAATTTTAACACTATTATTTATTATATGTAAAATTAACCGTGTAAGATAATGAGATTAAGCAGTTGTATTTATTTGATTTATATAAAATTTTACAATCTTATGATAAAACCCTAAAAGACTATCTTTTTTATGTTTTTAACAATAGAAATAGATAGTTATTTATTAGATAAAAGAATAGCTATATAAGAACTAAATAAACTTTGGGAGAGATGAGTTAAAATAAATATCCTCAGCTATATTGGCCTTTGTAATACATCTAAAAAAATATATATTTGATAAAGTTGTAAAATAGTTAGTGTATCGTGAAAAAGAAATTTTGACTTTGTTTATGGTCATACGATACAATAATGATATTTTTTATAGCTTGATTTCGGTTGAAATTTACTCAAAAGGTGAAATATACTAAATTTTAATTTAAATGGCATTGTATTATCTTTACTCTTTTATAATAGAAGAATAGGATAAGCTTAAGGTACAAAATACTACTAAATATAATTGAGAATTTTATATTCAAGTTTTAACTTGACTACTTTCAAGTAATGTTATTAGTAAGAATCAAACTCAATTTATAAAAAAGATTCCTCATTCCTCAAAAAGTATGTATTATTATACAATACTTAATAAATTCTTGTGTGATATGTTGATCATTTTTTTACACAACAAATATTTGTCTTTTGGAAAAAGGTGGTTATACTATTTTATGTATGGATAATATTTGTCCATACATAAAATATTTAACGGACAAATTTACTTTGATTCTTAAATAATTAATATCATTTTTGTTTCTATTATAATAAAAATTTCTTTTTTTTTTAAATAAGTTGTATCAATAATTACTATTTTATGTATGGATAATTTAAGATTTCAGACACAAATTTTTTTCTATCATTCTACAAGAGTTAAGACAAGATATTGTACATTCATCTTATTTTTAGTAATTTTGATAGTATTTAAATTAATAAAAATATATAAAATATTTTCTAAACACAAATACAATTATTTCATCCAACTCAAGAATAGATAAAATATATTGATAAGTTTTAACAAATAACGTTAGTCATATTGTCTTGATTCTAAAAATAAATATAATATTTGAATATAAAATAGTGTTAGGTAAATTTTAACAAAAATAGTCCTCCATAATAGTTTTTTTACTATGATAATAAAAAAAGTAATTTAAGGGTAAATTTTATTTCATAGATTATATTTACTCAAATCAATTTTAACATAAGAATAAGAGAGTTTAAACTTTATTACTCATAAATCATAAAAAAATCTATAAATTCAACTACTAATATTATTTAAAGATAAATTTTTAAAAAGATAGAATTTTAATGTAATAAATATTTAAATTTAATCACAAATTTTATATATTTTTGTATATTATTTCTTACAGAATATATATATATATTAGTATAATATTAATATCTGAGTCTTTATAATCAAATGGTTTAAAAGTTGATCATTTTTTTCTTTCATTCTTCTAGATAAAATAGAAAAATGTTGAGTTAGGTAAATGTAACTTTTGATATTTAATTATGGCTAAAACAAAAATCGTCTCTACTATTTTATTTTATTTTATTTTTTCCCTTGACATTCTATAGTTAACTTAAAGATATAATTAATAGCATATATATCACTTAGCTTACATAGGATTAATAAAGAATATACTTAAAAAATAAAAATTAAAATAAAATTGGTGTATTGCAAATATATCTGTCTTAATTAGTTATATATGAGTTAAAAATTCATCTTATTATTTTTTCATATTTTTCTGATATAAATATTGATCAAGTTTCATTCCATCTATTCCATTGTAAATTTTAGCTTGTTTCGAGAGCCTCTTCTCTCTTTATCCAAGAACTATATTTATATACGATGAATCCCTTTGTGTTAAATTCTAAATTATCTCTTATACTACTCCATATATCACAAATAAAATATATTTATAGTATATGCTATTGTTGTTTAAATTTTTGGGATATTAGTTTTGATTTAGTTATGTAAGTCTAATTGTAACGTCCTAATATTCAAATCTTTATGCTTGAGTCATAGGTCAATGATAATAAGATAGTACGATCACAAGAGGGATTTTTAATACATAACTATAAGTAAAATTGAAAGGGAGTATTAATCGAGAAGCCTGAAAAGAGTAAAAATAAAATCGCGAAGTCGTATCACTCACGCATCGACAACTCAAAGATAAAGCATGAGGTCGAAGGCGATATACAAATAAATACATTAAGGAGAATAAGAGAAGGACAATATATAGATATATAACATAAGTAAATAGCCACTAGTCGCGACCCGCGAAATTTAGGTCGGCTAGGGTACAGTATAACAGTAGATGACAACAGTATCTCCTAATCTCTCCCAAAAGAAACATAAAAACCTCTATAGGCAAGTTCAAAAGAGTTCAATACATAATATAGGCTTTTCAAAATAAAGGTGGAGAGATTCTAACCAAAATATAAAGTAGAGAATATAAAGATTTTCGCCATCTGTCAGATGAACCACAGCTCACTTCTGAGAACCTGGACCTGTATTTGAAACAAGAGATATATACAGAATGAGAACCCCTGACCCATGGGTTCTCAGTACGGTAAAAGTGGCAAATAAATACAATGCATTGTAATAAAAAACTCACTAAGCATCCTAAACTTCCTTTCACCCATTATACATCCTATATTCTCGCTAATCCATAAATAAGCAACTGTCATAAGAGAGTGCTAGATCTAATTCATCTTCCTCATGCTTTTCAACTATCTAACTCTCCAATGAATCTGAATCAGAATCATAAACAAGACCATCACCAATTATTCTGTCTCAACAATCTTATATCAATACTTCGTATCCTCACCTGGAGCAAGTAAAATCACTTAACTACGTCTACACAGGGAGTTCAGATTATCTCATTTTCTACCTGGAGCAAGTGAAACCACTTCACTACGTCTACCCAGGGAACTCAAATTACCTCATTTAATAATCATCATTTTAAGTTAATCATATCATTACTCCATCTCAACAAGAACAACCCTCAGCATCAACTGACACCAGCATGAGGGACCTCTCAGTTGTACAAACACAAGCAATATATGCAAGTAATACACAATAAGGTACAAGTAGAACAAGTATCACATAATTAGCAAATAGGCAAACCCAAACAATTTAAACATATGCAAATGGTATATGTCTGTCCTATGGCTGATGATATCATTTGTCGGCTGTATAGCCAACCCGACATGTCCTGGTAGCTAACCATGGACAGAAACACCCATCGCGGAGCAAGTAGGTTTGAGCTATAACCCCCTTGCTACTACCGGCTCAACCCAGAGCCAGTGAAATAACCACTACTGTGGCTACTACCCAGACATGTGTTTAAAAGCTCAACCTAGAGCGAGTGGAATAACCACTACTGCTGCTACTACCCAAGCATCACAATCTTTGACCTGGAGCAAGCGGAACGAACCACCATCCTTGCTACTACACAGGTATCTCAAGCACTGACGCAGAGCAAAGGGACGAACCACAATCCTTGCTACTGCCAAGGTATCTCAAACATATATTCATTCAATTTAAAATCAATCATCATTGTTATCAAATCTCAAACATTAACCTAGAGCAAGCGAAACGAACCACAATCCTTGCTACTACCCAGATGTCACAAATACACATCTATTCATAATCACTCTTCATTATTACCAATTCTCAAACAATGACCCAGAGCAAGCGGGACGAACCACGACCCTTGCTACTACCCAGGTATCACAGACATACATTCATTCAAAACTCCATAATTAAACTAATTTATCATAATCCTCCTTCCCTATCTCATACCCAGAACAAGTGGACAACGCCACTACCTACCACCTGGGGTCACACGTCACATTCAACATTTTTCATCATTATTCATTTACCACATTCATTCATTAATCATATATGCATCTCTGGCATACTCGCCACATGTTCAAGCATCCTCAATCAATCATAATCATTTAATCATTAATCATATACGTATACATACTCAGCCATAATTCAATGCTTATCACAGCCATCCGGCTCATACTATACACAACACTTTTACCATCATCCTCAGCAACTAATACAATCATCATTACTCATCATTCATCATTGATTCTCACTTTACTTCATCCACAAGTTACCACATGTCCTAGCTTTTTTTCATTACTAGGCATAAAACTCTCAAAAGAGTAGTTCTTTGCTTTAGAAAGCTCCCAGTATGCCTCAACGAGGTGCTTTATGTCCTGCATCTGAAAACCAAAATATTTGTATGGAATGAGAACCGGAGGTTCTCAACATGGTAACGGTTCCCACATAATTAACATAAAGGTCCCGGAAAAGGCAAAGGCAATTCTAGAACTTCTGACAATAGATTCATACTTACAACTAAAATTGAAAAACCATAAATAGGGTGGGGTATCTAAAGATTATTGATTCTATCTCAATTCTAACTAAATTCCCAAATTCATCGCCTTTCCTCCAACCCTCCGAAACACCGGTGGACAGACAAATGATACAAACAAAGTAAACACAAGTAGAACATAGATACAACAAGTAACCAATATAGGTGATAAGCATAGATATTCAAATAAGCAAAGCCAAGCAGTGCAAAACCAAAGAAGACACATAAATGCATATGATGCATGCCTTTCCTACTGGCCGTGAGCTCACGTGTCGGTTACTTTGCCAGAACCCGACACACCTGGTAGCTAACCCGGATATCGTCCTCTTGAAAACCGGTGGGTGGTACACCACCATGAACTCCACCTGGCGGACGGTACACCACCACGAACCCCACCATTGCAAGCGGTACATGATGAGCGGATAATTTATTCGCTTTTTGGCATTGTTTTTAGGTAGTTTTTAGCATGTTTTAGTGACTTTTTAGTATATTTTTATTAGTTTTTATGAAAAAATCACATTTATGGACTTTAATATAAGTTTGTGTGTTTTTCTATAATTTCAGGTATTTTCTGGCTGAAATTGAGGGACCTGAGCAAAAGTCTGATTCAGAGGCTGAGAAAGGACTGCAGATGCTGTTGGATTCTGACCCTCCTGCACTCGAAATGGATTTTCTGGAGCTACATAAGCCAAATTGGCGTGCTCTCAATTGCGTTGGAAAGTAGACATCTTGGGCTTTCCAGCTATGTATAATAGCTCATACTTTGCCTGAGATTTGATGGCCCAAACTGGCGTTCAAACACCCACTAGAGACCCTTTTCTGGCGTTTAACGCCGGAATTGGCACCAGAACTGGAGTTAAACGCCCAAACTGGCATCCAAGCTGGCGTTTAACTCCAAGAATGGCCTATGCATGTGAAAGCTTCAAAGCTCAGCCCAAACACAAACCAAGTGGGTCCTGGAAGTGGATTTCTGCACAATTTGTACTTAGTTACTTATTTTCTGTAATCCCTAGTAACTAGTTTAGTATAAATAGCACTTTTGACTATTGTATTTTATCTTTGGATCATCTTTTGATCTTTTGATCACTTGGAAGGAGGCTAGCTATTCGACCATGCCTAGACCTTTTTCTCTTATGTATTTTCCAATGGTGGAGTTTCTACACCTCATGATTAAGGTGCAGAGCTCTGCTGTCCTTCATGAATTAATACAAGTACTATTGTTTTTCTTTCAATTCACGCCTACTTCTTCTCCAAGGTATACTCTTGTACTTAATTTAGTTAAGTCAGAATGAAGGGGTGACCCGTGACAATCACCCACTATCTTCGTTACTCGCTTAGCCAAGATCCGTGTGCCTGACAACCACAAGTGGTCTACATGATGTTCAGCATAGTCATTGGGCGACAACCTGATGAGTGGATAATTTATACGCTTTTTGGCATTATATTTTAGGTAGTTTTTAGTATGTTTTAGTTACTTTTTAGTATATTTGTATTAGTTTTTATGCAAAAATCGCATTTCTAGACTTTACTATGAGTTTGTGTATTTTTTTTGTGATTTCAGGTATTTTCTGGCTAAAATTGAGGGACCTGAGCAAAAATCTGATTCAGAGGCTGAGAAAGGACTGCAGATGCTGTTGGATTCTAACCTCTCTGCACTCGAAGTAGATTTTCTGGAGCTATAGAAGCCTAATTGGCGCACTCTCAATTGCGTTGAAAAGTAGACATCTTGGGCTTTCCAACAATGTATAATAGTCCATACTTTGCCCGAGATTTGATGGCCCAAACTGGCGTTCAAACACCCACCAGAGACCCTTTTCTGGAGTAAAATGCCAGAACTGGCACCAAAACTGGAGTTAAACGCCCAAACTGGCACCAAAGCTGGCGTTCAACTCCAAGGATAGCCTATGCACATGAAAGTTTCAAAGCTCAACCTAAGCACACACCAAGTGGGCCCGGAAGTGGATTTCTGCACTATCTACTCATTTTCTGTAAACCTAGGTTACTAGTTTAGTATAAATAGCACTTTTTTACTATTGTATTTCATCTTGGGATGATTTTTTAATCCTTTGATCAGGTCTTCTTCCCCTGTTTTTGAATTCTTATGCCATTTGGGAGGCTGGCCATTCGGCCATGCCTAGACCTTTTGTTCTTATGTTTTTTCAACGGTGGAGTTTCTACACCTCATAGATTAAGGTGAGGCTCTGCTGTTCCTCATGAATTAATGCAAGTACTATTATTTTTCTTTCAATTCCCGCCTACTTCTTCTCTAAGATATACTCTCGTACTTAATTCAGTTAAGTTAGACTGAAGGGGTGATCCGTGACAATCACCCACTATCTTCAGTACTTGCTTAGCCAAGATCCGCGTGCCTGACAACCACAAGCGGTCTACATGATGTTCAACGTAGTCATTGGACGCCAGTTGGAGTATAATCTCTTTGGTCTCTGATCCATGCGTTTGACTAGCATCTCCTGACAACGGAGCATTCAAATCACTGAGATTAGAACCTTCGTAGTATAGGCTAGAAATGATTGGCAGCATTTCTGAGATCCGGAAAGTCTAAACC
The DNA here is from genome assembly GCF_000817695.3 of Arachis duranensis. Taxonomy (NCBI): domain Eukaryota; kingdom Viridiplantae; phylum Streptophyta; class Magnoliopsida; order Fabales; family Fabaceae; genus Arachis; species Arachis duranensis. The sequence goes on from NC_029781.3 coordinate 29,696,452, forward strand.
TTGTCTGTGGTATTCCGAGTAGGATCTGGGAGGGGATGACTGTGACCAGCTTCAAACTCGCGACTGTTGGGCGCAGTGACAATGCGCAAAAGGATCAATGGATCTTATTCCGACATAAGTGAGAACCGACAGATGATTAGCTCTGCGGTGAGAACCATAGCCAGACCATTTTCACTGAGAGGAAGGATGGTAGCCATTGACAACGGTGATCCACCAACTTACAGCTTGCCATGGAAGGGAGTGCGCATGATTGGACGAAGACAATAGGAAATCAGAGGTTCAGAAGCAACAAAGCATCTCAAAACGCTTATCTGAAATTTCCTCCAATGAATTACATAAGTATCTCTATCTTATTTTATGTTTATTTATCTTTTAATTATCAACACCTCATAACCATTTGAATCCGCTTGACTGAGATTTACAAGATGACCATAGCTTGCTTCAAGCCGACAATCTCTATGGGATCAACCCTTACTCACGTAAGGTATTCCTTGGACGACCCAATGCACTTGCTGGTTAGTTGTACCGAGTTGTGAAAGGTGTGATCACAATTTCGTGCACCAAATTTTTGGCGCCGTTGCCGGGAATTGTTCAAGTTTGGACGGTTCATCTTGTTGCTTAGATTAGGTAACCTTTTTTTTTCTTGTTTCAACCTTTATTTTCTTTTCAAAAAAAAATATTTTGTGTCTCTTGTTTGAGTCTAGTGTCAAATTCTAAGTTTGGTCTCAATTGCATGTTTTCAAATTTTCTCAAGTTTTCAAAAAAATTCATGCATTGTGTTCTTCTGTGATCTTCAAGTTGTTCTTGATGAATTCCTTTGTCTGATCTCATGATTTTCCTGTTTTGTGTTTTATGTTGTTTTTCATATGCATTTTCAAAATCATAGTGTCTGAACATTCAAAATTTCTAAGTTTGGTGTCTTGCATGTCTCTCTTTTCCTAAAAATTTTCAAAAATATGTTCTTGATGTTCATCATGATCTTCAAAGTGTTCTTGGTGTTCATCTTGACATTCAAGGTGTCCTTGCATGCATTACTTGTTTTGATCTTGCATTTTCATGTTTTATTTCATTCTGTTGTTTTTCTCTCTCTTCATTAAAAATTTAAAAATTCAAAAATAAAAAATATATATTTTCAAGTAAACAATACAGAGAAATGAAGGTTTAGAACATAAAGCAGAAGAATCACAGAGAAAAAGAGCTCACTGGCGTTAAAACGCCAGTAAAGAGGCACTATGGGCGTTAAACGCCAGAATGGCTATCATTCTGGGCGTTTAACGCCAGTAATGGTATCATTCTGGGGGTTAAACGCCAGAATGGATAGCGTTCTGGGCATTTAACGCCAGAACAGGCAGCATTCTGAGCATTTAGAAAAACGCCCAGTAAAAAAGGATTTCTGGCGTTTAACGCCAGTCAGGTACCAGGGCATTAAACGCCCAAAGTGGTAGCATTATGGGTGTTAAACACCAGAATGGATAGCATCCTGGGCGTTTAACGCCAGGATGACACAAGGGAGGTGATTTTGTTTCCAATTCAAATTTTTTTCAAATTTTCATATTTTAACTCATAATTTTTTGAATATCTTTGAAAATCCTTGCTAACAATTAATATTTTGGTTCAAAAATTTCAAGTTTGTTACTTTCTTGTTAAGAAAGGTTCAATCTTTGGATTTTAGAATCATATCTTTTAGTTTCTTGTTATCCAAGTAATCAATTTTAAAAATCAAATCTTTTTAATTTCTTTTTCAATCATATCTTTTCAAATCATATATTTTTCAAATCTTTTTCAAAATAGATTTCAATCATATCTTTTAAAATTTTGATTTCAAAATATTTTTCTAACTTCTTATCTTTTCAAAATTATTTTCAAATCTTTTTCAACTAACTACTTGATTTGTTTGTTTTAATTTTAGAAAGTTGACTTATTCAAACCCACCTAACCACTTTTCCACTTTCAATTTTTGAAAATCACTAACCATTTTTTTAAAAAAAAAATCTTTTTAATTAACTAACTGTTTTAGTTTTTAATTTTCGAATACACACTCTCTCATCTATTTCTATTTATTTGCTAACACTTCTCTTCAACTTATAATTCAAATAATCTCTCTCCCTCTGTGTTCGAATTCTTCTTACTCTCTCTTTACCTCATTCCTCTATTCTTCTTTTCTTCTGACACCTCAAGGAATCTCTATACTGTGACATAGAGGATTCTACTACTCCCTTTGTTCTCATCTTTTTCAGATGAGAAAAAACAGGGATAAAAACATTCTTCTTGAAGCTGATTCTGAACCTGAAAAGACTGTGAAGAAGAAGCTAAGAGAAGTTAAAGCACAACACTCCGGAGAGGACCTTACAGGGAATTTCGAAAAAGAAGCAGACATGGCAGCCGAACCCAACAACAATGCAAGAGATGCAAGGAAGATGCTTGGTGACTATACTGCACCAACTTCCAACTTTTATGGAAGAAGCATCTCAATTCCTGCCATTGGAGCAAACAACTTTGAGTTTAAGCCTCATTTAGTTTCTCTAATGCAGCAGAATTACAAGTTTCATGGACTTCCATCGGAAGATCCTCATCGGTTCTTAGCTGAATTCTTACATATCTGTGATACTGTCAAGACCAATGGGGTAGATCTCGAGGTTTACAGACTTAAATGAAGTTTTGAGAAGCTTCCTTATTTAGTGGAAACATGTTCATTGTAACGCACCACTTATTTCCTTTACCAATTTATAAGCAAACTTTTACCTCGGATTTTTTTTAAATAGAGTTTAACTTTCTCTTTCGTCCTTGCTATAATTTTTATACACGCTTGTTTGAATATGGACTTTGAGAATTTTTGAACAAGCATTTGATTTTCTTCCGAGTTTTGTGAATTACTTTTGGTTAAGTTGTGCACCTAACTATCTTTCTAAAATATTTGAGGAAATACTTTAGCTCTTAGCCAAACTTGTGTGCATTTTGTTTTTAAAACTCTACATAATCTACTTCAACATGAAATTGTATTAAAGCAAAGCCACGTTTATGCTTTTGTTACTCTCTTGAAGAATGCTTATTGCTTGACCTTTCTTTTAGACTACAAAGTGATTTTTCCGCAAGTTTTCGATTCTTTTAAGGACAATGTATTCAGAAGTATTTTAATTATGCTCTTGAGTTTTGTGAGCTTTGTCTTGGGTTTGAGATATTCTTTTCTGTAAACCTCATACTTTTTCAACTCAACTTGAAATTGTTTCAAACTAATGCGCTAATCTTCTGCTTATTGGTCCTATTGAATTTCTATGATCTAAAGGTTATCTTTGGAGTTGTCAATCAATTTATTTCTGGCAAACTTCTTTGCTTGAGCATCCTTGTTTATCTGGAACTGGATATATTCTCTCAAATCTATGAGTACTATCCTTGACATTTGACTCTCCTTTCTAAATCTTGTATCCTTCTGAGTAGACTCGAGAATTGTTTGATATCACGTGTGACTTGTAGATGTGGTAACGCGTTAGTTCTTTAAAATGTGATATGTGTATATGGAAGTTGAAGCAGTAGGTGTGCAACGTTATGAGTTGTAGGTATTTTGTTCTTTGCGAACAGGTTTGCAGTTGTTAGGCTTATGATCGACTATGAGGTTGCAAAGTGTTTGATGGAGTTAGGAAGTTGAAGCTTTGAGGTTGGTACGAGATTAGTGTGCGGGTGTTAAGCACGTCGTTGTAACCTCATCCCGTTTTATAGCCTTCGATGCCTTGCTCTACTACCACATGTTGAACCATGTCACTGACGATCAGATTTCTGCTAGTAAAGAATTCACAATAAATTCTCGTTGCAAGTATAGTTTCTAAACTAACAAGAATCCTTTCGTACAAAAGTTTGGTTGTCACAAGTAACAAAACCTAATAAAATTTATAAACTGAAGTATTCAAACCTCGGGTCGTCTTCTCAAGGAATTGCAGGGAGGTGTAATTTATTATTGGTTAAAGAAAACAGTATAATTTTGGGTTTTTAAAATAAGGAACATGTTATTTTAAATGGCAAGAAAAATAAATTAATAATTATAAAATCTCTTGGCAAGGTATAAGAAATTGAAGTCCTATCCTAGTTATCTTTATCAGGTGTGATGAGAATTGGACTCTGCTCCCACTTTAGTTAGCCCTTACTAAATAAAGGAAAGTTAAGCAAACTAATTAATTTGATCCTCAAGTCCTAGTCAACTTCTATGGAAAGAGTAGAGTTATTGAAGTACACATTAATCAGCAAAGAATTCCAATTTCAATCAACAACTGAGTTTGATAACTCAAGTGTTACTAATTACTCAACCAAAGCCAAAAAGGAAAAATAAATCTAAATTAAATTAAAAGCATTCATAAATAAAATAAGGAGAAAAATCAAATCTGAAATACCTCAAATTGCATTAATAAAAGAAATCAAATCTAACATAGCAAAGTTCATAAATTAATTTGAAAAAATAAATAAAAGGAACATTAAACTTGGAAATTGAGAAGAAGAAATCCTAAATCCTTTAAGAGGAATCCTAATCCTAAATCCTAAGAGAGAGAAGAGAGCCTCTATCTCTCTAAAACTACATCTAAAAACTAAAATTATGAATTATGAATGAATGGTCAGTATGAATTGAGTCTCTGCATGTTCCTTGGCTTTATTCTGTGTTTCTGGGCCGAAAACTAGGTCAAAACGCGGCCCAAAATTGTCCCCAGCATTTCCTGAATTTTTTTGCAGATCGCGCATGTCACGCGTACGCGTCGGTCATGCGTACGCGTCGTTTGACGATTTTCCTCTCCACGCGTGCACATCAGGCACGCGCTCGCATCGTTTGCGCAAAATCCAATCCACGCGTACGCGTCAAGCACGCGTACACGTCGCTGTGATTTTGTCCAAATCGCGCACACGCGTCAGCCATGCGTGCGCGTCGCTGTTCGCTGGTTGTCTCCTCTATTTCTTGTGCTCCTTCCCTTTTTGCAAGCTTCCTCTCCATTCTCTAAGTCATTCCTGCCCTATGAAGCCTGAAACACTTAACACACGGATCACGGCATCGAATGGTATAAAGGAGAATTAAAATACGTAATTAAAAGATCTCTAGGAAGCAGGTTTTCAACCATGGAATAAGTTTGGGAAAGAATTGTAAAATCATGCAAATCATATGAATAAGTGGGCAAGAATTTGATAAAAACCACTTAATTAAACACAATATAAACCATAAAATAGTGGTTTATCAACCTCCCCACACTTAAACATTAGCATGTCCTCATGCTTAGCTTAAGGAGATAAAATAAATGAGTAGGGAAAAGCAAGACTCATGCAATGCAACCTATGAATGTGAATGCAACTAAATGCTAAGATGTTTCTATCTACTTGGTTAAAAACAAACAAGTTCTCCAAGACAAATACAAACCAAATTCCACTAATTCAAATTATATAGTGAAAATAAGTAAACTTTTAAGAAGATATCTCATGAAAGCAGGGAACATAAAATCAAGCACTGAACCCTTACTGGTAGTGTATATCACTCTAACTCTCAAGTGTCTAGGGTCAATCACTCTACTCTTCTCTAATCATGCTTTCTAAACTTTGTTCTTCATCTAACCAATCAAAAAATATTTAATGTATCAATGCAAACATCATGAGGTCTTTTCAAGGTTGTAATGGGGCTAAGGTAAGGGTGAGGGTATATATATATGGCTAAGTGAGCTATAAATTGAATCATTGAATAACCCAAGCTCTCACCTAACACACACACACACTCTATGTAACTCTAATTTCATGCCTAGCTACCCATAATTCTCACTTTTGTATCACATACTCATGTACCAAATATTTCTTTAATTTCACCACATATGCATTGATCTTTTATTAAACTTAGTATTGGGGTAATTTTGTCCCCTATTTATTTATTTATATTATATATTTTTTTCTTCTCTTTTTTATTTATTTTTTATATGGAAATATACAAGTAAACATAACATATCAATGCACATGGACTTTTAATTTTTCTGGTCTCACATGAGTAGGTACCCAAATTCCCAATATTTAAATAAAGTAGAAGCACAACACATTCCCTATCAACCCATGTTCCCACAGTTTCCCCATACTTAGTTAACACACAATCTCTATCTTAAGCTAACCAAAGATTTAAACTAGGTAATTACTTATTTTTCTGCTTAAGGCTAGTGATGTGGTAAAATATAGAACAAATGGGGATTAAAAGGCTCAAAGTGGCTAACAAAGGTAATTAAAAGGGTAGGCTATTTGGGGTAAGTGAGATAGTAATCAAATAATGGCCTCAATCATATGCATGCATTTAAATACACTAAACATTGGACATATAGGATAGAACAAAGTAAAAAACGTACAATCATAGAGAAGAAAACACACAAGAATAAAAATTTATGGCTAAATAATGTAACCATATAATTAAGCTCGAGTCTCACAGGTTGTGTGTTCTTAGCTATAAACTATGTTCCAAATACAAGCTTCAAACAAGTTTAACACAAAAGTTTTGCTTTAAATTAGTGAAAATTTTCAAAAATAGGGTCTTAAAAAGAAACTTATTACTTCAACTAAGTAATGGTAGAAGAACATGCACAAAATCAAACAAACATGCAATTACACATGCAAATGCAGCAATGAACTAACAAAGAAAAATAAAAACTGGTGTTGAGAAGGGGCTAACTAACTCGCGAAGATCGGTATCGACCTCCCCACACTTAAAGATTGCACCGTCCTCGGTGCATGCAAAGATGTGCAGGTGGGCCGGGGTTGTGATTCCTCAGCGGGTGCTCCTTTCGTTCCGCTCTTCGCCGGTGGCTTGTTAGAGGCTTTCTCTTTACCCTTTTTGGTGGCCATCCTGAAAGGGAAAAGAGGAGTAGCATGTAAGTCCAAGGGTTAGAGCAAGGAAGAGGACAGTGCAAGTAATAATCGATGCCCAGGTAAGGAAAAGAGTGAACGAAAGAAATGGTCGCGATTCCATGTGAGCAGTTCATCAATGGAAATATAGCAAGGCATGGTAAGTATTGGATGCAAGATGTTTATTAGCATGCCGGCAAAGGCATGAGTAGCATAGATCAAGCATCAAAAATTAAAAATATATTATTACTCGTAACAAACCGACAATTACGTTTGTATAGACAATTATAATTAATTAATAAAATGTGGAAAGGGTTTTGTGAAAAACAGGCATTAGAGTAGAAGGATAGAATAATGAAGAATTCACAATGTCATACGGGTTTTTTCACAAAGACTTAGTATGCATGTTTAATATGATAGGGGCGAATGAAATTGGAACATGCAAGCATTCCAAAAACAATTAATATGCATTGTCAAACAACTCCATAATAATCCACAAGCAATAGTATAAGACCCAAATAAAGTTCTAACACCAACATAAAAATGCATGAAAAAGAAAGAAAAAGAGACCATAAATAATTATGCTAAAAAGAAAATTAAGAAGAAAGAAAAATAATTTAATGCAGTAATTAAAAGATGAATGAAAGTATGCAAATAAATTAAGTAGAAGAAAGTGAAAGAGAATAGGGATGAGAAGGGAGGAGAGAAAAGTGCAAAAGGTAGAAGAAGAATGAAGAAGAGAAGAGGGAGGAGAGGAAGAAAGAAATAGGATTTGAAAAGAGAAGAAAAGAAAACTGATTAGGTGGCGCGCTGCGTGCAAGGTGCACGACGCTAACGGCGCGAACGCATCACGCACGCGGACGCGTGGGTGAGTGTATAGGGGAGGGACGCGAGAGCGTCCATCACGTGCATGCGCGATTAGGGATCGTGCAAAATGCACGAAGCCATCCGCACTCCCGCACAACTCTCTGTGCGAAACCCCAATAACGCCGATTTACACACCCACGCGTACGCGTCAGTAACGCTTACGCGTGGGTTGAACTTTTTGCAGGGGGCGCGTACGCGTGAGGCACGCATATGCGTGGTGTCGCATGTGTGCCACGCACCACTCCCGCGCGTCTCTCGTGCAACTCTCTATTCAGTTTCGCTACACAAACGGCGCGTGCGCGTCGTAGACGCTTACGCGTCGTTCACCCCCTTATTTTTTTAATTTTTTTAATTTTTTATTTTTTATGCAAAATACAGAATGCAGTATGTAGATGCTGATGTAGATGTTATGAATAATTCCAGGTTCAATAAAATAAAATAAAACTCAAAAACAAACAAAACTAAATAAAATTATAATTGAAAAATGAACGATCATACCATGGTGGGTTGTCTCCCACCTATCACTTTTAGTTAAAGTCCTTAAGTTGGACATCTGGTGAGCTCCCTATCATGGTGTCTTATGCTTGAACTCATCCAAGAATCTCCACCAATGTTTGTAACTCCAATGGCCTTCGGGATCCCAAACTAGGCGCAAAGAGCCTTCAAGCAAGTTAAAGCAAGTGACAAGGCCCCAAGAGTGTTGATTGCTAGAATGAATTATGGGGTCCCAAACTTTGCTTTTGCACCCGTCTTCTTGTTGATCATCACTGTTCCAACCAGGTGACAAGTGATTTGAATTCTCACTGGAGCGTCTGATAAACCACTATTTTATGGTTTATCTTATGCTCAATTGAGTGGTTTTTATCAACTCTTTACCCACTTATTCATACTATTTGCATGAGTTTACGTTTTCCTTCCGGATTTTGTGCTATGATTAAAAACATGCTTCTTTGGTCTTATATTTGTTAATATTAATCCTCTTTTATTACCATTAGATGCCGTGATATGTGTGTTAAGTGATTTCAGGGATTAGCGTCCAAACAACTTCCTAGACTCATTCAATCGGGCTCTACACCAACCTTTGCATTTAAACTTTGAGCTTTCCACCATATTGAATCTTGCATGACGACTCCTACCACTAACCATCTCCCTCTTACTCTTAAAGCCACAAAGAGCTCTAAGTTGACCATCCGTCTCTAGTAGCCCATATTCAAGTGGGAAAGTAAAGGTTAAGGATAAGAATTTTACCCACTTGAATGTTGTATTGGACGGTAATGGCTTTGGGAGAGGTGTTTCTAATGATCTTGTAAGCTCCACTCCCTTGTGCTCTTCTCTGACAACTTTTACCTTTTTGCAAGCTTCTTTAAATTCAACCTCTTCCTCTTGGTAGCTTTCTTCCAATTCAATCTCTTCTTCATTATTCACCAAGGGCATAGGAGGTTGTGCTTTTTCTTCTTTAATCTCCATGTCAAGTCCAATGGGAGAGAATTCAAATGTAGATAAGAATTCATCAATGATTGAATCCATCTCTTGATCATCCCCTTCAAAGTCTTCAACCATGATATGCCTTGGAGGTTGTACACCCTCCTCAACATCAATTGCAAACGTCTTAGAATGAGGCTCTATGACTTGAGTTTCCCATGGAAGTTCTGCATCTCCTAAGTCTTCAACCACTTCTTCCTCTTCAATGGCAGGCGTAGCTTCTTCCAATTGTTCCAATACAAAATCGTGCTGCTCACTGTCCACTGGAGTTTCTAACTTCTCCTTCATGCCACGTTCTTCAGTAGATTCTCCACATGAAGCCATGGGGGTTCCTTGAATGTCCGAACGTCGGGAAGGTAATCGATTTATCACTTGATCCAGTTAGCGAAGGGTTGCATGAAGTTTTTCCACTGTTTCCTTAAGATGATCCCTTGATTCTTGTTGTGCTCGGCTATTATAAGTAGGATCATAGTGCTCTTGGATTGATGGATATGGAGATGGTGAATATTGAGGTGATGGTTCTTGGGAGTAATTGGGTTGGAATTGGGGTGGTTCTATATATGGTTCATATGGCTCACAAGGTGGTTGGTATGATGGTTGAGGGTTAGGGTCATATGGAGGTGAATGGCAGAAAGGGGCTTATGAGTATGGTGGTCCAAAGTCATGTTGAGGGGGGTTCATAGGTATATGGTGGTGGTTGTTAATAATCAAAAGAGTGCTCACCATAGCCATTGCCTTGATATGCATCACAGAATGGTTGTTGATAGTCCATTGGAGGTGGTTGTTGTCATGAGGGTTGATTAAATCCTTGTGGCTCATCCCATCTTTGATTGTTCCATCCTTGATGCATGTTCTCATTGTAATCTCCTCTTTCTGCAATATAGTTGTAACCAGACTCATAGCCAAAGGGGTGAGAATTCATAGTAGTAAAGGAAAATAAAAATAAAAACAAATAAAAAGAAAATATTTACAATAACCAATAATAAGGCACACGTTTGCAATTCCCCGGCAACGGCACCATTTTGACGATTAGATTTCTGCTAGTAAAGAATTCACAATAAATTCTCGTTACAAGTATAGTTTCTAAACTAACAAGAATCCTTTCGTACAAAAGTTTGGTTGTCACAAGTAACAAAACCCAATAAAATTTATAAACTAAAGTATTCAAACCTCGGGTCGTCTTCTCAAGGAATTTCAGGTAGGTGTGATTTATTATTGGTTAAAGAAAATAGTATAATTTTGGGTTTTTAAAATAAGAAACAGGTTATTTTAAATGACAAGGAAAATAAATTAATAATTATAAAATCTCTTGGCAAGGTATAAGATATTGAAGTCCTATCCTAGTTATCCTTATCAGGCGTGATGGGAATTGGACTCTGCTCCCACTTTAGTTAGCCCTTACTAAATAAAAGAAAGTTAAGCACACTAATTAATTTGATCCTCAAGTCCTAGTCAACCCCTATGGAAAGACTAGAGTTATTGGAGTACAAATTAATCAGCAAAGAATTCCAATTTCAATCAACAGCTGAGTTTGATAACTCAAGTGTTACTAATTACTCAACCAAAGTCAAAAGGGGAAAATAAATCTAAATTAACTTAAAAGCATTCATAAATAAAATAAGAAAAAAAATCAAATCTGAAATACCTCAAATTGCATTAATAAAAGAAATCTAATCTAACATGGCAAAGTTCATAAATTATTTTGGAAAAATAAATAAAAGGAACATTAAATTTGGAAATTGAGAAGAAAAAATCTTAAATCCTTTAAGAGGAATCCTAATCCTAAATCCTAAGAGAGAGGAGAGAGCCTCTCTCTCTCTCTCTCTAAAACTACATCTAAAAACTAAAATTATGAACTATGAATGAATGATCAGTATGATTTGAGTCTCTGCATGTTCCCTGGCTTTATTCTGTGTTTCTGGACCGAAAACTGGGTCAAAACGCAGCCAAAAAATGTTCCAGTGTTTCTTGAATTTTCTGCAGATCGCGTATGTCACGCGTACACGTCGGTCACACGTACGCGTCGTTTGACGATTTTCCTCTCCAGACGCGCACGCGCTCGCATCGTTTGCGCAAACTCCAATCCATACGTACGCGTCAAGCACGCGTACGCGTCGCTGGGAATTTCTCCAAATCGCGCGCAAGCGTTAGCCATGCGTGCGCGTCGCCGTTCGCTGGTTGTCTCCTTTATTTCTTGTGCTCCTTCCCTTTTTGCAAGCTTCCTCTCCATTCTCTAAGTCATTCATGCCCTATGAAGCCTGAAACACTTAACACACGGATTACGACATCGAATGGTATAAAGGAGAATTAAAATACATAATTAAAAGATCTCTCGGAAGCAGGTTTTCAACCATGGAATAAGTTTGGGAAGGAATTGTAAAATCATGCAAATCATATGAATAAGTGGGCAAGAATTTGATAAAAACCACTCAATTAAACACAATATAAACAATAAAATAGAGGTTTATCAATCACCTTTTGCATTGAGCCTGTCTTGTAATGTTTGCGTTCCAACCATACTCCTACTTTTGTATCCTTATGCATACGATAATCCAAGTATTTGAAAACCATATATAAGTTTATATGTTGAGATATTTTTGCTTCTTCCTTAAATGTGTTCAAGAGTGAACTGTTATGAGATTTCTTTCATTTTGTATCAATTTTCGAGGGCGAAAATTTTTATAAGGTGGGTAGAATGTAAAACCCAGAATTATTGAAAAAAGACTATCACGAGCTAATTTCAAATTCAGTATTTTTGTAGCTTTAATTTCAAAAATTTCTTTTTTTAGGAAAGACTAAAGCTAGTTTCGATTAATTGAATTTAAAATAAATTGAAACTTATTATCCAATTTTAAAATATTAGATTATTTTCTATATTTAAATTATAAAATTGACAATTATGAAATAATAGGAATTTTATATGATTTGGACTAAATAATTAATGTTTTAAAATATTGATATTACTGTTTTGGGAAAATAAAGAATTTAATCATATTATTTTTAATTATTATATTTGAACATTTTATTAAAAATAAATTGTAAAATTGATGAACAAACAATATTTTATACATTACTATTGTTTGATTAGAATTTATTTCTAATTACTATATTGTCTCTATTTTTATTTAAAATTACTAAAATGCCTCTAACCTTAATTTTTTTAAAATAAAACCTTAATCTTGAAAACCTAACCCAATGACCGGTTCCTTCAGCCACACACCAACCTTTCCTTGCTCTCAGCAGCAGCAACACAAACACTTCCCCCTTCCTCAAACCTATACACAGCCATAGTAGCAGAACAGAGAGAGAGAGTGGGGAAGAGAGGAGGGGCGATGATGGCTGTGGCCTCACTACCGCCGCTGTCCAGCTCAACACCGCCATCCCATCTTGCCGCGCCGTCATTCACGCCTTGAGGGCTGTCACGCAAAGGAAGAGAGAAGAGGGCGTGGAGGAAGAAGGGGAGGAGAGGGAAAGGACTGTGCCAGCGTCGCGCCTCACCGCCGCGCCGAGGGTCCCTTTCCTGCTAGATCTGCCGCCGTCAAGCATGAAGGGAGGAGGAAATGGCGTCGCGGGTTGGGGCTGATCCTCTTGCTGCCGTTTCATCGTTGCTGCGGCTGAGTTACGGCCGTTGGATCTGACCGGAGAGGGAGGTGGTGACGGTGGTGGATGTTGGTGCTGGGTTAGCGCCGTCACTGCTGCCAACTCCGGGGTGCCGTTCAAGCCGTGCCCAGCCACCGTGAAACCAAGTCCGCCGTCGCCGTTGTGACGCGCCGGGGGGAGGCAGCCTGCGGATAGGAGGAGCGATGCGATGGGCCTATCCTGAACTGCTCCGTTCTTATTTCTCGTTGCGGTAAGCGTTTACATTCTAGAACCCTTGAAAATCTGCACCTTGTTATATTTGGGTAGGAACCTAAGGTTTTGATAACGTAGAGCTGAGGTCGGGTTATGGTATGTCACGGTTAGAGCTATTGTGCTGTTACGGGTAGTTGGAGCTGAGGCTGCCTCTGCCGCCGGAGAGCGCTCTGCCAGTAAGTGTTTTAAATTGTGGTTTCTGTCCTTTTGAATTTCGAAAAGGTTTTGATGCTGCGTGGTTATTATAGTTGACCCACCGGAGCTTCTGGCCACTACCGGAGCTATTGTCGGGTCGGTCCGGAATCGCAGCTGCTTCATTTTGTTATTTCAGTATGTAATTATGTTTCGAAAGCCCTGCCTTAGTGACCCAGACGTGTATTAAAGCCTTTACGATATAAATGTTCTTGGAATTTAGTAACTGAGGTTGTTTGTTGTAATTTAGAGCTGTTTATGTTGCTGCAAAAATGTGTGGGGCTGTGCTTTGAGGCTGCCTTTGGTTTCGGGTTGAGGCGGAAAGGTCTCGGTGAGTCGTTTGGGTTATGGATTTGCGTTTTGAAGTAGGAGAGCTTTTCGAAAGCTACATTTTATATATTGGAATTATTACATATGGATACTGATGTGAGACAATGTGTATTTGGTGATTGTATCAGCCTTATGTATTGTTTGATTGTCTCGAATGATTATGAATGTTTGTTTGGCTGAATTGTTGTGCGGCTTTGTAAAACGGAATGTTTTTGAAGTTGATTCTTTAAAGATTTGAAATTTGAGTTTAATCCGTTAGGGATTGAATCGAGTTGAGTTGACTTTTTTGATAATGTGAAAAATAGAATACTATTTAAAATTCAGCCTGGTTTGTTTTAAATGATTTTGTTTTTTGATATATGATTGTTGCTAAACTGTTTGTTTGAAGCTTTCGAAATGAGTTTTATCGGCTAATAATGAATTGATTTTGAAATGGTTTCCTTGAGATATGCAAATGAGGCGACTGTTGGATTTAGCTTGAGTTTGAATTAATTTTTAGATTTTGGATTGTTGAAAGGGATTGAGGAACGGTTTAGTTGGGACCCGTTTGAATTAATTTTTAGATTTTGGATTGTTGAAAGGGATTGAGGAACGGTTTAGTTGGGACTCGAACCGGGTGGCAACGTCCAAGTTTTAAGGGAGGTGCTGCCGAAATTTCTATAAAAGTCTGAGACTTGTTTCAAAAAGCTATTTAAAAAGGTTTGGATTTACTAAGAACTCTCCAGTTCTTACCCCTATTTCCACCCCTTTCATCTACAATTGCGAAGGTTTAGTGCGGGGCTACAGGAGCATAGAAGATGATGCTTATGAGTTAAGTTGTTAGAAATTATTTTTTTTCTTGTCGTTTATTGTTTTTAATTTTTAGAGGGGTAGGATTTCTTTTTGAAAATCTTGAAATAAGTCTATGGATATAATGCTATGTGAATATATATATCTATGTGATTAAGTGATTAAAAGTAAAACCTTTTCGTTTTCTTAATTAAATTATCTGTTTGCACACGTGAAGGCTCAATATTTAATAAACATAGTATATAATCAAAAGAATAGAAGTAAGTAGCGCTTGAACTTTTAGTGTGAACATGAGGTGCTAAAAGTTAGGGTGTTACAACTTACATGTTACCACTTCACCGTTTTCCAACTGGTTACAAGGAGCACAAAGACCATTTTTTTTGTGTGGATGAAAACTGCTTGAGTATTTTTTAATTATTGAGAGATGCTTAGTCAATCGGTTAAATGGTTAGGACCAGAGTGAACATTTACTTCATATAAGATAATAGTAAGAAATTTGTCAACATATAGTAAGAAGCTACCAATCACATATATACATACAACTAAGTAAACTAATTAAGCTCAAAATCTTTTTAGATACAACTAAATAAACTAGTTAAGCTCAAAATTTTTTAAGAGACACAGATTAGAGAAGCTCAAAGATTTCATCTGTTTTTTTTTTTTGGTCCGGGTTTAGTCACTACTAATATGAATGAATGTTGAAACATTTCAAAATAAATGAATAACATTAATATCAATTATGATAACCAAGTTGGGTTGGTCTAGTGGTTAGCTCACTAGTCCGCTTAAGCAAGTGTCGGGGGTTCGAATCCCGCCTTGTGCATGCAGCAACCCATTGGCCAACGGCAAACCCTTAAATGGAGCTCAGTACCGCGGCGGATTAGTCCTTGACCTGCCGGGTTGGGGGATACCGTGGGAAACCAAAAAAAAAAAATAAAAAAAAAAATAACAGTATTTACTAAAACTAAAAACACATTGTTAGTGACAGAACAAAGTAAAATAGATTTTATTAGTGGTGCTGTAATAAGGATCACGTGGAAGCACACACCTTGTTGAAGAAACACATTTCTTTTGCTACTATTGTTTTTCTAAAAACAGACCAACACAGAGCATAAAAAGAAAAATGAGGGATTTAGTAAATGCAGAGGTGAATATATATAGTAATGAGAAAAGTGAACTATCATAATTAAAACAAACAAACAAAGCTATATTACTAAAAAGTAACAAAGCTATTAAAACATCATACTAAAAAGAAATAAGAGACACATAAACAAACATCACACGAGCACTCTTATTATCTTCAACCATTCTTTTTTTTATTCAATAAAATACTAAAAAAAAGATAGTTACTGAAGTAAAAAATCTCTAATTAGTTCAACACATGCAAAATATATTTTTGATTCATTGCTGCGCTTTGCGTAGTAAATAGTGGCATAATAACATCACAAAACCATCCTTTTTCCATGTTAAAAAGCAGAACAAAACATGCATAAATCAACATCCTCTAGGGAGTTCAAATGCAGCAAAAAATAATAACATTTAAAGATTTGAAAACTGTACGATGACTAAACAGAAAAAAAAGAGTATAGACACAATAAAATTCAATTTCATCTACTGAATTTTGCTTGAAATACAAGAACTAGTTTTGTTATTTCAACAATTCAACAAAATTAAATCACTACTAAGTTAAATTTGAGAAAAAATTTTGTCATATCTAAGAGACTTGAGAGAAAGATGTGAACAACACCATGACATAGTGACAGCATGGATAGCAAAGTGAAGACGAAGATAACCAATCGATAGGGATGCATTAGGTTTTTCTTTTTTAATAAATTGCAAGAAAATAATAGAAAAAGAGAGGAGGACAACCTATCTAAAAGGAGGAGGACAAGCTACTAGGAGGGAGGAAGGAGGTAGTTCTGGCGACACAGGGTGCAATGGCAGTAGCAGCGGTAAGAGGAACGAAAACGGCAACGACAAAGAGACCAACGTGAAGCAAGAACCCCAAATGAGTCCATGTAGTCTTTAGACACTGTTGGTGGTGGCCAACACTATTGGTGAATAATTTACGGCACGTTTATCATTAAATTTACTGGCGGATAATTTTAAGGTAAAGCATTGTGCATGACCAAAACACAACGTTCCACTAATTAAGCTTATCGACAGATAAATCTGCCGAGTAAATTTGTGCCATTTTTTAATTATTATTAGCGAATTCATCATCAGTAAAGCAAATTCGCCGGTAACGTTTTAATTTAACAAATCTAATGTCAAATTCACCGATAAAACTACTATTAATATGCAATGTTAAATTCGATAAAAATTTCGACGATATTCAATATTTTTCATGTAGTGTTAATCATCGATTATGGCTCAATTTGGACTTTGACCAATTTAATCCATTAATGATCAAACATAGCTTGCACGAAGTATTGAGATAAGAATTTCTAAAGCTTTTAGATGACATTATTGGTTGATCTAAGCCATTGTGATATTTGAGAATGTGTTAAGAATAATTAAAGTTATTAAATTAGTGTGTTCGATCGGAGTCAAACTAAACATAAGAAGATTTGAGACAATAATATCTAATAATTGTTAGATCAATAAGGTTTTTATTCATCTTAGTCCCAAGAGAATTACGAAAAGAATATCTCATAACACTATTCAAATAATAAAATTTTCAACTTGGTTAAGAACTAGATTCACTATAAGAAATTACTACAATAGAAATTGATTTTAAAGGCAAAACAATCTATTACTAATAGCAACCAATTTGACAACCTATAGATTTTTTCTAGGACCAAAATAAAGTTGGCTGCTAATTTTGCTCAGCGAATAATTTTATCAACTGACAAAATTGTTACTAATATCATAACGAGTTGATGACCGATAAAATTTTTTTTAGGATTAGAATAAATTTAGTCACTAAAATCGATAACTCTTTTTTGACTTAGCGACCGAATTAACAATCAAAATAAAAAAATTAGTCTTTAGAGTTTGTTGATTACAAAATTAGTTGCTATTTTTAATTTAACGATTGATTTTGTAAGTAACATAAAAATAACTAAAAAAATAATTACTAAGGTCGATAATTAAAATAATTACTAAGGGTTAAATTATCGACCGATTCAGTGACCCACTATAAAATCTGTTTTAAAACAACTGGTTGTTAAATCAATCGTTCTATAGAATTGAATTTGTGACTAACTGAAAATAATATTATAAACTAACTAGTTGCTAAATCAGTCCCTTTTTTAGCTATACTGAAATAATTATGCGCTTATTTATTTCTTCAATATAATTTTTTTAAAGAAAAATAGAGTATTTCTATTAAAAAAAAAACTAATTTTTCAACCATATTCAAGTCCTCTCGACACAAAGCCAGCCTCATAATATTATTCCTCTCACACACAGTCTCGTCGCCTCACTGCTGCCACCTCTCTCACTCGCCAACGAGCTTCTCTTCCCCAACAAGCTTTTCTTTCCTCTTTATGGTGATTATCTTAGTCTGAAAAGACTTAGAAAAAAATATTTCATAATATATAATTATTCAAATAATAAAAATTTTCAAATCAGTTTACATCTTTGTCTGCTTCTTCTTAACTTTATCTTTTTTTTTTTATTTATACTATTTGGGTTTTCTATGTATCTCAACAGCTTCCTTCTTAAGAATATATTATCGTTTTTTTAACTAACAATTACCTTTCGTTGCTCACATGTTGAAACAACTTTATAAGTCTTGTTTTTTTATGTATATTTAAAAAAAAAACTATATTTAAGCAGGATTTAAACTTCTCTCTTCGTGAACATCCAGCAATTTCAGGAATATCTAAAAAAAGTTGTTATAGTTATTAAAAAAAAAAGAAAACAGTAATAGTAAATTTTACCAAACCTCAAGATAAATAATTGTAATTTGCCCAGAAAATTAAGAAGAAATCGACAGAGAAGCGACGCTATAGTCTATAGAATTTAATAATTTAATTTATTTTTAAAAGGCTCAATTGAATCACATAAACGAAAGAGTAACACAATGTTTAACTTCAAATTATCAAACAACAAAGCATACAAATTACAATAACAAAGAAATAGCGTTATTATTTATGGCTGTGCCCTTATTTTTCAAGCAAGGTTTCAAGTATATTCACCTAATAAACCATTGCCTTTTAATTTTCTTTCTGGTATTCATTTCTTGCAAACGATTCCCAATCCATAAGAAAACTTGGTGCAATCAAGTGTGTCCAATTCGGTAATCATTTTAGTAGAAGGATCTCTCTCAGAAGAGCTTTCTTGAGAGAACAAACAAGAAGCACAATCATGAGAAAGCAATGACGTTGTCTTGTAACTGTCTTCTCCGCCAACGACCGGCATCGCCACACCTGGCTTCGCCGGGTTTTCGAAATCCGGCCTGTAAGTCTTTCCAAGAACACCGTCAACTTTCGGGGACAAACTGAAGAATCTAAACTGAACTTCCAAGTGAGCAAAGCAATCATCATTAGGCACTTGATAGTTGTGAATTCTATCATCTTCCTTGGTTATCGGCACAACATTGACAAGAATCTCAGCAACATTCTCCAGTGTTACTATGACGTTGTTCTTGCTGGCTACTCTCTCGACTTTCACGTCTTTTGACGGCGAG
>NC_029781.3:29715492-29731596 GCF_000817695.3 Arachis duranensis
GTCAACGGTGTCGGTCCATTGGGCCGCCTTGGTGGCTTCCACTGAGAAGGTTTGAGAGTTGAACAGGATGCCAAGAGCCTGGATCCAGGTGTAGTCGCGGGCTCTGCCGGCTGGCCTGTGTCCGATGAAGCGAGCATTGATTTGAAGGTTGGAATCAGAGATGAGACTGAAGTGCTCATTACTCTTTCCATGGAAGTAGAACACTCTGCCATCTCCACCGATGAATCGAGGATCATAGCATCCTGATCCAGGTGCATTGCAGTTTGGTTTGCGCTCTGCAAATAACAAAAATGGATTTTTCATCGTCATCTTAATTTTCTGATGCCAATACTTGCATTTTCGGCTTGAATAATATATAACAGAGATCTCATGCCCTAACGCTTTTTATCAATACTGCTCAATGAGAAATGCTGGATGAACCAGTCAAATTCAATTAATTTTTTTCGTTTAAAAAAGAAGTGTAAATTTCGGTGCATATGTGTGGGTGATTTTTGTTGTGTTTTGGTGGATTAATTTAGTTCAACTTAATTACTAAAATAATTTAATTAGGTTACATTATTATTAGTGAATATTTTATTTTATTATTTTTGACTAACAATTAACTATTAATAATTAGTTAAAAATATGTGGTTAGATTATTAGATTAAAAAATATCAATTAATAGTTAAAAATAATAAATAATTTTATTAATTCTCTAATATATATTTTTCTTATTCTTAAACTATTAAAATTTAAAAATTAGATTTTAAATTTTAGAATGCAATTTTTAATATTTATAGTTAATCAAATATAAACTAAAAATAAATTTTATTAGTGATGTTTTATTTTATGTAAAATATTCATATTTGGTTATCATTAAATCTTGTTGGGACTAGTTCTCTTGTTTTTTTAGTATTAAATTAAAGTAGAATTATATTAAGAAAATAAAAATAAAAATCCTTCTTATTTAGTAAATATTCTTGTCTCCTAGCCTCTATCTAACATTATTCTTTTTTTATTTTTTATTTCTTTTATAAAAGAAAACAACTAATCATAGTTACAGAAGTAGATTCTTTTGTGGCCAAGTTAAGGCAAGGGTAGTTGAATGTAATACCCTTTCTACTCAAAATAATTCTTATATATTTCAGTAATAGGCATAAACTAAACAGTAAAATAATCTTGTTGAACAAAATAAAAGAGTAAATTATTATTTCAATCAATAAAAATTTAGGATGTGAACGATTAATTAAAAATGAATAAAATTAGTTCTGTGCCTATGAAAGATATGAATAAATTATCAATTTTATCATAAAATTTTTGAATATTCACAGATCTATTTACTTATGAATAAAATTAATTTCTCAATATTTTTATCACATGAAAGTCATTTTTTTATACTAATTAGAGATAATTTTATTTATTTGTGAATAAATTTTTTAATATTCTAAATTTTCATAAATAGAATTGGTAGTTTAGTTTAAAATAAAACAGATAAATGAATTATCCCTACTTAAAATTATGTTTGTTGTTAATTAATTAACACAATGTTATATTCCACTAATTCTATTCATTAATTACAATTAATTTAAGGATGATATCAAAATAAAAAACAAATACTACTTTAATATTTCAAAATATTAAAATATTTTGTTAGAGTAATATTTTTAAACATTAAAATAAAAAAAACTTTATGATAATTTTAAAATAAAGAAAGTAATATATGTGAATACACATTTATTTAGAGAAAATACTCAATTTGGTCTCAAAATTTACACGTGAGTTTTAATTTAGACCCTAAAGTGTTAGGAGGTAGGTCAGCATATTTCAGGGACGAAGCTAGGTTGAAGTTGAGGAAGGGGCCAAAAATTAATCTTGTAATAAAAAAAAGTAAAATAAAATTTTTAAGGGGGGCTAAAATAAAATTTGTACACAATTTATAAAGAAAATTTAAAATTTGGGAGGGGCCATTGCCCCCCTTTTGTTATATATGGCTCCGCCCCTGGCATATTTTGTGATTTGTAGCCATCAATTAGCTATCATTAGTATTTTTAATGGTGTGAGATTATCTCTAATGGTGTAGGATTACACATTCTTTTCTTAATGATTAAATGCTTGCTAGATTTTAATAAAAATGCTGTTCACTGAGACTTTCTCAAGTTTTAATTATCTCTATTTAATCTCCAAACTTTGTGAACGTCACTCATGTTAGTCCTTAAAACAATTTTCGACCCATAGACGTTATAAAACACTAACGTGGATAGATGGATGCCACACTGGACTATGTAAAACGACGTCGTTTTAGTTTTGATGCTAAAATAATCCAAAAACAGCATTATAAGTATAAGTGGTGTTTATTAAAATTTTTCCTCCCAAAAAAAGTGATATAACATCATTTTTAGTCTATTTAGGCACCAAAATCTAAATTAGATCATTTTACAGATTTCAACGTAGCATCTATCATGTCAATGCTCTATTAACGTTTGTATGCTGAAAACCCATAGACTAATATAAATTAAATCACATTGTAAAGTTTAAAAACTAAATAGAGTTAATTAAAATCTCAAGAAACTAAATCAAAATTTAATGTGTAAGTTCAGGAATCAAATTAGATATTAAATATATTTATGATAAATAGAAATCTCACATTATTAAATCCGATATAAAACTTAAAAGGATGAAAATACCATCTTCCTTTTAAAATAAGTATTTGGTTTTAAAATTATATGTGCTTCCAATAAGAAAGACACTAAAAAAGTTAAGTACATAATATTATTAATGTTTTCATAAAAAATCATGTTAAATAAAATAAGAGAGAATAAATAAATAATTTTGTAGAATTAATTTTATTTATCTAAACACAAGATATTCAAACCATTTCTTAAATTCATATGATAGTTATAGATATAATTGAAATAAAATATTATAAATATATATTATTTTAATTTATTTTTAATATATATTTTATATAAATAATTTATTTGATAATTAATTTTAAATGTGCAGTTAGCATAATTGTAAGCCAGTGTTTATGCAATTTAACAAAGGAGGAGGTAATAATTATTATTAATAAGATTGTCTTTGGCACATGAGATGCCAGTGCTTATGCAATTTAGGAAAGGAGGAGATAATAATTATTATTAATAAGGTTGTCTTTGGCACATGAGATGGAAAGACGGCGTGCTAAAAGTTTTCGTTAAATCATCTAACATTTCAAAAATGAATTTGACATGTATATTGATATGAAAAATTACAAGACAACTAATTTTTAACTAGTTGATATCAATTAATTTTAATATTTAAATTTATAATTTATAATTTAAAATTTATAATTTATAATTTATAATAAATAAAATAATTTTTAAAAAATTAATTGATATTGATCGAAAAAAATTTGTTTCCTACCATTACTCTAAGGATATATATCTATTTTTTAACCCAAAAAATTAAAGGTTAAAAATTACAAAAACGGTACAATAACATTGAGAATATTAAGTTAATAACTTACGTCTACAGACAGCATTGCATGTGGGTTTGTCGCAATCAATTTGACAAACCTTAGCCTTGGGATCATTCGATTCACTGCTTGGACACTCTTCTGGGCACCTTATATATTTTCCATTGCAACGCCCTGCATAACAATTCTTATAATAATATGCATTTGTCTCCACCAAACTTGAAACAAACACTAGCAAAATGATTAGGAAAGAACTACTTCTGGTGATTTCCATACTTAAATTCTCGTATAGAAATCAAGTAGGGTTATTATCAGAGTTAATTGATGTAGCAACTCAATGTTTCCCCTGCTATTTATAGAAGTAATTAAGGTGCATATAATAATACACTAATATGTCTATATATGTTGCTTGGTTATTGCAAAAGGTGGCTTCTTGAATCTTGTTTTCAAATCAAATTGGACGATGGTAGCGCAAAGTTAAAGTATGAACATGGGTTTTCGCTGATTGCATGCATAAACAACATTATTTTATATATCAAGAAACGATTCACACAATTTATTCATGTTATGGAAGGGTACAGAGTACGTAAATGCTGTGAATTAATGGATGCCTTCATAATGAAAATAGTTGGAGATAATAAAGGCACATGCTTAATGGATGGGTATACCTAGAACAAGAGCTCAAGCATTATCAAGGAAGAAAATATTATTAACTAATAATAATCATTATATGAGACGGTGAAAAGATAAACAATATATAAATAAAGAAATATTAATGGACTAATACTTTCTAACGATTGAAAAAAAAGGACTAATCATTTCCATCAATATTAGCTAATATACTTGGGTTGTATTTAATTATATTTTTATATTATTAAATTTAAAAATAAAAAAAATATTGTGTTCGTATCTCTAATATAAGTATGATTGTTTTACAAGGAAGACTAAAATGAGAGAGAAAGACTAAATTGAGTCTTTATATTATATTCAATTCAATTAGGTATTATTTAAAAATTATATAATATTTAATCTTTTATTATAATAATTTAAAAAAAATAAATATATTTAAAAATTATAAATAGATGTCTTTTTTTAAATTAAATACATATTTAAAAAATAAATTAAACAAATTAATTAAAATTCAAAATTTTGATTTTAAAATTCTAAAATAAATTTTAAACCATCTAATTATTAACTAATACCATAAAAATCTTGAAGGAAGCATAGCAGTCACATTCACCACACATCATAAATCCAGAGGCGCACGCCATCCGTGGTTCATCATCCTCCGCTTCCGTTCATCTGCGCCACCTTCCTCCTCGGTGCTCATCCTCGATGCTGCCTTCCTCCTCCTCGGCGCTCATCCACAACGACGCCTTTCTCTTCCTCGACGCTCATCTTTGTCGCCGCCTTCATCCTCCTCGTCGCCATTCGTCTGCACCAGCGTCGCTGTTCATCCGCGCAAAAAATATACCTAAGGTTTGGATGAGTCTCTGTTCATAGAGTTTTTCGTTGCGCATTCTCTGACACCATTGCTTTTTTTATTATTCTGTATAATATTCTTTTTTTTTTGTAATTAAAAATCGATTAAAATGGCCTGAAGAGATTCTCATATATATTGCAATGTTAAATTATTTTTGCACGTGCAATTTCTGTATTTTGGAAGTGTTTACATTATTCATTGAGTTTTGGATGTGCTTACGTGAGTTTTAGTTGTTTGCAAGGGAATATTATGTGAGTTTTACTGCTACCTGGTTGTTCTATTCTCATACTTGTGTTGAGGATTAATTTGTCTTTATTGGAGATTTTTGTTGACTATTAGTTATTTGGTGTGCCAACTTGTGATTTGGATTGTGTAAACTTATAATTTTGTATGTGTAATATTATAAATTTTGGGATGTGTAACAGGAATAAATTTGAAGTATCATCTTCAAGTTCCTAAGGTGGAGTTATTACTACGACTACTAATCAGTGTTTTTGCTTGTTTGTACAGCGTGTCCAACTTGTTAATTGTTCATTCATTGTGCATAAATTACACTTGGTTATAATAGATAATTTTTTTTCCAAATGCTAACTAGATTGACTTACAACACATCCAAAATAATATCCCATCTTTCAAATTGGTTCATGCACATATCTAAAACTCATTCATTTCAACCAATGAACCTAGCCTTTATAATTACTAAGTAAGATAAAATAAGTAAGGAACGTAAAGATGCGATTGTTTACAAGAGAACGAGATAGAAGAAAATCGTGTTATAGAGAGGAAAAGAACGTAAAAGAAAGAAACAATAACTAACTATAAAGTAGGTAGAAAGTTAGAGAAATTTTAATTTTTAAAATTTAAATTAATCTTAATTACCAATGTGTATCTAAAAAATAGGAATATGTTTTAATTAAAAAATAATTAAATAATATTAAAGGCTGATCAAAGGCTGAATTTTGTTGTACAAGTAGCATTTTCTATATTATATTTAGCGTAAAATGTATAAGAAAGCTGAGTTATGTTTTAGTATACTATTTGATTTAAGATAAATATGGAGACTGAAGCAAGTAAAATTACTTAAATACCTTTATTGGAAGGAAAATTATATAGAACCAACTCTTAACTAGCCAAGAATTGAACAACTTAATTAATTATAATTATCTTAATTAGTTTTATTTATTTTTAATTTAGAATATTTGTTATTAATTGTTTTTAATGCCAAAATCAGGTTTGGTATGATACGTCTAGAACCTTGCGACGGGAATCACAAAAGAGACTTCAACGCTTCTGAGTCTTCACCCTCTCTCCCTTTCCCCGGCTGCCGTGTATCGGTTCTCTTTTCCAAACAGCAAAGGCTCCAACCTCTTCCATCTAAGGCATTCTTGGTGCACAAAAATTGAACTCGCACAACTTCACTGGCAAGTGCACCGCGTCGTCCAAGTAATACTTCAGGTGAGTGAGGATCGATCCCATGAGGATTGTTAGATTGAGCAAGCAATAGCTATCTTGCTGGACTTAGTCAAGCAAATAGAAAAAGAGTGGTTGTTTGCTGAATTCGCATAAAACACAATGATAAAGAAAGCAATAAAGAACTGGTGTGAAACAGTAATGAGAGAACAGTTAAGGTTTCGGAGTTACTCACCCTTTCGGATTAATATTTCTTACCAACTATTTTAACAATGAATGATTCATTCTATGGCAAACTGTAAGTGATTAAAGCCTGTTCGTTCAATGAATTAATCTCTTCCAATCCTACTCAAAATGCCACAGAAAAGGGCGAATCTTCCGTGTAACATCCTAATTACCCGAAGCCTTACCTCGCGCCGTAAAGTAAAGGTTAATCAAAGGTTACGACAAGTCTAAAGATCATACGTATTTATATATAGAAAGAAATAATAATTCTAGAAGCCCGATGAAGAAATAAGCTCAAAAAAGAGTTCAAAAAGCGCAAAACATTCACACGATGCTACATTAATCGAGGCACAAGATACACGTATAGATATCAAGACATATATATAGGTATATCAAAGTATACTAGTCATAAGGTTCTAGCCACCGCCCGCGGAGTTTAAACCGGCTAGTTGTATACCTACATACAGAGTTTTGAAAGTAAAACAGCTTATACAATATCTCTCTCAAAGTAAGTCTCTGAGGCATAGATAACTACAAAAGTGAGAAATCTACAAAAAATAAACCAAAAGATTTCCAAAACATAGCAAGGATCCTCCGCTTTGCCACCATTAAGTAACTCACCGAGGTGGATTGCGACCTGCATCTAAAACACAACAACAGAATATGGGAACTCCTTTTTGTCCAGAGGACGTCCCATGCAGTCTTCCTTACTGGGATTCACGTCCTCCTTCTCCTCTCTAGGTTCGGCCACACCAAGTAAGGTTATGGCCTTGCACTCTCTTTTCGGATTCTCTTATGTATTACTTGGGAGAGTACTAGGAGGAGTTTCTGTGACTCTTTTACTTAGCTGGCCCACTTGTGCCTCCAAATTTCTAATGGAGAACCTTGTTTCATTCATGAAATTTAGAGTGGCCTTAGATAGATTAGAGACTATATTTAATAAGCTAGATAGATTCTGCTCAGAATTCTCTGTCTGTTGCTGAGAGGATGATGGAAAAGGCTTGCTATTGTTAAACCTGTTTCTTCCAGCATTATTAAAGCCTTGTTGAGGCTTTTGTTGATCTTTCCATGAGAAATTTGGATGATTTCTCCATGATGGAGTATAGGTGTTTCCATAGGCTTCACCCATGTAATTCACCTCTGCCATTGTAGGGTTCTCAGGATCATAAGCTTCTTCTTCAGAAGAAGCTTCTTTAGTACTGTTGGATGCATTTTGCAATCCATTCAGACTCTGAGAGATCAAATTGACTTGTTGAGTCAACATTTTGTTCTGAGCCAATATGGCATTCAGAGCATCAATTTCAAGAACTCCCTTCCTCTGAGGCGTCCCATTACTCACATGATTCCTTTCAGAAGTGTACATGAACTGGTTATTTGCAACCATTTCAATGAGTTCCTAGGCTTCTGCAGGCATTTTCTTTAGGTGAATAGATCCACCTGTAGAATGGTCCAATGACATCTTAGACAATTCAGATAGACCATCATAGAATATATCTAGGATGGTCCATTTTGAGAGCATGTCAGAAGGACACTTTTTGGTCAGTTTCTTGTATCTTTTCCAAGCTTCATAGAGGGATTCACCTTCTTTCTGCCTGAAGGTTTGAATGGAAGACTGGCAGCCTTGTCCAGATTTCTAGCCGGATCGGCCATAAGATCACTCCCCTTTTACGCCACTTTAAGGAAGGAAAAGAGGTTCGAATGGACAACAGAATGCGAGCAGGCTTCCAGGATTTGATAAGGACTCGACCACGGGAAGGAGAACCACTTGTATTGTACCTCGCAGTAGAAAATCGGGCAATAGCCTTAGCATTAGTCAGAGAGGACGAAAGTGGACAACAACCCATTTACTTCATCAGCAAAGCCTTACAAGGGTCCGAACTGAACTACTAAAAAATAGAAAAATTCGCTTATGCTCTCATACTAACATCTCGACGACTCTGCCCATATTTTCAAGCTCATACCATCAAAGTTCGGACCAACCAGCCCATAAAAGGCATTCTACAGAAGAAGGATCTAGCTGGAAGAATTTTACAATGGGCAGTCAAGCTATTGGAGTTCGATCTTCAGTATGAAGCCCGAACCGCCATCAAGTCACAGTATCTGGCCAACTTCATTGCTGAGTACACTGACACCCCGGGAACTCCTACAAAATGGAATCTTTATATAGACGGCTCTTCAAACAAAACCGGGAGTGGTGCAGTTGTGATAATAGAAGGTGATCAGGGAACCCAAATCGAACTCTCCCTAAAATTTGAGTTTCCTGCATCAAACAACCAGGCCGAATACGAAGCATTACTAGCTGGTTTGAGGCTGACTAAGGGGGTTGGAGTTTATAAGCTTATCATCTTTAGCGATTCGCAAGTCGTCACCTCACAAATAACAAGGAGCTACCAAGCTAAGGACTGCACCATGAAAAAATACCTGGACAAAACCAGGGAATAGCTCAGACAGCTCGGGGAATATGAGGTCCGCCATATACCTCGAGAACAGAATGCTCGAGCTGATGCACTCTCAAAATTAGCCAGCACCAAACCAGGGGGCAATAATAGAAGCATCATTCAGGAGGTACTACAAAGCCCATCAATCTCGAAGGAAGAAAAGGTCTCGGGAGAAGAAAAGGTCCTAGCCATAATAGGTCAGGATCATGGATGGATGACCCCCATAATCAACTACCTCAAATCAAAGACACTCCCTATAGATAAGAAGGAGGAGAAGAGACTAAAACGGGAGGCACAATACTACACCATTATAAACAATACTCTATACAAGAAAGGGATTTCAACACCTCTGTTAAAATGTGTGCCGACCTCCAACACAAAGAAAGTCTTGGAAGAAGTACATAGCGGCATGTGTGGCAATAACCTCGGAGCACGAGCTCTCTCCAAAAAAGTACTCCGAGCCAGGTTCTTTTGGCCGACCTTGCAAAAAGAAGCAACCGAGTTCATCAAGACATGCCCACCATGCCAAAAACATGCCAACTTCCACATCACCCCACCTGAGGAACTCATCAGCATAACATCACCTTGGTCATTCGCAAGATGGGGACTCGACCTCCAAGGACCCTTTTCCTAAGGATCAGGAGAAGTCAAGCTCCTCATTGTAGGGTCGATTACTTCACAAAATGGATTGAGGCAGAGCCTCTAGCTAATGCCACTGCTCAAAGAAGTCAGAAGTTCTTATAGAGAAACATTGTCACCAGGTTTGGGGTTCCACACTCCATCACCACAGACAATGACACTCAGTTTACAGACGCAGGTTTCAGAAAGTTGGTAGCTGACTTTAAAATAAAGCACCAATTCACATCCGTAGAACACCTCCAAGCTAATGGACAAGTAGACGCTGCCAACAAAGTCATACTAGCTGGGTTAAAACGGAGACTACAGGATGCAAAAGGAGCCTGGGCTGAAGAACTCCAACAAATCCTATGGGCATATCGGACAACTCCACACTCCACAATGAGGGAATCACCCTTCCGACTAGCTTACGGAATGGAGGCAATGATCCCAGTAGAAGTCGAAGAAGGGTCCCCCAGAACGAGTTTCTACAGTAAAGTGGCCAACTCCCAACTTCAAAGGGAAGAGCTCGACCTACTTCCAGAAATCTGAGAGAGAGCCAGATCAGGGAGGAGGCGTTAAAATGCCGAATGGCCTCAAGGTACAATCGGAAGGTAATACAGCAAAGTTTTGCCAACAACGACCTCATCCTAATCCGAAATGATATCGGAACAAGTCAACCAGGAGAGGGGAAGCTAGCGGCTAACTGGAAAGGACCCTACCGAGTCACAGAGGTACTGGAAAAAGGCTACTACATGGTGTCTGAATTCGAGGGGCGAGAGCTACCAAGGTCATGGCATGTCTGCAACCTAAGAAGGTATTATAGTTAGGATCTTAGGCCAAGGTGCACTCTTTTTCCTGAAAAGGTTTTTTAACAATGCACTAAACCAAGATCCAGAAGGGTAAACACTCACATGTATATATTTTTATCCCTACATGTCTATTTTTTATTTTGAATAAAGTTTTCCAAGACGCATTAATCTGAACGCAAAAAATCATCACCCGATCATGACAAAGCTACAGGTCGGCAAGGTGAAAACTAAATTCACCGCCCGATAACGACAAAGCTACAGGTTGGCAAGGTGAAAACCAAGTTCACTGTCCGATCACGACAAAATCGGCAAGATGAAAAAGCAACAAAAACAGATTAATGCAATAAGCTATAAAAAGTAATCCTTAGAAAGACGCTCGATAAGGGTCTAAGAAAAAATGGATTGCTAAGAATAACTTGGGAAGGACCGACATAAAGGAGTCGGACCAATCGACCAAAGCAACAAAAGTTATAAAAAAATAATCCATAGAAAGAGGCCTGACGATATCTGAGTCGGACCCGACTGATCAAAGCGACAAAGTTATAAAAAGTAATCCCTAGAAAGAGGCCTGGCCAGCCCTTATCAAAAGTGGATTACTAGAAATAACTTAGAAGGGACCGACATGAAGAAGTCGGCCCAAGCCGATCAAAACTACAAAGTTATAAAAAGTAATCCATAAAAAGAGACCTGGCAAGGTCTAACTAAAAATGGATTACTAAAAATAACTCGAGAGGGATCGACATGAAGAAGTCGGCCCATGCCGATCAAAGCGACAGAGTTATAAAAAGGAAACCCATAAAAATAGACCCAGTGAGGTCTGATTAAAAGGGATTACTAGAAATAACTCAAGAAGGTTTGACAAGAGAACTCGACCAGCAGAAGGCATGCGCTAGAAGGGACGCAACTCGACCCAAAAAGCCAAGACCTCACCAAAATCAACTTACAAGTATTCTATGAGAATACTAAAAGAATAGTCGAACAAAGCTAGCCTCAAAGGTCACTTCGACTAGAGCAGGAAATAAACAAACACAAAGGCAATAAAAAAAGAGGTCGAACAACAAAAGCTCCAACACTCTTAAGATTCTTGGAAGTTCCAAAAGATTGCAAATAAACATACCAAGAGAAGCGAAGCTACTATAAAAACTCAGAAGGCCACCCGAAAAGTTGACCTCAAAGAGTTCGAAAGCAGTTTTCTTTTTCCTAAATAAAGTTGCTAAGAAAAGCAACTAAAAGTGTCAAAAGCCACACCGATATCAAATACAAAAAGCCAGAGTTCAAAGACCCACAAGCTAGGCCATAAAGATACAAAAAACAAATCAAAAACTACAAAGGATGCAAAGACTCCCCAGTGGCGGCATCTCGAGGTGAAGGAATACGAGTCGCAAGTGGGACGGCATCAATGGTTCCATTCGGCCGGTTCAGGATCTGAACATCAGTATCCGACTTGGGATGACCGACCTCAGCTGCAGGAGTTGAAGAAATCAGAGCAACAAAAGCTTTGGCAGATGGTGCAGGAGGAGGGTCTACATCGTCATCATCTTCATCTGGCACAGGGACAATCTTTCTATTCTCCACAATATTGTCCAAACTAAAGAGAGCCAGGTCGAGCTCGAGTGCAAGGACTCGAACCTGAGCCTTCAGATTCTCATAGGCAGCAGTCACACTGCCCACGAGATGGCCCTGGAGCTCAGTATAATCAGCCTGAGCAGATTCCAACCTCTCCCTGACCTCCATCAGCTCACCATAAGTCCTGACATAGCTCTCCTTATGCTTTTGCGCCATCTCCTTAGCCAGAGTTGCAGAAGCCACCGCAGAAGTAGCCCGAGTCTTCTCATTCTCCAAATCTTTCTCCAGCTTTGCCACCTTTGCTTCAAGTTCCTCCTCCAAACCTTTGATCCTATCATATTCTGACTTGGCCTCCTCCATAAAAGCCTTCGTCGCATGAACCGGAGCATCCTGGGTAGTTCAGAATAAGGCTGCTCCCATGTGCGCCATCTTAATGCTACTTCGGGTAATGAATTCCAGATGGCGGAGAATGGATACATCATCCGTAGGAATAACACCATAAGGAGCAATTTGATGATTGATTAAACCCACATCATCAAAGTCGGGGGCATCTAAATCAATGGGTTCAACGGCTTTCTGTCTTTTTGGTGGAGGGCCAGCAGTGCGAGAAGAGGTAGCACCAGAAGTTGATCGGGGAGGATCAACTAGATAGACCTGAGGGGTAGGGATAATCTTCCTCGGCCCAAGACCGTCGGAGGTCGGCCTCTTAGGGGGAACCTGAGAAGAACCTTCCCCCGTAGCCCGGGCCGAGATGTTCTGAGCTGCGGTCGCTTTCCTCACCTTCTTAAAGGCCTTCATGGAATCATTATTCTTTACCATCTTTGAAAACACAGCAAAAACCAAGTTACAAAACTGGAAGAAAAGAAACAAAATCAATAAAATAAATAAAGCAAAGCAGAGAAAAAAGAAGTCGACCACTACCCAGCTCAGCTCGAAGAAGTGAGGGATCCCCTAAGAACTTCTTTATGTCGAGATGAGGAGGTTGCCCCTAATTCTCCTCTGACACATTCACAAAGGCCTGCTCGACCTCATCTAGCATCTCCCACGAATATCTAGATACTACAACATTCTTTTGTCAACATAAGGGGAAGGCAGGTTCATTATTCGGCTCCAAGAAAAAAGGTCGAGCTCCCTCAATAGCTCGGACCTTGAAATAATAGTTCTTAAAGTCCCTAAAGGACTCATCATACATAGAAAACACTTTCTTTCCTTGGGTAGACCGGAAAAAAATCCAAGAAGTCTTCTTTTTGGCAGAAATCCCAGGTTTGGTCAAAACAAAGAGGTAAAGAAAGAGAGTTTGAGAAGGCTTGACATCCAATTCTTGGCACAACAACTGAAAGATCTTAATGAAGCCCCATGAGTTCGGATGGAGCTAGGATGGAGCTACATTACATGACCACAACAAATCGGTCTCGAAGGAGGTAAAAGGAAGGGTAATGTTCATT
This sequence comes from Arachis duranensis, assembly GCF_000817695.3. Taxonomy (NCBI): domain Eukaryota; kingdom Viridiplantae; phylum Streptophyta; class Magnoliopsida; order Fabales; family Fabaceae; genus Arachis; species Arachis duranensis. The sequence goes on from NC_029781.3 coordinate 29,728,920, forward strand.
TGGCTAAAAAAGTAGTCATAAGCAAAAAAGAAGGGGTGTTCCCCCTAGGTCAAAGAGGGAAAACAAACCCTCTCGTCAGGGTCAGGCGCTACCAACTCGTAGTTCTTCTCCTGATCTCTACTACTACAAATCCAGTGATGTTTCCTAAGATGTACGCATCATTCAGAGTTAACCACTGAGACGCACATCAAGACGAGGGAGTCTAGCCAGTCAGACATGCCCTCGGGGACCTTGGAGGACATCTCGACTATATTTTTGCGAGAAGACATGGGTCAACTAGTCCTACATTAAGAAAAAATAAAAATGGGTTACTAATCAATAGCTCGGGCAAATCAAGAGAACAACTCAGGCAAATAGGGATATAACTTAAAACTAAAGCATACAGATGTTAGAAGTCAAAGACAGCAGCAAAAAGGAGACCCCAGGATTCACACCAAAGTCCAGGGGCATCCTTTGGAGGCAGTAACAGAGTAAGGATTCAGGAAAAATCTATAGTCTACGCTCCAACATCTCTCAAACAAAAAAGACAACCCTCCTTCAACAGAGACACTCCAAAAAAGAAAGTCATAAATTACAAAAGTCACCAAAGTTATAGCAAAGGGATTTTCATCACATCTAAAGGAAATCGTCCACACAAAAATAGCAAGCCATCAATATCAAACAGACCACGCAAGAAATCATCAAATGGAAATACCTTTTTGAAAAGTAACAGTTTACTACTTCAAGCTACAAACAGAAAAAGATCAAGATCCCTCTGGCGCACAAAATTGTGAATCACACTTTGTCACAACTTCGCACAACTAACCAGCAAGTGCACTGGGTCGTCCAAGTAATACCTTACGTGAATAAGGGTCGATCCCATGGAGATTGTCGGTATGAAGCAAGCTATGGTCATCTTGTAAATCTCAGTCAGGCGGATTCTAATAGTTATAATGATTTTCGAATATAAAGATAAATAAAGCATAAAATAAAGATAGAGATACTTATGTAATTCATTGGTAGAAATTCTAGATAAGCGCATGAAGATACTGTGTTCCTTCTGAATCTCTGCTTTCCTACTGCTTTTATCCAATCATTCTTACCCCTTTCCATGGCAAGCTGTATGTTCGGGTTTCACAGGCGTCAATGGCTCTCAGTGAAAATTGTCCAAATGCACTGTCACCGCACGGCTAATCATCTGTCGGTTCTCGATCATGTTGGAATAGAATCCAGTGATTCTTTTGCGTCTGTCACTACGCCCAACACTCGCGAGTTTGAAGCTCGTCACAGTCATCCGATCTCAGATCCTACTCGGAATACCACAGACAAAGTTTAGACTTTCTGGATCTTAGGAATGGCTGCCAATAATTCTTGTTATACCATGAAGACTACAATCTTTTGGAATGGAGGCTAAGAGATACGCGCTCGATCTAATGTAGAACGGAAATGGTTGTCAGACACGCGTTCATAGGTGAGAATGATGATGAGTGTCACGGATCATCACATTCATCATGTTGAAGTGCAGCGAATATCTTAGAATAAGAATAAGTTGAATTGAATAGAAGAATAATAGTAATTGCATTAATACTCGAGGTACAGCAGAGCTCTACACTTTAATCTATGGTGTGTAGAAACTCCGCCGTTGAAAATACATAAGTGATAAAGGTCCAGGCATGGCTGTGAGGCCAGCCCCCCCAAAATGTGATCTTTGGATCAAAAGATAATCCAAAGATGTTCTAAGAATCCCCGATGAGAATACAATAGTAAAAAGTCTTATTTATACTAGACTAGTTACTAGGATTTACAAAAATAAGTCTTAGTGCAGAAATCCACTTTCGGGGCCCACTTTGGTGTGTGCTTGGGCTGAGCTTGAGCCTTACACGTGCAGAGGCTTCTCTTGGGGTTAAACGCCAAGTTGTAACGTATTTTTGGCATTTAACTCTGGTTTGTGACGTGTTTCTGGCATGTTACTCCAGAATGCAGCATGGGATTGGCGTTGAATGCCAGTTTGCATCGTCTAAGCTCGAATAAAGTATGAATGGAAAGCCCTGGATGTCTACTTTCTAACGCAATTGAGAGCGCGCTGATGAGCGGATAATTTGTATACTTTTTGGCATTGTTTTTAGTATGTTTCTGGTATGATATAGTTAGTTTTTAGTATATTTTTATTAGTTTTTAGTTAAAATTCTCTTTTCTGGACTTTACTATGAGTTTGTGTGTTTTTCTGTGATTTCAGGTATTTTCTGGCTGAAATTGAGGGACCTGAGCAAAAATCTGATTCAGAGACCAAAAAGGACTGCAGATGCTGTTGGATTCTGACCTCCCTGCACTCGAAGTGGATTTTCTAGAGCTACAGAAGCCCAATTGGCGCGCTCTCAACGGCGTTGGAAAGTAGACATCCTGGGCTTTCCAGCAATATATAATAGTCCATACTTTGCCCAAGATTTGATGGCCCAAACCGGCGTTCAAAGTCACCTCAAGAAATCCCAGCGTTAAACGCTGGAACTGGCACCCAAATGGGAGTTAAACGCCCAAACTGGCACTAAAGCTGGCGTTTAACTCCAAGAAGAGTCTCTGCACGAAATTTGCTTCATTGCTCAGCCCAAGCACACACCAAGTGGGCCCGGAAGAGGATTTTTATGTCATTTACTCATTTCTGTACACCTTAGGCTACTAGTTTTCTATAAGTAGGACCTTT
>NC_029781.3:29732901-29733122 GCF_000817695.3 Arachis duranensis
ACATGTCTAGTGTTTTGGACCGAAGCTTTCTTTGAGAGCTTGGCTGGCTGTGAAGCCATGTCTAATTCTTGGACCGGAGTCTTAGACTAGCATTGCACTGATTCCTGGAATTCTCATTAAGAATTTTGATATCTTTTTTTCACTTAATTTTCGAAAAACACAAAAAAATTTTACAAAATTATAAAATCCAAAAATATTTCTTGTTTGAGTCTAGTGTCTCA
>NC_029781.3:29739362-29740591 GCF_000817695.3 Arachis duranensis
TGTGGTTCATGAATGTTGGCTCTTAAAAGAATGATGAAAAAGGAGAAATGTTACTGAGGATCTGAAAAATCATTAAAATGATTCTTGAAGCAAGAAAAAGCACTTTCAAAAAAAAAAACCGAAAAAAAAAGCATATATCCGAGAGTATATTCTTGAAGAAAAAAAAAGCACTTTCAAATGAATTTTTGTTGGTGTAGAATTTATCAAGTGATCAATCGTAGTATAGTCTAAACCAACGCGAAATCCATCATCAAACAAAACTACAATCTATATCCGAGAGTACTAATCTCCCGAGTCGTTCTCCCTTGGAATTGCCAAAGTGTGCATCTTATTGATTTAGTAAGCCTTGTTTGAGTTCTTTGAAGATCTTAGCAAAGTAATGAGAAACAAACAATCAATTATCAAAAAGACTTGACTTAGGGTTGGCATTAGAAATCTTATCATTATAGTCCACTCAATGTTGACAACAATTAGGTCTTGCTCCATTTAGTTATCCCCCAAGTGTAGAGGAAAATCAAATGAAAACGATCAACTTGAGTCACAAGTTCTAGCTTCACCTCATGGGAATCTAGCTTTAGTGCACTCCAAGTCAATTGGCAATCCCTAACTATCAAGCAACTATTGAGATGACTATTCAATTCCTCCCAATATCCAAACCCTATGCCAAGTACAAAAATTCTACTCCATAACTAGTATTGACATTTTATCAAACATGTAGTGAGCAAGAAGGAAAATCATGGTGAAATGAAGAGAAAAGTAAAATTAGAACTATTGCAACACAAGAAATTAACAACAAGTATCAAGGAGCAACAATGAGAATCAAAACCTCACAATATCAATGGAATCCAAAAATCATAGAATTGAATCCTAGATCCAAGAAATGTCAACAATTACAACTACAACTTGAAATTGGAAGAGAAACCTATTACATGAACAAAGTGAAATGAAAGTTGCAATGGATCTCACCAAGGAATGGGTAAAAATTCAGAATTTTGATGAGGAAGAACCCTAGTAAAAGCTTGAGAGAAGTTGGTGAATCCTAGAGAGAAGTTGGAGCTTCTCTCTCTAACAATGTAACTAACTCAAAAAATATCCCAAAAACTAGAAAAATGAACTAAGTCCCTCAACCTTTGCCCCTTTGGTCCTCTTAAGTCTTTTCCCGCCAAAGCACTCTTCCAAAGTTGGGATCTCCAACCAACTCCACGCCTAAGTCACGTGACTTTTAAAAA
>NC_029781.3:29742136-29744210 GCF_000817695.3 Arachis duranensis
TCATTGATAAACCCTTTGAAATTAGCACAAGATAAACTCTTAAAATGGGGTTTGTCAACCTCCCCACACTTAGATTCTAGCATGTCCTCATTCTTAGGAAAATGCAAAGAGATATAGAAGACCGAGGGTCACAAACGTATGGGACTCATGGAATGCAACCTACTCATATGCATGCAGCTACGACTAGTGCGGTTATCTACTTGGTTGGGAACAATCAACTTCCTTATGACATGTGCAAGCTCATGGGGTACAATGGTGGCTAATGCATAGATCTTGCCAAATTCTAAGCATCAAATGCAATTTATGCAATCTTGCATGAAGAATGCTCGCGAGAGCCGGGAATCAAAGGGTTGAGCGTCGAACCCTTACCGGAAGTATTTGCACTCTAGTCGCTCAAGTGTCTAGGGTCAACTCTCTCAATTCTCTCCTAATCATGCTTTCTAAGATTTGTTCTTCTTCTAACAATCAACATGTATTTCATGCAAGCATACATCTATCATGAGGTCTTCTCCTTAGGTTGTAATGGGGTTAGGGTCAAGGTAGGATCATATATGGCTAGTGGGCTTAAAACTTGGATCTTTGATGAACTTAAACCTTCCCACCTAACCTACATAAGGACCTATACAATTAAGTGCTAATCTAACTACCCATTCCTCACTTTTTCACATACTCATGTATTCCTTTTTAATTTCACACACATATGCATTGATCTTATTGAGCTTCACTTTGGGGCATTTTGTCCCCTTTTTATTTCTTTCTTTTTCTTCTTTTTCTTCCTTTTTCTATATTTTTTTTCATATTATTCTTCTTTTTTCTTTTCTTTTGTTTTTTTTTCTCATCATTTTTTTCTTTCTATATTCAAGAATCTCAATGCATAAGGTTTTACATTTGATTAATACATGAGTATGTACCCAATTCCTTAATATTTTCACTAACAAAGCAAAACTACCCTTTTGTCCACCCAATGTCCCAAAATTCCCACACTTGAATGATACTCACATACACTAGCCTAAGCCAATCAAAGATCCAAATTGAGGACTTTCATTGTTTTCCGCTTTTACGGTTTGTAATGTGCTAAATTAAAGAACAAGTGGGTTAATCGTCGGCTCAAATTGGTTAACAATGGAAGACAAAAGGTAGGCTATTTGGGTAAGTGGGCTAATGAAATGATGGCCTCAATCCTGTAAATGCATGAATACACAAAATAATGGACATAAAGAATGAAACAAAGCAAAGATTACAATCATAGAAGGAGAATAATGCACACAAGAAGGAAAGTAAGTGGTTATGAGATGTAACCACACCATTAGGCTCAAAGCTCACTTGCTTGTGTTCTTAGCTCAAAACTATGTTCCAAAATATAATTCTTCATGCAATTTGGTATCAAAGCATTTAAAATTTTGCAGTGCCCCATGATTGTCCCCAAAGTGTTGGTTTCTTTAAGAAAGAATTCATTGTTCCAACCAAGTAAATTTATCATGCAGATGGTGTCAACTAAAACCTACTCATGCAACCTGTCCTAATTTATTCCCTCCCCACACTTAAAACTTAGCACGGTCCTCCGTGCTGTAGGTAAGGCGCAGTGGTTGATCGAGTGCCGACTGTCCCATATCTCCAATGTCATCGCTCTCTCCGCCTAAAGTTGCGGTGGATGTTGAGATATCGGGTTCCTCCATGGGTGGTGTGACTATGCTTAGGAGCTTCTTCACATGAGCATATCGGCGTTGGTTACACCGTTCATAACGGTCCAGTTTCTTGTGAAGGTCCTCAAGGCGTTGGGCGGCCGATTTTTGTGATGTAGATGAGGTGGTAGCTTTGTGAGTTGGTGTGGTTAATCCGCTGTCCTTGGTAGCTTCCGGAGGCTTGAGGCATCTCTTGGTCGGAATTATATCACCATCGACCGGAATTGATGCTCTCCTATCTTTAGCCTCCCGGTTGACGCCGGCTTTTGCAACCAATTTCGTCACCAAACCGGGGAACGGTAGATTTCCCTTGGCATGAATGCGCCCCATGGATTGGCGGATGATATGCGAAACGTTGACCGGTTTCTCGGTTAAGATGCACCAAATCAATA
>NC_029781.3:29744316-29745855 GCF_000817695.3 Arachis duranensis
GTGGCTTCTTGAGTGAGGTGGCGGACATCTAAACCTTTTGGTCTTTGTTTGATAGTCCCTCGAATCCAATAGGCGTCGGGTAGAGCAATGATACGGAGGATTGCGCTCCAATCGAATGCGCGGTCATTGCATGTAGCCAAGACTTCCTCATAGGCGTCATATGCATCCGTTGATTGTTCGATCCCAAGGACTTCTTGGATAGTTTTCACTGTGACCGACACTTGCTTTCGGCGCACAAAGATTGATGTGAGAAGGGGGGAGTGGAAGTTGGAGTAGAATTCCACTACCCAAGAAAGGTTAGCCTCCTTTGGTTTCCGCAATAGGAACCTCCATTGTCGTTGCTGAATATGTGGCATCACAATTGGGTGAAGGTGAGCCGGTAGGACTAGGAGTGGTTCCGGATGATAGTTCCTCTCGATCATTTTTGCGTAAACAAGTTCGCAATAGCGATTGGGGAACTTGTTTGAATCCTTAGGAGGGTTATCCTTCTCGAGAACATCAATGGGGCCCTTAGTTTTCTTCAAGAGTGGCTTGGCCGTCTGCTCTTGGTGCGCTTTGTTGGGAGTTGGCTTCTTGGGAGCTTTCCCTTTGTTCTTCTTGATAACCATCCTATGAGAGTAAAGAAGGGAAAACATCAAAATCCAAGTAGGTGAAAGTAAATGGGTTAATGCGATGAAAAGTTAAGCCATAGAATATCGGTATCATTGTCACATGACAGCTGCAACATGTGACTAAGATAACATGAAAAGAGCAAGGCAAATCATTTTCATATGGTGTAAGGGTGATTTAGGCATGCAAGTAGGGAGCATGAGAAGCATATACCCTTAAGGGCCAAACAAAGAAAGCAAGTTAAGAAAATGGGGATGCGCATAAAGTGTTAAGATGAGAGGCAATTTAGTCAAAGTTGGTGCGGAAGTCAAGTATGCCTTTCATCGAACACTTGGTGTGCATTCAGTTGTAGTGTGTGATTTGAAGATGGTGAAAGCAATGTAGCAAGTCACAATCCACTATTAATGATTATAGTACACAGTGAGTGTAAGAAAAGCAAACAACACAACTCATCTACAAATGCAAGTGAAGTAGAGACCTAAATGCCCATGAAGAGTTAGTATGAATGAGAGGGGAAGAGAAAAGAAGACAAGAACAAAAACATCCTAAAGAAGTAACTAAAAAGAGAAGGAAAATAACTAAATGAATGTGAAACTAAAGGAATAAAAACACAAGAGATGGTAGCTTAAGATGGTACCTTGTGAGATGAAGAGGTACCTTGTGAGATGAGGAGAAGGAGAGAGGAGGTTGTGGTGTGGGTTGAGGGGGAGTAGTAGAGAAGGTAGTGAGTGGTAGAAAGTAGTATAGAAGAGGGAATGGAGGTGAAAGGGAGAGTGTGCCCCTCTTTGAAGTTGGAGGTGTAGTAGAAGGTATGAGGGGGGGAAAATGTGAGGTGAAAGTGAAGGGGTGAGGGTGCCCCTTGTTGTTTTGGCGCCGAGCATCCGCGCGTGCGCGCGCAGTGCGCGCTCGCGCAGAGAGGCGAGGTGGAGG
>NC_029781.3:29747692-29750307 GCF_000817695.3 Arachis duranensis
AATCTAGAAGTTCTCAAGAATGGTCTTCCAAGTAGGATAGACGATGCTCTCTCGGTTTCGCTTGATGGCATTTCAAGAACATAGAAGTCAATGGGGAATATTAACCCTCTTATATTCACCAATACATCTTCCGCAACACCCGCTACGGTTATTATGCTCTTATCCGCTAAGACAAACCTTGCCGTCGACCTTTTTAGTTGTGGCAAGTTCAATAACCGGTAGACGGATAGTGGCATGATGCTAACACATGCTCCAAGGTCACACATGCAATCTTTAAAGTGAACTCCGTTGATTGTGCAAGTAACCATACAAGGACCCGGATCATCACACTTCTCGGGTAGTGTTCCCATTAAAGCGGAAATAGAGCTCCCCAATGGAATGGTTTCCAATTCAAGAATTGTATCCTTATGTATGCATAAGTCTTTGAGGAATTTAGCATATCTAGGAACTTGATGGATAGCATCAAAGAGGGAGATGGTTACCTCAACTTTCTTGAATACTTCCACCATTTTGGGGTCAAGTTCTATGCGCTTTTTAGCTTTCTTTGCAAGTGTTGGGAACGGAAGTGGTTGAGCAACTTCCTCTTCCAAGGTTCTTTTGGCCTTGGTTGTCTCTCTTGTTGGTTGGACCTCATCCTCAACTATGGCTTGTGGTGTCTCCTCTTCCACTACCTCTTCTATGTCTACTCTCTCCTCTTCTTGAGCGGTTGTGATAGGGCTTGAATCCTTTGCTTCCTTCCCTTTTAGTTGCGTATCGGATCTAAGGGTGATGGCATTGATGCCTCCCTTTGGATTTGGTTGAGGTTGAGAAGGAATGACACTTTGGATTGGGGGTTGAGGAGTGGAAGTTGATGGTGTATCCATGCATGCAAGAAGAGCTTGTAGTGTAGAGGTGAGACCGGTGAGACCGGAAGCAAGTGTGTTTTGTAGTTCCTTTTGGCCTTGGATAATGGTCCGGAGTGTTTCGTCTTGGTTGGAGGGGGTGGTTGTATATGCGAGTTGGGGAGCTTGTGATTGGTTGGGTGGCGGTCTTTGATGTGGTGGTTGGTATGTTTGATAGTTTTTTTGTGGGTTTTGTTGGTTGTATGGTTGATTTTGTTGGTTGTATGGTCGGTTTTGTGAGAGGTTTTGTGAGTTGTTGCTCCATCTTTGACCTCCTCCGTTGTTGTTGTTGTCCCTATTTCCTTGTTGGTGATTGTCTCTCCAATTTTGATTATGGTACCCACTCCCTTGATTGTAGCTTCCTCCTTGATAAGGGTGCCCTTGGTTAGAATTACCGCCATCCACTTCCTTGGTTGTGGTTTCCTCCTCCTTGATAAGAGTACCCTTGGTTAGGATTACCGCCTTGGTAGTATCCTTGATTGGGGCGATCATAGAAATTGTGAGTAGCCGCCAAGGTATTGTCTTCTTGAAGGCTTGGGCACTCATCCGTGTAGTGAGAGTAGCAAGAGTAAATACCACATACTCTTTGAGGAACCAATTGTTGGTTATGTTGTTGAGGTGGTGGCGGGTGTTGTTGTTGGTATGATTGAGGTTGTGGTTGATGTTGGTTCAATTGGAGTTGCTTCAAGATGGATGTCATCTCATTCAAGGATTGAGTTAGAGCGGTGGTTTCACTACTAGTTGATACCTCATTCACGGTTCTGTTCTGTTTCACCTTGCACAATACAAGACATTTCCTTCCTTAGCCTATCCATCTTTTCCGGAGGTAGAAATTTATCTAAGAATCCTCTTCTAAACAAGTCCCAATCGGAGGTAACTTCACTAGAGAGGGTGTAGAACCATTCTTTAGCCTTGTCCTCAAGAGAGAAAGGGAAAGCAAACAACCATATAGCAACTTCATCGGACCCTTCCCGTCTAGTAGTTGAACATATGCGGTGGAAGTCCTTGAGATGTCGAATAGGATCTTGTGCGGGAAGTCCATGAAACTTAGCTAGGAGGTTGATCAAAGCGGTCTTCAATTCAAAGTTAGCATTCAAGTTGGGGTGAGTTACGTGAAGGGGTTGAAGGACATAATCCGGTGCACCCGCTTCCTTGATGGTAACTCTCCTCGGAGCATTAGCATCCATGGTATTAGTACCTAAAACAAAAGAAGAATTATTAGTGAGATTGATGGGAGTAGAATCGGTGCCTTCTTTGAGTGACGGTTCAATGTTCACTTTTAGTAAGGTGGTTGAGGTGGTGAAAGCCTCTTCCCCTTTTTCAAACTCAAGCCTCCTCCGAGCTTGTCTAATATGAAGCAAAGTTCGTTCTATTTCCGGATCAAAAGGGACTAAGCTCGGATTTGGTTGTGAACGCGTCATGCAATGAAGGGAAAATGGAATTCATTGTAATGAATGAGGGGTTAGTTACTTGAACTATTCATAATGGAATGCAACTATGTACATCTATACATGCTTAATCCAAACAATAACATGGCACACTAGGCAAATTCCCCGGCAACGGCGCCATTTTGACAAATGAATTTTTGTTGGTGTAGAATTTATCAAGTGATCAATCGTAGTATAGTCTAAACCAACGCGAAATCCATCATCAAACAAAACTACAATCTATATCCGAGAGTATAAATCTCCCGAGTCGTTCTCCCTTGGAATTGCCAAAGTATGCATCTTATTG
>NC_029781.3:29750557-29752404 GCF_000817695.3 Arachis duranensis
CCAAACCCTATGCCAAGTACAAAAATTCTACTCCATAACTAGTATTGACATTTTATCAAACATGTAGTGAGCAAGAAGGGAAATCATGGTGAAATGAAGAGAAAAGTAAAATTAGAACTATTGCAACACAAGAGATTAGCAACAAGTATCAAGGAACAACAATGAGAATCAAAATCTCAAGATATCAAATGAATCCAAAAACCATAGAATTGAATCATAGATCCAAGGTATGTCAACAATTACAACTTGAATTTGGAAGGGAAAATCTATTACATGAGCAAAGTGAGATGAAAGTGCAATAGATCTCACCAAAAATTGGGCAAAAATTCAGAACTTTGATGAGAAGGAACCCTAGTAAAAGCTTGAGAGAAGTTGGTGAATCCTAGAGAGAGAAGTTGGAGCTTCTCTCTCTAACAATGTAACTAACTCAAAAATATCTCCAAAAAAAACTAAAAATGAACTAAGTCTCTTCAACCTTTGCCCCTTTGGTCCTCTTAAGTATTTTCCCGCCAAAGCACTCCTCAAAAGTTGGGATCTCCAACCAACTCCACGCCTAAGTCATGTGACTTTTAAAAAAAATCATCGGCGCGTGCGCGCACAGTACGCGCACGCGTCGACTTGGTTGTGCCCCAGGCATGAGAAGGGCCTAGAGGGGGCTCAACTCTCTGTGAAATGGCCCAGAGAGGAGTGCAGGATCATAGGGCGCGTACGCGGCTAAGGCGCGCACGCGCGTCTTGTGCTCACATTGGATGGGCGCGTGCGCGTCCAGTGCGCGCACGCGGTCAAGGTTTTGGGCTTGTGACTTGGTAGAGGCCTGAGAGCGGCCTAACTCTCTGGAACATGTACCAGGATTGCAGCAGGGCAATCGGCGCGGACGCGCACACTACGCTTGCGCGTCGGTCGACAGACTTTGCCCAAGTGCGCGGACGCGCCATGTGCGCGTGCGCGCGAGATTCTTGTGCTTCAGGCATGGCCCTGGCATGGTGTGGGCATAACTCTCGGGTGAATGTATGGAGGGCTATGTTTTGCGATCCACGCGTCCGCGCACGGTGCGCGTTCGCGTGGGTGACCTTCGAGTACCTTAAGGACGCGTGCGCGCCAGGCGCGCGCACGCGCAAAAGTGGTTGCTTTTCTTAATTGTGCATGTGTTTATACCACTTTTGACATTACAACTTCCCCTTTCCACACAGCTGCCTAAGCACTATAACGGGGCCTTTGACTTGGCAAATCAGCAGTGAATTGAACAAATGATGGAAAATTGACAATAAAATCTAACTAACAAACATGAAGTCAAGTGTCTATATACAAAGTTCAAAGGAAGATCATACCATGGTGGGGTGTCTCCCACCTAGCACTTTTGTTTAACGTCCTTAAGTTGGACTTTCAGTGGCTCATTGTGCTTGTTCAGGATTTGCACCCCTCAAGAGGAACACTTCAATCTCCTTGGAGTTCTTTCTTTGCTCACCATGATACAATTTGAGCCGGTGACCGTTTACCTTGAAGATGTCCGGGCTTGTTGGGTGGCGCAGGTGGTAGACCCCATAAGGTTCTACTTTCTCCACTTGGTAAGGTCCATCCCACCTTGATCTTAGCTTTCCGGGTAGTAGTCTCAACCTTGAATTGTAGAGAAGCACTAAGTCACCGGGCTGGAACTCTTTTCTCCTAATGTTTTTGTCATGGATGGCTTTCAATTTTTCCTTGTAGAGTCTAGCATTGTCGTAGGCTTCTTGTCTCAAACATTCCAATTCCGCCAATTGAAGCTTTCTTTCTATGCCGGCTCCACCCAAGTTCATATTACACTCCTTTACGGCCCAATATGCTTTGTGTTCAATCTCCACCGGTAAGTG
>NC_029781.3:29758292-29774566 GCF_000817695.3 Arachis duranensis
AAAAAATCATTTTCGAACATCGGCGCGCACGCGCAAGGTACGCGTGCGCGCCCTGGATGCGGCTCTGGAGTCTGCGCGGAAGCGGAGTGTACGCGTACGCGTCCATGAAGATCCTGGCTTAGCCGCTACTCTAGTCGGCTCGTGACTCGGCTCTTAGCTTCGGCTTCACATTGCTCTCATCCGCGCGGGCGCGTCAGGTGCGCGCACGCGCCCATGCAGAAATTTCCAAAGCTTCAATTCTCATGCTTCCTTTCCTTGCACCCTTCTTCCTTATCTTTTCCTGTCCATTCCTAGTCTATGTCCTGAAATCACTTAGCACACGAGTCACGGTATCGAATGGCATTAAGGCGAGACTAGAAATGTGTCTATTTTGGTGCAAAATAAGCATGTTTTCCTTTATGAGGCAAAACTGGGAAAAGAATGCAAATCCTTATATTTTCATGCAGAAAGTGTGTGAAATCATTGATAAACCCTTTGAAATTAGCACAAGATAAACTCTTAAAATGGGGTTTGTCAATAGTGTTATTGATTTTCCTAGTTAATTATGTTGATTCTTGAACACAGCTACTTTTATGAGTCTTGGCCGTGGCCCTAAGCACTTTGTTTTCTAGTATTACCACCGGATACATAAATGCCACAGACACATGACTGGGTGAACCTTTTCAGATTGTGACTCAGCTTTGCTAAAGTCCCTGGTTAGAGGTGTCCAGAGCTCTTAAGCACACTCTTTTTGCTTTAGATCACGACTTTAACCACTCAGCCTCAAGCTTTTCACTTGGACCTGCATTGCACAAGCACATGGTTAGGGATAGCTTGATTCAGCCGCTTAGGCCTGGATTTTATTTCCTTGAGCCCTCCTATCCATTGATGCTCAAAGCCTTGGATCTTTTTTACCCTTGCCTTTTGGTTTTAAGGGCTATTGGCTTTTTCTGCTTGCTTTTTCTTTTTCTTTCTTAAATTTTTTTCGCAAGCTTTGTTCTTCACTGCTTTTTCTTGCTTCAAGAATCAATTTTATGATTTTTCAGATTATCAATAACATTTCTCTTGTTCATCATTCTTTCAAGAGCTAACAATTTTAACATTCATAAACAACAAGATAAAAAATATGTACTGTTCAAGAATTCATTCAGAAAACAAAAGGTATTGTCACCACATCAATATAATTAAACTAATTTCAAGGATGAATTCAAAACTCATGTACTTCTTGTTCTTTTGTATTAAAAACATTTTTCATTTAAGAAAGGTGAAGGATTTATGGAATTATTCATAGCCTTAAGACATAGTTACTAAATACTAATGATCATGTAATAAAGACACAAACATAGACAAACATGAAGCTCAAAATCCAAAAAACAGAGAGATAAGAACAAGGAAGTTAAGGAATGAGTCCACCTTAGTGATGGTTGTGCCTTTTTCTTGAAGGACCAATGGTGTTCTTGAGCTCCTCTATGTCTCTTCGTTGCCTTTGTTGCTCCTCCCTCATAGCTCTTTGATCTTCTCTAATCTCATTGAGAATGATGGAGTGCTCTTGGTGTTCCACCCTTAATTGGTTCATGTCATGACTCAATCCTTCTAGAGAAGTGTTGAGTTGTTTCTAATAGTTGTTTGGAGGAAAGTGCATTCCTTGAGGCATCTCAGGGATTTCTTGATGATGAGCTTCCTCATGCGTCTCTTGAGATCCATGAATAGGCTCTCTTGGTTGCTCCATCCTCTTCTTAGCGATGGGCTTGTCCTCTTCAATGAGGATGTCTCCTTCTATGACAACTCCATCTAAGTTGCATAGATGGCAAATGAGATGAGGAAAAGCTAGCCTTGCCAAGGTGGAGGGCTTTTCGGCTACTTTGTAGAGTTCTAGAGGGATGACTTCATGAACTTCTACCTCTTCTCCAATCATGATGCTATGGATCATGATGGCCCGATCTACAGTTACTTCGGATTGGTTGCTAGTGGGGATGATGGAGCGTTGGATGAACTCCAACCATCCTTTAGCCACAGGCTTAAGGTCCAGTCTTCTCAATTGAATTGGCTTGCCTTTCGAGTCTCTTCTATTGAGCTCCTTTCACACATATGTCCATGAGGACTTGGTCCAACCTTTGATCAAAGTTGACCCTTCTAGTGTAGGGGCTTGAGTCTTTTTGCATCATAGGCAAGTTGAACGCCAACCTTATGTTCTCCGGATTGAAATCTAAGCATTTCCCCTAAACCATTGTAAGCCAATTCTTTGGGTTTGGGTTCATGCTTTTATCATGGTTCCTAGTGATCCATGCGTTTGCATAGAACTCTTGAACCATTAAGATTCCAACTTTTTGAATGGGGTTGGTAAGAACTTCCCAACCTCTTCTTTGGATCTCATGTCGGATCTCTAGATACTCATTTTTCTTGAGCATGAAAGGGACCTCGGGGATCACGTTCTTCTTGGCCACAACTTCATAGAAGTGGTCTTGATAGACCTTTGAGATGAATCTCTCCATCTCCCATGACTCAGAGGTGGAAGCTTTTGTCTTCCCTTTCCTCTTTCTAGAGGTTTCTCCGGCCTTAGGTGCCATAAATGGTTATGGAAAAACAAAAAAGCTATGCTTTTTCCACACCAAACTTAGAATGTTGCTCATCCTCGAGCAAAAGAAGAAAGAATAGAAGAAGAAGAAGAAGATAAGTAGGAGAGGGAGAGAGGTGTATGTTTCAGCCAAGGGAGAGAAGAGAGGGTAGTGTTGTGTGAAAATAAAGAAGGATAGAGGGGTTTATATAGTGGAGAGAGAGGGGTTTGGTTTCGGCTATTTAGGGTGGGTTTAGGTAGGAAAGAGATTTTGAATTTGAAGGTAGGTGGGGTTTTTGGGGAAGAGTGGATGGATGTGATTGGTGAAGGGGTAATGGGAAAGAGAGATTGAGGTGATTGGTGAGGGTATAGTGTTATTGGATTGTGTGAAGAAGAGAGAGGTGGGGTAGGTGGGGATCCTGTGGGGTCCACAGATCCTGAGATGATCCTGTGGGGTCCACAGATCTTGAGGTGTCAAGGATTTCTCATTCCTACACCTTTTAGGCGTGTAAAACACCCTCTGTATGTAATCCTGGCGTTTAACACCAGACTGCAGCTTGTTTCTGGCGTTAAACACCCAAATGTAGCTTGTTTCTGGCATTTAATACCAGCCTGATGCTTGTTTCTGGCATTAAACGCCAGCTTGGTGCTTGTTTCTGGCGTTAAACGCCAGACAGATGCTTGTTTCTGGCGTTTAAACACCAGACAGCTCTTCCTCCAGGGTGTGCTTTTTCTTCTGGTATTTTTTATTCTATTTTTAATTTTTGCAATTATTTTTTAACGCCACATGATCATAAACCTAATAAAAACATAAAAGAACAATAGAAATATAGATAAATAAAAATTGGGTTGCCTCCTAATAAGCGGTTCTTTAATGTCAATAGCTTGACAGTGAGCTCTCATGGAGCTCCACAGATGTTCAGAGCATTGTTGGGACCTCCCAACACCAAACTTAGAGTTTGAATGTGGGGGTTCAACACCAAACTTAGAGTTTGGTTGTGGCCTCCCAACACCAAACTTAGAGTTTGATTGTGGGGGCTTTCTTTGAATCTGTATTGAGAGAAGCTTATCGTGCCTCTTTTCCATGGTTGCAGAGGAAAATCCTTAAGCTTTAAATACAAGGTAGTCCCCATTCAATTGAAGGACTAGCTCCCCTCTGTCAACATCAATCACAACTCCTGCTGTGGCTAGGAAGGGTCTTCCAAGGATGATACATTCATCCTCATCCTTTCCAATGTCTAGGATTATGAAATTAGCAGGGATGTAAAGGCCTTTAACCTTCACTAACACATCCTCTACCAATCCATAAGCTTGTTTTATTGACTTGTCTGCCATCTCTAATGAGATTCTTGTAGCTTGTACCTCAAAGATCCCCAGTTTTTCCATTACAGAGAGTGGCATAAGATTTATACCTGACCCCAGGTCACACAGAGCCTTCTCAAAGGTCATGGTGCCTATGGTACAGGGTATTAAGAATTTACCAGGATATTATTTCTTTTGAGGTAAAGTTTGCTGAACACATGTATTTAGTTCACTAATGAGCAAGGGAGGTGCATCTTCCCAAGTCTCATTACCAAACAACTTGGCATTCAGCTTCATGATGGCTCCTAGATATTGAGCAATTTGCTCTTTAGTTACATCTTCATCATCTTCAGAGGAAGAATAGTTCTCAGAGCTCATGAATGGCAGAAGAAAGTTTAATGAAATCTCTATGGTCTCTATATGAGCCTTAGATTCCTTTAGGTCCTCAATTGGGAACTCCTTTCTGTCTGGAGGACGTCCCATGAGGTCTTCCTCATTGGGATTCACGTCCTCCCCTTCTTCTTCGGATTCAGCCATTTTGATTATATTAATGTCCTTGCACTCTCTTTTTAGATTCTCTTCTGTATTGCTTGGGAGAGTACTAGGAGGAGTTTCAGTGATTTTCTTACTCAGCTGGCCCACTTGTGCCTCCAAATTTCTAATGGAGGACCTTGTTTCATGCATGAAACTTAAAGTGGCCTTAGATAGATCAGAGACTATGTTTGCTAAGCTAGAGGAGCTCTGCTCAGAATTCTCTGTCTGTTGCTGAGAAGATGATGGAAAAGGCTTGCTATTGCTAAACCTGTTTCTTCCACTACTATTAAAGCCTTGTTGGGGCTTTTGTTGATCCTTCCATGAGAAATTTGGATGATTTCTCCATGAGGAATTATAGGTGTTTCCATAGGCTTCATCCATGTAATTCACCTCTGCCATTGCAGGGTTCTCAAGATCACAAGCTTCTTCTTCAGAAGTTGCTTCTTTAGTACTGTTGGATGCATTTTGCAATCCATTCAGACTCTGAGAAATCATGTTGACCCTCTGAGTCAACATTTTGTTCTGAGCCAATATGGCATTCAGAGCATCAATTTCAAGAACTCCCTTCCTTTGAGGCATCCCATTACTCACAGAATTCCTCTCAGAGGTGTACATGAATTGGTTATTTGCAACCATGTCAATGAGTTCTTGAGCTTCTACAGGTGTTTTCTTTAGGTGAATGGATCCACCTGCAGAATGGTCCAATGACATCTTAGAGAACTCAGATAGACCATCATAGAATATATCCAAAATGGTCCACTCTGAAAGCATGTCAGAAGGACACTTTTTGGTCAACTGCTTGTATCTTTCTCAAGCTTCATAGAGGGATTCACCATCTTTTTACTTGAATGTCTGAACATCCACTCTAAGCTTGCTCAGCTTTTGAGGAGGAAAGAATTTAGCCATGAAGGCCATGACTAGCTTATCCCAAGAGTCCAGGCTATCTTTAGGTTGTGAGTCCAACCATGTTCTAGCTCTGTCTCTTACAGCAAAAGGGAAAAGCATGAACCTATAGACTTCAGGATCTACTCCATTAGTCTTAACAGTATCACAGATCTGCAAGCACTCAGTTAAAAACTGATAGGGATCTTCTGATGGAAGTCCATAAAACTTGCAGTTCTATTGCATTAGAGCAACTAGTTGAGGCTTCAGCTCAAAATTATTTGCTCCAATGGCAGGGATTGAGATGCTTCTTCTATAAAAATTGGAAGTAGGTGTAGTATAATCACCAAGCATCCTCCTTGCATTATTATTGGGTTCGGCCATGTCTCCTTCTTTTTCAAGATTCTCTGTAAGGTTTTCTCTGAATTGTTGTGCTTTAACTTCTCTTAGCTTCTTCTTCAGAGTCCTTTCAGGTTCTGGATCTGCTTCAACAAGAATGTCCTTGTCCTTGCTCCTGCTCATATGAAAAAGAAGAGAACAAAGAAGGAAGAGGAATCTTCTATATCACAGTATAGAGATTCCTTTATGTGAGTAGAAGAAAAGAAGAATAAGAATGAAGAAGAGAAAAATTCGAACACAGAAGAGAAGAGAGGGTTCGAATTTTAAGATGAAGAGAAGTGTTAGTAAATAAATAAATAAATAGAAAGAGATGAGAGAGAGAGGAAATTCGAATATTAACTAAAAGAGAAGAAAAATATTTTTGTTTTTATTTTAATTAGTAGTTAAAATTCGAAAATAAGGAGAATAAATAAAATTAAAATTAAAATTTGAAACAATTAGTTAATTAAAAAGAATTTTGAAAAATAGTGAGGAATTTTCGAAAATTAGAGAGAGAAAAGTAGTTAGATGGTTTTGAAAAAGATAAGAAACAAACAAAAAGTCAATTAGTTAGTTGAAAAAGATTTGAAATTCAATTTTGAAAAGATAGGAAGTTAGAAAAGATTTTTGAAATCAATTTTGAAAAAGATATGATTTGAAAATAAAAGATATGATTGAAGAGATATTTTGAAAAAAATTTGAAAAGGAAATTAAAAAAATTTGATTTTTTTAATAATTAAAATTGATAACTTGACTAACAAGAAACTAAAAGATATGATTCTAGAATTTAAAGATTGAACCTTTCTTAACAAGAAAGTAACAAACTTCAAATTTTTGAATCAATCACATTAATTGTTAGTAAAGTTTTTGAAATTTTGAAATGAAATTAAGAAAAAGATTTTGAAATCACTTTAAAAAAAATTTCGAAAATACAAAAGAAAAATGAAAAAGATTTGATTTTTGAAAAAGTTTTGAAAAGATAAGATTTTTAAAATTGAAATCTTGACTTGACTAACAAGAAACAACTTTTTTTTTTAAATTTTTGACTAAGACAACCCAAAGATTTCAAAAATTATGAATAAAATAAGGAAAACAATTTTTTTTATTTTTTTATTTTATTAAAAATTTTTTTGGGTTTGTCGAAAATTTCTTTTTAGAAAAACGAAAACAAATAAAAAATTTTGAAAGATTTTTGAAAACTTTTTGAAAAGAAAATTACCTAATCTGAGCAACAAGATGAACCGTCAGTTGTCCAAACTCGAACAATCCCCGGCAACGGCGCCAAAAACTTGGTGCACGAAATTGTGATCATCAACAATGGCGCCAAAGACTTGGAGTTCTCAAATGTGAATCACACTTTGTCACAACTTCGCACAACTAACCAGAAAATACACTGGGTCGTCCAAGTAATACCTTACGTGAGTAAGGGTCTATCCCACGGAGATTGTCGGTACGAAGCAAGCTATGGTCATCTTGTAAATCTCAGTCAGGCGGATTCTAATGGTTATAATGGTTTTCATTGGTGGGAATTCCAGATAAGCGCATGAAGATACTGTGTTCCTTCCAAATCTCTGCTTTCTTACTGCTTTCATCCAATCATTCTTACCCATTTCCATGACAAGCTGTATGTTCGGGTTTCACCGGCGTCAATGGCTACCTCCCGTCCTCTCAGTGAAAATGGTCCAAATGCGCTGTCACCACACGGCTAATCATCTGTCGGTTCTCGATCATGTTGGAATAGAATCCAGTGATTCTTTTGTGTCTGTCACTATGCTCAACACTCACGAGTTTGAAGCTCATCACAGTCATTCTATCTCAGATCCTACTTGGAATACCATAGACAAGGCTTATACTTTCCAGATCTTAGGAATGGCTGCCAATAATTCTAGCTTATACCACGAAGACTCCGATCTTTCGGAATGGAGGCTAAGAGATACTCGCTCGATCTAAGGTAGAACGGAAATGGTTGTCAGGCACGCGTTCATAGGTGAGAATGATGATGAGTGTCACGGATCATCACATTCATCATGTTGAAGTGCAGCGAATATCTTAGAATAAGAATAAGTTGAATTGAATAGAAGAATAATAGTAATTGCATTAATACTCGAGGTACAGCAGAACTCCACACTTTAATCTATGGTGTGTAGAAACTCCGCCGTTGAAAATACATAGGTGATAAAGGTCCAGGCATGGTCGTGAGACTAGCCTCCCCCCCCAAAATGTGATCACTGGATCAAAAGATAATACAAATATGTTCTAAGAATCCCCGATGAGAATACAATAGTAAAAAGTCCTATTTATACTAGACTAGTTACTAGGATTTACAGAAATAAGTCTTAGTGCAGAAATCCACTTCCGGGGCCCACTTTGGTGTGTTCTTGGGCTGAGCTTGAGCTTTACACGTTCAGAGGCTTCTCTTGGGGTTAAACGCCAAGTTGTAACGTGTTTTTGGTGTTTAACTCTGGTTTGTGACGTGTTTTTGGCGTTTTACTCCAGAATGCAGCATGGGACTGTTGTTGAACGCCAGTTTGTGTCATCTAAGCTCGAATAAAGTATAGACTATTATATACTTCTAAAAATCCCTGGATGTCTACCTTCTAACGCAATTGAGAACGTGCCATTTGGAGTTCTGTAGCTCCAGAAAATCTATTTTGAGTGCAGGGAGGTCAGAATCCAACAGCATCAGCAGTCCTTTGTTAGCCTCCTATCAAATTTTTGCTCAGGTCCTTCACTTTCAGCTAGAAAATACCTGAAATCACAAAAAAAACACACAAACTCATATCAAAATCTAGAAATGTGAATTTTGCATAAAAACTAATAAAAACATCCTTAAAAGTAGCTAGATCCTACTAAAAACTACCTAAAAACAATACCAAAAAGCGTATAAATTATCCGCTCATCACCCTCTCAAACAAAATGATGATTCATACAAATAGAAGAAATCTTCAGAGCACACATTACAGCGACAATCAGATGCACAACAAATGTAGAAAAGAGTCGAGCTTCCTAAACACGAAACCAAGCAAGATCAGAACTTTTCAAAGCGTGAAATAGCACAGAAAGAAAGAAGAAGAAAAAAAAGGACCATCCTGTAAAGTGAAAAGGTGATGAAGACGGAAGCAAATGGCGAGCCCACACCAACGATCACTTCTGAAAGCAAAGAGAGCTCGAAGGTGTGAATACTTGAGAGCAAGAGAATAAAGAATCACAGATGATCCAGAAAACGAAAGAAAGAACTAAAGGGATGCACTTTGAAAATTCAAAAATGAAATGAGAAAGAAGGAAGAAGGAAATGGCAAAAAGGAATTTATGAGTCCTTAAAAACCTTTGCACGTTCCATAGGAAAGCACAACGCATGATACAATTAAAAAGAGAAACGCTCTGCATTCAAAAAACCTATTAAGGAGTTCTACAAAAGCGGGATCGACTATGCTCGAGCTCGGCTTTCCCAAAAGAGGACAAAGTCGGTCAAAAGACACGACCTCAGAAGAAAGACCAAGCTCAAGCAGGGGCACTGTTCATGCCCTGGGTCGAGCTGTATGACCTGGGCTAATTGACAGCAAGTCGACCGACCTCTTCAGGTCAGGATCACCCGACCTCTTTCAAATAGTTCGGCCAAATCACTAAAAAGGCCTAAGTAGGCCCAAACAAAGGAACACAACCTAAATCTAAAGGCAGCCCAAGTCTAGAAAGATAAGGCGGTTCCCCTAAAAAGATAAGATGACTTCATTCAAAGATAAGATAAGATAACTATCTTATCTCCAGAAAGGTTACTCCACATTATTATAAATACACTAGAGCACCCAGGTATAACTCATACTCTGATTCTACTAAAAATCTGCCTAAAGCACATGCTAACTTAAGCATCAGAGTCTCTTGCAGGTACCACCACCCTTCGGTGACGAAGGATCAGCCACACCATCAAGTCCAACAAGTCGGACACATCAGCTCCGACCACCATCACAGATCTTGTCCGAGATCGACCTACAGTTTCAGGTAACCCTCGGAGTACAAGGATTCTTGAGAAACCTTACCTTATGCACTAAAATTTGGGATAGAACCCAACAATCCCTCATTAATGGTTAGTACTTAAACAACCAAAACAAAAATTACACTCAAAACTAAAATCCACAAATTCAAAATTCTTAGGGCAGCAGGGAGGGAAAATTTCGAAATCTTACCTACAAATGTTAGTTGAGAGTAACGAGCTTGGCAAGAGCTTCGCGTAGCGGCTGACGACACACGAATCGGAGCACCATAGCTCGAGATATGATGGATTGAAGAAGAGAGTGAAAAGTACCACTTCTTCCTCCTCTCTCTCAATTCAGCAGCAGCCCTTAGTGTGTTTAGGTTGTGTTTGAGGCTGAATGACCTTCATTTAAGCTTATATATATGTTGGGCTTGGGCCCAACTTGGGCTCGGTCCAACCCGTTAGCGTTTTTGGCCTGTTTGGCCCAATTTTGGGCCAAACTTTTAAAATTAGTGCCTGGTTTTTAATTCTAAATGTTTTCCTAAGGTTTCCTACTGTTTCTATTATTCTCGCTAAATGCCGGACAGACTTAAGCCGATACAGCCAGTTAATTTACCGGTTTGTGTGTTTACCGTTTTTTCCAGAAAATTACATTTTCCAACTCAGAAAAATCTTCTGAGTCCAAATGTCATATTTAAATTTTCTAATTAATATTCTAAATTTTTTAACGCTATTTAGGAAAATTTTAATTATTTAATTAAACGGTTAATTAATCACGATTCTTACATTCTCCCCACCAAATTAGAAATTTTGCCCTCAAAATTTGGTTTACTCATCATCATCATTAAATGTTCCCTCAACTTAAACCTACCTCTTACCGTTCATCTTTTCATTCCTGCACGTCAGCTCAAATTCCTATTACATCTTCCATTCTTATTTATAATGCCATATCTTAACTGAATTCAAGCCTATGCTGTACTCATCCTTCTCACTCTTAGCCCCCATTCGGTCAACCTCAATACAATATTAGCGTTTCAATACAATGTTCTCCAAATCTATCTTATGAAACCAACAATTCATCCATCACCATCTATGCACAACTCTATCTTTTTAACCCACTAAACTCTTCAATTATCAAGCCTAAGGTAGGTCTAATCCACATTCTACTATCTCTATTCACAACTATCGTGTGTCATTGCATTCCACAAGCTTCTATTGCGCCACTCTGATTTTCAGCCACTAATTAATTCCAAATGTTCAACCAAGTCATACATCATTATCGGATGACAAAACCTATGCTTATCTCTGAACTTCCTCAACTGGCCCAACTGGGGTTTATCTCATCCTAAGACTAAGTCATATCTTAGGGCCTTATAGCATCACTATGCCTAATTCAAGGTCTCATCAAATCCTCATCCTCAATAATTGTATTACCTAGTACCTCAACAACGACTAGGGTACCTACTCAGATTATCCATCTTTAAGTGCAACACTACAACTCTCATGAATTTCCAATCATCTTAACTAAAATCAATGTCACTCAATGTCAAACCCAATCAAAATTCAAGCCTAAGTTCATACCCCCTTATTTTCTCCTTTTCTACTTGCTTCTGCACTTGGCTAAACTTGGTTTATATTGGGTTCAAGCAGTGCAAACACTAGCGATGTAGTTAATCTTTCCTTTATGTTTTGAAGAATTCTCCCTACCAAATGACGTCCGCACCTCGGTTCACCCATGTGTGTTAACTTAGTCATAGGTAACTCCATTTGCAAAAGCAAAGCTTTACAACTCCTCGTGATATCGCACGCTCACAAGTTCATTCTTCGTGTTCATAATTCGTATTCTATAGATCTAACATATCGATGGTTGCATATAAGGATTGCTTACGATGTCGAAACGAGTTCAAGTTATCTGAAGGAATACCAAGCTCAAAAAAAAGCAAACAATTTTGAATGGTATCCGTAAGAAATTAAAAAGATATATTGTGTTGGGATCAAACGAGGTTGTAGAAAATAAGAAAATGCATCTGAAAGTAAATTAGAGTGCACCCCAAGAAAGGGATTCCAAATTAATAATCTTTGGTGGAAAAAATAAGGCAAATTGAATCAAAATATGCCTTTATTGATTTTAAGAGGATCACGAGCCCTTGAATAAAGGCAGTTCAACCCAACACTACATGTTCAAGCTCACGTCAAGGAGTACAGGGTTCGTGTGAGGATATGCGCAAACAAGGAGTAGGATTGGGCAATGTTCAATTTATTCACCAAGAGAGATTATGGAATAAAGAATTCCAATGCAATTTACAAGGGAAAGGATAGGTCGGTTCACAAGGATGTATTGATGCTCTTATGCATATAAAGTATCACACCTCCATTAAGATTACCGGCTTCCGCAGCGTTACTCTGATTTGTTGGTCTTTAAGATTTTGATGACTCGCCCACGTTAACCAAAAATGTCTCTAAGTTCTGTGGGCTCTAGCGGCAATACTTTACGTGGCACAAGTACGTTGGGTCATAGGCCTGATGCTAAACCTGATACCCTCAACTATAAGTTCACCACACTAAGTTACAAATAAATGTTGGGTTATAATATCACACCATGTAGTTACAGCTTTGGCACCAATTACACACTCATCTCTCTTTGGTATTGATTCTGACCTGCATTCGGGTTCTTCTCACGAGTACAATCCCTCCCCATGTAACCAGGTAATCCGCAATTAAAGTAGTCGCCTCTTCCTCTCACCGGGTGATACGGATCAAAAGTGGGTCTCCGTCTCCTAGTGTTGCCTTGACCTTGAGGTATATGTCCTCCCCTCTTGAAGTTCTGAGCTCTTGGTTGAAAGTGCTTTTCATGTCCACGGTTGTTGTTCTCCCCATGAGTATCTCTTGATAAAGCCACTTTCTTCGCACACTCCTCCATAACTCTTGCCTTATTCAGAAGCTCGGAAAAGATCCGAATCTCCAAAGGAGACACGACAGTCATAATAGTATCCCTCAAGCCTCCTTGGTACTTAATGCACTTCCAACTCTCATAGGACTCTGGGGCACCTTGACACACCCTAGAGAACCTATAGATTTCCTCAAATCAACTAGTGTAATCTGCCACAGACAAAGAGCCTTGCTTCAGCTGCATAAGCTCTAACTCTTTTGCTTCTCTCACCAACTTCGGGAAATACTTCCTATAGAACGCCGTTTGAAATACATCCCAAGGAATCTCTGCTTTCAAAAGTCGCAGCAACTGGCACTCTCCTTGCCACCAATGTTGCGCCTCTCCTAATAGTTGATAGGCTGTAAACTATACATATTGGTTAGCCGGGACATGCTGAGCTTGTAGTGTGAGCTCCATAGCTCAAAACCAATTATCTGCTTCAGTTGAGTTAGTCAAACCTCTGAAAATCAGGGGATGAACTTTCAAAAACGAAGCCAAAGTCATTGGAGCACCTCCTAAGTCATTACCGTCTCCTTCCCTATTTCTGTTTCCATCCCTATTTTTGTTTCCATTCCCTGTCTGTTGACCCAACCTCTGTACAGCTTGCAAAGTTACAGCAGCATTCGCTTCCATGGTATTAGCCAGGATGACCATCGCCGCCATGAACTCGACATGGTTGTCGGCCGGTTGGACATTCTCAATTTCTCTCTGTGCACGCGTACGATCTCGTCCGCGAGTAGCCATTAGAGTTTCTGTCTATGCCAAATAATCGATATCAAGGTGATCAGTCTCAATATCAAAAGCCTAATGCTTCAATTATTCCAAAAAGGCACTCACAAAATAGCATGCTATACACATATCAAGTAGATAACCTAAATAGTATGAAAGGAAAAGACACAGAGTATGCAATGAAGCTCAATCGGTCCATCCCTCATGCTCACGAGGACAAACTGCTCTGATACCACTAAATGTGATACCCTAATTACCCTAAGCCTTACCTCGTGCCGTAAATTAAAGGTTAATCAAAGGTTATGACAATTCTAAAGCTCATACGTATTTATATATAGAAAGAAATAATAATTCTAGAAGCCCGATGAAGAAATAAGCTCAAAAATAGAGGCACAAGATATACGTACAGATATCAAGACATATATATAGATAAATCAAAGTATAATAGTCATAAGGATCTAGCCACCGCCCATGGAGTTTAAGCCGGCTAGTTATATACCTACATACAGAGTTTTGAAACTAAAATAGCTTATACAATATCTCTCTAAAAGTAAGCCTCTAAGGCATAAATAACTACAAAAGTGAGAGATCTACACAAAATAAACCAAAAGACTTCCAAAACATAGCAAGGATCCTCCGTTTTGTCACCATCAAGCAACTCACCGAGGTGGATTACAACCTGCATTTTAAAAATAACAACAGAATATGGTATGAGAACCGGAGGTCCTCAGTATGGTAACAGTGCCCAGTGATGTAAGATATAAGACTCCAAGACGCCAGAGACAATCCTAGAACTTCTTATCCACCATAAGATTCAAGCTTAAAAAATAATTAAACTTTAAAACTTTAACTTTGAAAACCACAATGAAAAGGGTAATCTAACTTAGTGGATTTCTAATCTAACAATTCTGCGTTGTCCCACAGCCTTCGCCAGCCTAACCGCCATGCGATCCCATAGCCACCTCCTTCCGAACCTCCTCAATCCCAGCAGAATACACAGATAATAACAATGCAAGTAAAGCACAAGTATACGCATATATATCAAGTAATTTAATAAGCATTTAGGCATGTTAAACACTTAGGCAAACAATACAAATTGACAAAGCAAACAAACAGATAGAATATGCACATGACAAATTTTTGTCCTATTTGGCTGTGATATCACATTGTCGGTTCAACTGCCAACCCGACACATCTCCATGGAGATGTCACCTTTCGGTCACGAATAAAATGGGTACACCCTAGGGATATCGTGCCCCGGCCCACGGTCTAGGGATATAGTGCCTGTGCTCACTCTTGTGATTCTGAAAGGATGCGTGCGGGATACTCTGTCACAGACCTCACATCTCAACGTAAGCGGGACTAACCACCGCCCTTACGCTGCTGTCGTGACCTTTACAGGCGGGATTAACCAAACCGTTCTTGCCAGGCGCATAGCATCTCAACAAATCTCAGTTTAAAAACATTTCATCAGTGGTTTTTGGTGGACGAAATTGTGATCAACAATAATTCCAGGCACTGTTAGAGAATATTTTTCTTTCCACAACTCCGTTCAACTTAACCAGCAAGTGTACTGGGTCATCCAAGTAATACCTTACGTGAGTAAGGGTCGATCCCACAGAGATTGTTGGTATGAAGCAAGCTATGGTCACCTTGTAAATCTCAGTTAGGCATATTAAATTGGTTTATGATGAGTTCAAAAATTAATTAATAAATAGAAAATAAAAGGGATAGAAATACTTATGTAAATTAATAGTGGGAATTTCAGATAAGCGTATGGAGATGCTGTGTTCCTCTCGAATCTCTACTTTCTTATTACATTCATCCAATCCTTCCTACTCCCTTCCATGGAAAGCTGTATGTAGGGCATCACCATTGTCAATGGCTACATCCCATCCTCTCAGTGAAAATGTTCCTATGCTCTGTCACAGTACGGCTAATCATCTGTCGGTTCTCAATCAGGTTGGAATAGAATTCCTTGATTCTTTTGCGCTTGTCATCACGCCCAGCCTTCAGGAGTTTGAAGCTCGTCACAGTCATTCAATACCGGAATCTTACTCGGAATACCACAGACAAGGTTAGACTTTCCAGATTCCCGGAATCCTACTCGGAATACCACAGACAAGGTTAGAATTTTCGGATTGCGTTCATAGGAGAGAATGATGATGAGTGTCACGGATCATCACATTAATCAAAGTTAAGTGTAACGTATATCTTGGAATAAGGATAGAAGAGAATTGAATAGAAAGTAATAATAATTGTATTTAAACTTGAGGTACAGCAGAGCTCCACACCCTTAATCTATGGTGTGCAGAAACTCCACTGTTGAAAATACCTAAGTAAAAGGTTCAGGCATGGCCGAATGGCCAGCCCCCTAAAATGTGATCAATAGCCTCTTAAGATGAAGAATAATACAAAACTAAGACCAAAGATGTAACGTGGTCAAAAGACGACTAATACACTAGTAAAAAGTCTTATTTATACTAAACTAGCTACTAGGGTTTACAAAAGTAAGTAATTGATGCATAAATCCACTTCTGGGGCCCACTTGGTCCAGGGCCCACTTGGTGTATGTTTGGGCTGAGCTTGATCAATCCACGAGCTAAGGCTTCTCTTGGAGTTGAACTTCGAGTTATGACGTGTTTTGGGCGTTCAACTCCGGATCATGACGTTTTTCTGGCGTTTAACTCCAGACAGCAGCATGAACTTGGCGTTCAACGCCAAGTTACATCGTCAATCTTCGAATAAAGCATGGACCATTATATATTGCTGGAAAGCTCTGGATGTCTACTTTCCAAGGCCGTTGAGAGCGCGCCATTTGAAGTTTTGTAGCTCCAGAAAATCCATTTCGAGTGCAGGGAGGTCAGATTCCAACAGCATCAGCAGTCCTTTTGTCAGCCTTTTTCAGAGTTTTGCTCAAGTCCCTTAATTTCAGTCAGAAATTACCTGAAATCGCAGAAAAACACACAAACTCATAGTAAAGTCCAGAAATGTGAATTTAACATAAAAACTAATGA
>NC_029781.3:29774666-29799955 GCF_000817695.3 Arachis duranensis
TAATTCGTACCATCAATCATCAATACAATGCTTCACTGTTTCACTCAACCGAATCCATCCTCAGTACTCCAGAAATCTAAGTCTCCATTTTCTAAATTCTTACAGAAATTCTCTAAAATAATTCACTAACTTATCTTTAGTATTATTAGATCCTAAGGATTAGATTGTACTCTTAAAATAGCATGGAAGGAAATTTAGAAAGTTAAAGAACCCTTGGAAACGAAGAAAAAGCATTTTTCTGAAAAACAGGGTCTATGCGTATGCATGCATTATGTATGCGTACGCAAGCATGCAACTTTTCCCATGCCGCGTACGCATGCAAGCGTTCGCGTACGCATAAGTGCCAAACAGAATTGCACGTATGCGTATGCGGTGTTTCCCGTACGTATACGCCTCCAAGTTTTACCCTTTCTGCGTACACATACATGTGTATGCATATGTATGAGGGCCAAATAGAATGGCAGGTATGCGTATGGGGTGTTTCGTATACGCATACACTCTCAGACATAGAAAATTTTACAAAGTTGCAAAAATTAATTTTAAACCCTAAAATTTAAACGTTCATAACTTCCTCTACAAAAATCCATTTTCATCAAACTTTATACCAATTTAAAGATATTTCAATGAACTTTAATTTTAAACAAGTTTCAACAAATTTTGAAAACAAAAGCTCAAGTTATGATCCATCAAAGTTCCAAAATTCACAAGGTTCTCGAACTTTCAAATTTCACAACCAAATTTAGATCAAACTCTAATTTACCTTAGAACTTACCCTTTTGTACCTTATTTCACCATTCTTACCAAATTTCCACTCACATTAAATACTCTTCAACCCCAATAATAAGTTATATCACACTAAAACCATTTTTTCAACCAACACACTCTTCAATCATCATTCTATTCTTATCAATTATCCTAATCAACCTCATTCAATCTTATTACCAACCTTCAGTACTATTTATTAACATCCACAACATAATTCATCAAAATAATCAAAATCATCAAGTCATCATACACCATCATTTAATTAAATTGAATAACCAATTTAATCCAAACCTATCCTATGGGTCACTAGCCTAAATGTCCAGAAATATTATATATTACATAGAGAAAACCGAAGACATACCTTGGCCGATTCTCAATATGCACAAAATTCACTAATTGATCACACCAAGCTACCAATTCATCTCCAAATGCTCCCAAATATCCAATGAACATCCAACAAGGTCCAATATTCAAACTAACATAATACATTTTATAGAAATCAAAACCTAATACTCACAATATATCAATTTACAAGGTTTCTTGAGAAACCTTATCTTATGCACTAAAATTTGGGATAAAACCCAACAATCTCTCACTAATGGTTAGTACCTAAACAACCAAAACACAAATTTCATTCAAAACTAAAACCCACAAATTCAAAATTCTTAGGGCAACAGGAAGGAGGGAAAATTTTGAAATCTTACCTACAAATGTTATATGAGAGTAACGGGCTCGGTGAGAGCTTTGCGTAGCCACTGATGGCATGCGAATCGGAGCACCGTAGCTCGAGATACGATGGATTGAAGAAGAGAGTGAATAGTATCACTTCTTCTTCCTCTCTCTCAATTCAGCAGCTGCCCTTAGTGTGTTTAGGTTGTGTTTGAGGCTGAATGGCCTTCATTTAAGATGAATTTTGCACTAAAATATATTAAAACTTAATAAAATATAGTTAAAAACACTATGAAAATGCTATGAAAAAGGGTATAAGATATTCACTCATCACAACACCAAACGTAAACTGTTGCTTGTCCTCAAGCAACCAAAAAAACAAGATAGGACTAAATGGAAGAGGAAAACACATAAAGTCTTAGAGTTGTCAATGAAGTTCAGTTCCAATTATTGAATGTGGCTATTAGTTCTTTATTTCTGAATAGCTTTGGAACCTCAATTTCCTTTGAAGCTCAGAAATATTGGCATCCCTTGGACTAAAATCCGAATGATCTTCTTTTAGTTTTTCTTGATTCTTGAACACAATTTCTTTGTGGTGCTTTGCAACTTTTGAGCCTAACCGTGACTCTAAGTATTTTGTTTTCAAGTATTACCACCTGATACATAAACGCCACAAGCACTTAACTGGAGGAACCCTTTGGATTCGAATTTAGCTTTGCTTAAATTCCCAGACAGTGGTGCTCAGAGTTCTTTCGTGTACTCTTTTAGCATTGAATCACGACTTTAAACGCTTAGTCTCAAGATTTTCGTGACACCTTCACACCACAAGCATATAGTTAGGGATAGCAACTCATTTGAGCTCTTTAGGCCAATTTTAACCCACCTAACCATTGATGCTCAAAGCCTTTGACCCTTTTCTTTGATTTTATTTTTATTTTTATTTTTATTTTTATTTTTATCTTTTTTTTGCTGTTTCTTTTGCTTCAAGAATCAATCTTTTTATTTTTCAGATAATCAATAATACTTCTCTAAATTCATTGTTCCTCACGTGCCAATATACTGAACTTCAATATCAAATATGCACAGTTAATTCAAACATTCAAAAAGTAAAGGCAACGCCACCATATCAAAGTAATTG
Source organism: Arachis duranensis (assembly GCF_000817695.3). Taxonomy (NCBI): domain Eukaryota; kingdom Viridiplantae; phylum Streptophyta; class Magnoliopsida; order Fabales; family Fabaceae; genus Arachis; species Arachis duranensis. Next base: position 29,777,239 of record NC_029781.3, read on the forward strand.
GAATAAATCATGCTACAACTGATAACCTTGTGCGTTTCACTACTTCTTTTTCAAAAATTTTCTTTTAACCTTGATGAGGGATACATGAGGCATCTTAAACCGACACAAAGAAAATAAAATAATGCTAAAAAGGACGAAATACTGAATGTGATCATGCACTATAATAGAAAATAGACAATACAATAAAGTACAATGAAAACAGAAATAAAATAAGCAAAGGGAGAATGAAACTAGACCACCTCAGTGATGGCGGCTGCTGCTCCCTCCGGGGAATCCTTTGGAGGGTTTGAGCTCATCAATGTCTCGCCCCGGTCTCAATTGCTCCTCCCTCATGATCCTCTGATCTTCCCTTATCTAATAGAGGATGACAGAATGATCTTGATGCTCTATCCTCAACTGATCCACAGATGAAGTCAGCTCCCCTAGAGATGTAGTCAATTGGTCCCAATAGTCTTGGGGAGGGAAGTACGTTCCCTGAGGCATTTCCGTGATCTCAGGTGGAGGTGGCTGAATAGGCTCGAGCTGTGGTCCGTGTGTAGGCTTCATGACATGCTCCATCCTTCTTTTTGTGATGGGTTTGTCCATCTCAATGAGGGTATCTCCTCCTATGCGAACTCCAGCTAAATTGCATAGGCGATAAATGAGGTGAGGGAATGCTAGCCTTGCTTGGGTAGAGGCCTTCTCAACTACCTTGTAGATCTCTTGAGGAATCACCTCGTGCACCTCCACCTCATTTTCGAGCATGATGCAATGAATCATCACTACCCTCTCTATTGTAACCTCAGATCGATTACTTGTGGGGATGATGGAGCGTTGGATAAGCTCCAACCATCCTCTTGCCACAGGCTTGAGGTCATGCCTACCCAGTTGGTAGGGCTTGCCTTGTGCGTCCCTCCTCCATTGAGCACTATCCACATAGATATCTGCAAGTACTTGCTCTAGCCTTTGGTCAGAGTTGACCCTTAGAGTGTAAGAGTGTGGGTCACCTTGCATCCGAGGCAATTGCAGTGCCAATCTCACACTTTCGGGGCTAAAATATAGGATTTGCTCTCTGACCATGGTGCGCCAGGTTTTGGGCTCCGGTTCACACTAGTGTCGTGCTTCTTGGTGACCCAAGCATTGGCAAAGAATTCTTGCACCATTAACATCCTAACTACTGAAATGGAATTGGCCAGAATTTTCCAATCTTTTCTCCAGATTTCTTGTTGGATCTCTGGGTACTCATCTTCCTTGAGCCTAAAGGGGACTTCAAAAATCACCTTTTTATGCCTCACCATGCCATAAAAGTGATATTGATGTGCCTTGGTGAGGAATCTCTATGTTTCCCAAGGTTTGGAGGTGGAAGCAGGGGTTTTCCTTTTTTCTTCCTTGAGAATTCTCTCATTTTTTTTGCAATGGAGAATAGGAATAGAAAGCAAAAAAATAGAGCGTTCCAACACCAAACATAAGAATTTGCTTGTCTTCGAGCAAATAGTAACAAAAGAAAAGGATAATAGTAGAAGAAAGAAGAAAAAGATAGAGTGGAGAGAGAAGGAAGGCTTTGGTCTTAGTGTAAGAAGAGAGAAGAAGGATAGTGTATGAAGACAAAGATGGAAGAGGGTAAGTATTGTGAAGGTGTGTTTATGAAGGATATAATAAGGAGTATTTATAGAGTTGGGAAGGGTTGGGGTTCGGTCATATGGGAGGAAAAGATGGGGGAAAGTTTGAATTTGATGGGATTGGTGGAAAAAGAAGGTGATTAGATTGATAAGTGTGTATTGTGAAGAGGGAAAGGAAGAGAGAAAGGGAAAGGAGTGAATGATAAATGGGGTAGGTGTGGTAGGTGGGGATTGGGTGGGACCCACTGGCTTGAAGTTTTGAATTCTGAATTCACATGCCCCCCTCCTAGGCGTTCAACGCCAGGTTTGGGCGTTAAACGCCAGGGGTGGGCACTTTTTTTTTTAATAGTGGTGGGGCGTTCAACGCCAAGAATGGGTGTTGAATGCCCAAATGGGACCAAAGAACTGGTCCTGGTGCTCTTGAATGGGCGTTGAATGCCCTTGCTTCCTCCCATTCTAGCGTTGGGCTCCAGTTTTAGCCTTCAACGCCAGTAAGGGGCTCTCTCCAGGGTATTCTGTTTTCAATCCTAAGTGTTTCTATTCTTATTCTAAGTGCTACACATGATCACAAACGTTAAAAAAAGGAAAAAACTATGGGAATTAATAGAAAATAAAATAACATGAAATCAAACTAAAATAATCAAAAGAAAGAAAATACTATACGAATGGTTGGGTTGTCTCCCAATAAGTGCTTCTTTACCGTCATTAGCTTGACGGACAGCTCCTTTACAGAGGTTAATAGGGGCTCAGATCTTCACCCCTCATGGTGAACTTCTGTCCTGTGCTCTCATGAATTAGCTCAACATGTTCCAAAGACAGGATCCGGTTCACAGTGTCTGAAATAACTAGACTTCTAGTGAAGACAACTCTCATGCCTTGTGAGAAGTCTTCAATTGGGATCTTCTTGTTCCACCAGACTTTGGGTACTTTCTTCTTAGTACCTTCATCCTCTGTGCTTTGTGGTGACTGTTGAACACTAAACTTAGGTTTGATGTCAGGGGGGTTCTGTAAGGCTCTGCACTGAGAGAAAAGGCTGGAACATTAGGTGTTGCACAGTAGTACCTCCTTTATCCAAGAGAGAGTGATGGTTGAGAATCTTAAACAGAATATGATCTACCTAGAGCCTCAAAATCAACTCTCCCTTTTCCACATATATCAAGGCCTTTGCAGTAGCTAGGAAAGGCCTTTCAAGGATGATGGAGTTATCTTCGTCCTCCCCAGTGTCTAGTATCACGAAGTCGGTAGGGAAGTAAAGGTCTTCAATCTTTAAAGGACATTTCTACCATGCCTTATGCTTGTTTCAAGGACTTATCAGCCATCTCAAATGATATTCTTGTGGGCTACACCTCTTGGATCCTAAGCTTCTTCATCACCGAGAGAGGCATAAAGTTGATGCTAGAGCTAAGGTTGCATAGTTTCTTCTCAAATATAATGGACCCTATAGTGCAGGGAATAAGGAAGCTTCCAATATCTGGCATCTTTGGAGGCAGCTTCTGTTTGGACTAGGGCGCTGCATTCCTTGGTTAGCACCACTATCTCATCTCCCTTCAGGGCCGTCTCTTAAGAGATAGCACTTTTCAAACAGGCCATATAGGAGGGTTTATTCTCCAACACCTATGCAAAAGAGATGTTAACTTGCAGTTTCCTGAGAACTGCCGAAAATTGAGCTAGTTGCTCATCCTCAAGATCCTCTTGCAAGTTTGAAGAGGGTTGTTCTTCATGCTATGTTATTCTTTAATGTCTATTTGATGTCTTTTTTATTGCCACGTGGGCCAGATTTTTGTCATCCAGGAATGGGAATGGATCGCTTATGACATGTCCGTGCGTCAGTCCAAGTTAAACTAGATATACACAATTATATTTGTACGAATATGCCCATGACACACTAAGTAATTCGGAGAGTGGAACTTACCCCGAGATTGAATGTCGAAAACCCGCCCGATTAACTCGGCATTGAGACGGATATTCCCAACGTCAAGTATAAAAGTCCTTGTCTTAACTTCATACGACTCGGATAGGTGAACCATGACGGCTTGCTTCATAGACCAATTCGAAACAAGCCTCAAGAATCCGAATCCAATTTCATCAATCTTTGTAAGCTTCTCAATGGTGTTGCTTTTAGTTAGCTTGTTCATCATGTCATCAATGTAGCTGGGCGAGCATTGTGACTCTAATAATTTCTGTTAATGGCAACAGTAGCTAAAAGTCACAAACAGAATCATTTGGAATGACACGTCAATAACGTTAAATATGATTTTACCTTTTTTTTCATCTTGACTAGATTTCTGGCAACACAACCTTGGTGCTTGTTACAAGAAATAGTTACATAACAGCATGCCCAAATTCTTTAATAAAACTTGCAGATGAAATTAGAAGCAACATCCAACAAGTCCTTAAATATCATTATCAAAACAGAAAAAGAAAAAAAGGGAATAAGAACTCCTTGTTAAGAAAGAAGGCTCCATGAAAGCTCTAGAATCAACTTTTTTTCTAATCCCTCAAAGATGTAAATTAAGCAATTTTCTAAAAGTACCAATTCATCAAAAATTTATTACAAGGTACATATTCACAGAATATATATATTAGGAACTTTGCTTTCAAATCTGATAGATGTATGTGATTCTAGTTTTCTAAGTAAATGACATAAGGATAAACATGATGGTGCTAGAGCATTCTGTGTATAATTAATTAAGTAGTTTTTTTCATTCTCTCGTTTAGGCTGTTCACATAATATATATATGTGTGTGTGTGTGTGTGTGTGTGTGTGTGGTTATTTCTAGTCGCCTAAAAAAAGTTATTCTAAATTTGTTGCCAATAGTATTCAATGAGTTACACAAGAAAAACTCTTGTTAATGCGATGTCATAATCATTTGGCAAAAAAACCTAATTTATAGGTGAAAGTGTGTGTGTGTGTGTGTGTGGTTATTTCTAGTCACCTAAAAAAATTATTCTAAATTTGTTGCCAATAGTATTCAATGAGTTACACAAGAAAAACTCTTGTTAATGCGATGTCATAATTATTTGGCAAAAAAACCTAATTTATAGGTGAAAGTACACACATATGTATGTTTTATATATTTAGTGTAAATATTTAAATTAAAATAATCAGAATATACAGCATATATGTGAATGATTGCTTATCAAATATAATAAATAGTATGTATATAGGAGCTTGCATAATTGAATGAATCATGTGTTCACAGTAAGTAGTGAAAATGTTTAATCTGTTTGATGATACTATGGATTATTTAGTGGATCAATTCATCATACTCCATGATAAGTGAAACATAGGTTTATGTAATCGTCACACTTTGCTACTAAATTAAAGCAATATTATTGTCGATACTGGAATCATATTTGTAAAATAAACAGTTAATTAATATTGGTGTCAACAAAAAGTGAAGAGCTAAACTCGCTGATTATTAGTAGGAAAATAAATTTGAGTGAATGAAATTTGTCTTCAAGTTGATCACAAGTAAATCTCAGTGGAATGAGATTAATTGGAGTCTAAAGCTGGCTAACAAGTCCAAAACTATAAACTAAGCCATACAAACAGGAACTCATGTAGTGAGAAAAACATGTCAGCACTTTAGTTCAAGTTTAAACAGTGAACATATAGCATGTTTCTTAAATCAGTATAAAACTGCTTTGCACATCAAAGACACAATCCTAGTAAACTATATCTGAAAGCGAATAATAATAAAGAAAAAACATATGCAAGCCAAGTTCAATTTGCAAGCAGGTGAAAGATCATCTAGTAAAATTTTCCACCTCAGTTAATGTATACATTCAATATTTCCCACCTAAAGCATATATATACAATAGAAAAGATCATCTAGCAAAATGAAAACATGCTTTGCTACATGACAATTGTTAGAAAAACCCACTTGTTCTTAGCCTCAAAGCTACGCATTGGAAGGTGGAAATTAGATGTCAAAGCTGCTTGAGTAGGCTTGATAGAGAGGATTATGCCAATTTGAAAAACTAGATAAAGTAATTCCATTGTGAGTATAGGCAAAACCGGCAATGGATCCTCTCAATTAAAATTCAATTCATAATAATGTCACAATTCAAACCAAATTAACCGAGAGTATTTAGACTCCTGGGTCGTTCTCCCTAAGAACTAGTGACAACAAGTGCATCCAATTTTGGTTATGAGGTGGCAAAAGGTGTTTTCAATGAAGAAGTAAGCAATAAAGGAATTAAAGAACAAGACAAAATTGCAATTGATAAACTAATAAAGGAATAAAAGAACAATGTATGCAATGTAAACAAGTAAGACTCAAAATTGTTGGAAAAGTGTTTAAAACATAAAAGAGACCTTGAATTGGGATGAGTTATGGAATCCATTCCTTAACATAACCACAACTATGATAATTATGATGGATTAATCTTACTAAGTCAACCCTTAACATCTAAGGATAAGTCAAGTGAGCATAATTGTTATTAACCCATAAATCCTAGTTAACTTACCAAATTAATTGGTAAAAAGTTAGCGTTAGTGGAAACAATAACAATTAATAACCCAAAAACTATCACTAAATGTTGGACATTATGGCTCTAGTAATCCATAAACTCATTTCCCCCAAGTCAAGGAGTGGAAATTATCCCATAATCAAAATTGGCATTTCATCGAACACATAGTGGGCATAAACATAAAACATGGCAAAATTGGAAAAATGATAAAAGCTATGAACCATAAATGATCAAAATCAATAAAAGCAACTCAAACAAGCATATAATAATCATCAAACATCAAATTAACCAACTAGAAATCCAAAATTGCAAAACTATGTATCTATTGACAAAGGAAATTAAAGTAGAGGAAAGTGTAGAACAAGTAGTGTAATAAAAGAGAAATTAAAGAAATACTTACAATGAGATAGCAAGAATCCAAGATCAAAGCTTGAACTATAAAATTCTACAAACCCTAATTAAAGCCTAATGAAAAGTGAGAGAAAACCTAAGCTAAACTACCCTAAAACTACTCCTAAAAACTATTCTATGAAGTATGATATGTTATGGTATGATGTATGGTTGCTTTCCCCTTTCAAATATGCTCCAAAGCCTTCGAAAATGGGCCAAAAAGTCCTCAAAATGCGAGTCCACGTGACTTTTTAATGGAGGCATGCGCTGGTACCTGTGCGTACGCATAGGTCTATGTGTGGGCACACTTGCTAATTTTCCTCCTGTGCGTGGGCACAGACCTGTGCGTGGGCACAGGTGCTGATTTCCATTCTGCCCTAAGCATGGGCATAGCCTGTGCGTGGGCACAGGTGTTGATTTTGACTCTGCCCTGTGCGTGGGTGCAAAAGCTGTGCGTGGGCACAGGCTGAGATGCTTTTCTCCTTTGTTTTCTTCATGTTTTCTCCCTTTTTGCAAGCTTTCTTCCATTTCTATCAAACCATTCTTGCCTCTAGGACCTGAAATCACTCCAAAACCATATCACGATATCGAATGGAATAAAAGTGGAATTAAATTGCTTAATTTAAGCATAAGAACACATGTTTTCACATTTAGGTTCAATTTAGGAATCAAACACAAAAGTATGCTATTTTAGTGAATAAGTGTGAGTTTATATGATGAAATCCATCCAATTCAAGCTAAAATATATTGTCAAATATGGACTTATTAATTCCCCCACACTTAAACAATAGCATGTCCTCATGCTAAACCAAACAAGAAGAATGATCAAAGGGAAACAACTTATTGAATGCAACTATCTATATGCATGGAAGTATGTATATAGTATATATACCTATGTATACTATAGTATCCTATTGAATTGGTGAAAACAAACAATCAAATTCCCAAGCAAGTATATAGACATATAGGGTTAAGCAAAGAATTAATTCAATGCAATCAAAATTTAAAGAATTGATTTAACTCATCAAAATGAAGCAACTTGTAAGGATACATGATAAGAGGTATGGAAATATAGAGTTGAGTGATCGAACCCTCACTAGGTGTGTATACACTCTCAACGCTCGGTGTTTTAGGGTCTAATCACTCAAGTCTCCTCCTAATCATGCTTTCAAGGTTTTTCTTTTCATCTAACAATCAATAAATATGTGATGCATGAGTGCAAGTATCATGAGGTCTTTAGAGGGTTGTAGTGGGGTTAGGATTAAGGTAGGATAAATATGGCTAAGTGGACTAAGGAATCGGATATTTGATTAGCTCAAGTGTCCAACTCAACCAAATAACAAAATATGCAACCTAACTTCCCATAATCACACTTTTTATACACATTTATGCATCTTTTTCATCCAAATCCACATATGCACTTCTTATTCATCATTTTTTTCTTTTTTTTTTTGGGATGACTTTTGTCCCATCTTATTATTATTATTATTATTATAATTGATACATGAATGTGCACCCATTTTTCAAATTTTTTTTTCTTTATCAATGCATACCCAATACAAAATTTTTCATTCACCACCAATATTTTCCAAAAGTTCTCCCACACTTAAATGATACACACTCTTCAACCTAAGCTAATCAAAGATGTAATTCATGGTTTTCCGCTTAGGGTTGTGGTGTGCTAACAATTAGAACAAAGGGGATTAAAAGGCTCAAAAGGGGATTAACAAAGGTAGATGCAAGGGTAGGTCCATATGGGTGAGTGAGTTTAATACAAAATGGCCTCAATCATGCTAAATGAAATCACAACATCAAATACTGGATATAAAGAATCAAGCAAAACCAAGATTACAATCATAGAAGGAGCATAGCACACAATGAACAAAATTAGTGGTTAAAATGTGTAACTACTCATTACAGCTCAAAAACTCACAAGGTATTTTATTCTATCTCTCTTCTATGTTCCATAAAAATCATTCAAGCAAGTTTTACAAGCAATTTTCCAAATCAATTCAATAAAACACCCTAGATAAAACAAAATTCTTGGAAATGTTTGATGTTTTTCACCAAAATTTATTTCCTATATGTATGTATGTATGTTGTGATGGATGCAAATTTTCAAAAATTTTTCTAGTTCTATTCCTAATTTTCAACATCGCAAAAACTAACATGAACCATTAGGAGAAAATTGAACTAGGCACTATGCTATTCACAACATCCAATCACAACTTCTTTCTATAAAATATATACCATGCAAAATATACAAAAATGCAATAGATATAAACTATGAAGAAAATGCGATGCAACAATAAAAATACTCCAACTATCTACAAGAAACATAATAAAAGGAAACAAAAAATAAAGTGCAAAGTGTTTGAAAAAGAAAATTTACCCGCCAAAAATGGCGAATCCTCCCCCACACTTAAGCGTTGCACGGTCCTCCATGCACGAATATGATCCGAAGAGAATGTCTCTTAAGAGCGCCACCTTCAGTTGGCAGATATAGGGGCTCGGGTTGCATGAAAATTGCCAAGTTCAATGCATTCTCGGTATCTCCATCCTTGGTGTCCTCCTCCTCTCTCGACTCCTTGCCGTTATGTCTCATCCTTAAAAAGAATGAATAGAGTATACTTAAGAATCATAAGGCAAGTAGCACAAAAAGGTAAAAGAGGGAGCAAATACATTGTATACTTGGAGATCACAAAAGTGAATTGAGTATTTAATATTGGATATTGAAATTGTGCAAGTGAAAGCGCAAAATTGGTATAGAATAGCACAATAAACAATAACAAATCCATTAATGAGCAGAAAACTCCTTATTCATCATGAAACATAATGAAAAAGTCACATGGTAAAATACTTGTTAAAAAAAGTGACAAGCTTGATAAGAATCAAGTTGAGTCACTCAAACAAATACAAAGCATTAACAAGGAACAAGTATCGGTCATGTGATGAATTTAATATGGACATCATAATGACTAAGTAATTTTCAACTCAAATAACTTGATTCAATGCACTTACATAATTTGTCCTAGTGATACAATCAAAATATGAGTATTCAAACCCACTAAGTACTAGTAAATTAAGGCAAGGTATAAGTACATTGGTGTAAACTTCAAGCAACAAACAACCCAATCAATATCAAACAAACACTTGCAACTTATTTAATTAGAAATAACTAAAGCAAAAGTAATATTATTACTAAAATAAAAATGAGATGCAATAAAGACTAAGTAAAACAAGTAGAAAAATAGAGGAAAAGGAAGAAAAGAGAGAGATAGAGGGGGTGGAAAGTGTGTTAGGGCTTAATTCAAAGTGCAATAAAAATGTAGCCCAAAACAGCACTTGTGCGTACGCATATGAGGTGAGAAAAAGGGATGTGTGCATCCGCACAGGGTGTGCGAGTGCTCTGGACAGAAGGGGTGCAAGAAGTGTGCGGACACACAAGCATGTGCGCACGCACAGAACACTTTTTTTAAGGAAGGATCATGTGTTCGTGCGCACACAAGTCCGTGCGCGTGCACAGAAGCAAAAATGGATGGGGTTCATACGCACGTGCTGTGCTAGCACTCCCACCAGAGGGAGTGCAAAGACGTGTGCGTACGCACAGGGAGGTGCGCACACACAAAGTGCAAAACAGAGGGAGATGCGCGCACAGATAGGGCATATAGGCTGGTGTGGTGCGTACGCACAGTACGCAGAATTTTGTTGTTAGGTGCGTGCGCACAAGGGTGTGCGCACACACATGCCCTTTTTTTTCCAAAAATTTTTCTTTCAAAATCTTAGGTAGTCAACCTTAGCTCAACACATATTTCAACACGAAGCATTCAAAACTTCACAAAATCATGATCCATACCAAAATCAACCTACTAAACTCAAAATTAAACTAATCCTAAGCTAACCAAGATAAACAAAAATACAATAAACCAAGGCTATAAACAAAGAGAAAGGGTAAGAAGGATGTTACCATGGTAGGGTGTCTCCCATCTAGAACTTTAGTTTATAGTCCTTAAGTTGGACTTGTTGAGGAGACTCTTGCATTGCTAGGGTGGCTTGTGTTTCCACTCCATGCTTGGTCCTTAAAGCTCCTCCAGGATCCCATATTCGAGTTTTCCGTTCTCCTTATTACGGATTTCTATGCTCCAAGCCGGATGGACAAGCTTCTAGAGTACGCTTATAGCAACCTAACATTCTCTGGAAATCACCCAATTGTGCTTCACACCATGCTTGAATCCCAAAGCTTAGATTGGCTTTCTTGAAGGGCTTTAGACTCCTTTGACAACCCACACTTCTTCCTCACCAACTTCCTCTTCCCCATCACTCAAGTCATAACAAGGAGGTTGTGAGAAGTCTACCTCCATGTCTCTCTCAAACTCAATGGGAAGAGGCACATTAAGATTATTAAGAGGATTGACCAAGGAGGACAAAAAATCATAAATGATGGAATCCTCATCTTGATCATTCTCCCTCAATTCTCCCCTTCTCTCTTTTAATTCAAATACTTCACTTTCTTCCTCTTATTTTACTTCATGTTCTAACCCTTCTTTTTTCCCCTATGGCTCCATGCTCTCTTCTTCACTATAAGCCTTAGTTGACCCTCCACATTCCTCAAGAGGAATGCCTTAATCGGATGAGTGTAAGAGGATTAAGTGATTTACCGCTTCGCCTATGGTAGCCATGAAGTGTTCTTGAGTCTTCCAGAATCTTTCTTGCTCTTGGAGAAAGGCTTGAAGGTCTTGAAGATTTTGGGCTAAAGGTGGAGAAGCTTCATATTAGGGTGAAGAATGAGGTTCATAAATTGGGAGAAAAGTTATATGTGTAGGAGGTGACTCATGTTGGTAAGTGTTTAGAGGTGGTATGTAAGGAGGTGGATGATGGTATTAGTGTGGTGTTTGAAAATGTGGTGATTGAGGATGAGGTTAGGGGTATGGGTCATAGGCATATGATGGTGGAGGGGTATAGTCATAGTGGAATCCACCATTTCCTTGGTTTGGGTATGTGCATTGGGAAGGGTATGACTCATTGGAGTATAGAGGAGGTTGCTCCTCCCAAAATTGATGCTCCAATTCCATGATGCAATCCAAAATAGAATTTATTAATCCCTACAAAATGATCACAACTAAACTCCAAACCAAGAAGGTGATAACTCATAGATAAAATTGAAAATAAAAACAAAAGACCTCAAATAACAAAAGAAATAAAATCCTAATTAATATCAAAAACAAGCAAACAACCCAAAAATAATCTATTCACACTATGGACATATTTACAACAACCAAAATATAGCACTCATGACGCTAGCTCCCCGGCAACGGTGCCAAAATTTTGATAGAGAGACTTATGTCAATTCAGAAAATTAGATAAAGTAATTCCGTTGTGAGTATAGTCCAAACCGGCAATGGATCCTCTCAATCAAAATTTAATTCACGATAATGTCACAATTCAAACCAAATTAACCTAGAGTATTTAGACTCCCGCGTCATTCTCCCTAGAAACTAGTGACAACAAGTGCATCCAATTTTGGTTGTGAGGTGGCAAAGGGTGTTTTCAATGAAGAAGTAAGCAATAAAGGAATTAAAGAACAAGACAAAATTGCAATTGATAAAATAATAAAGGAATAAAAGAACTATGTATGTAATGTAAACAAGTAAGACTCAAAATTGATGGAAAAGTGGTTTAAAACAAAAAAGAGACCTTGACTTGGGATGAGTTATGGAATCCCTTCCTTACCATAACCACAACTATGATAATTATGATGGATTAATCTTACTAAGTCAACCTTTAACATCGAAGGATAAGTCAAGTGAGCATTATTGTTATTAATCCACAAATTCTAGTTAACTTACCAAATTAATTGGTAAAAAGCTAGCGTTAGTGGAAATAATAACAACTAACAACCCAAAAATTATCACTAAATGATGGACATTATGGCTCTAGTAATCCATAAACTCATTTCCCCCAAGTCAAGGGGTGAAAATTATCCCATAATCAAAATTGGCATTTCATCGAACACATAGTGGGCATAAACATAAAACATGCCATAATTAGAAAAATGATTAAAAAAAAACTATGAACCATAAATGATCAAAATCAATAAAAGCAACTCAAACAAGCATGTAATAATCATCAAACATCAAATTAACCAACTAGAAATCCAAAATTGCAAAACTATGTATTTATTGACAAAGGAAATTAAAGTAGAGGAAAGTGTAGAACAAGTAGTGTAATGAAAGAGTAATTAAAGAAATACTTACAATGAGATAGCAAGAATCCAAGATCAAAGCTTGAACTATAAAATTCTACAAACCCTAATTCCTAATGAAAATTGAGAGAAAACATAAGCTAAATTGCCCTAAAACTACTCCTAAAAACTATTCTATGAAGTATGATATGTTATGGTATGATGTATGGTTGCTTTCCCCTTCAAATATTCCTAAAGCCTTCAAAAATAGGCCAAAAAGCCCTCAAAACACGAGTCCACGTTTTAATGGAGGCATGCGCTGGTACCTGTGTGTACGCACAGGTCTGTGCGTGGGCACACTTGCTGATTTTTCTCCTGTGCGTGGACACAGGTGCTGATTTCCATTCTGCCCTGAGCATGGGCACAGCCTGTGCGTGGGTACATGTGCTGATTTTGACCCTGCCTTGTGCATGGGCATAGGTGCTGTTTTTGACCCCTGTGCGTGGGCACAGGCTGAGATGCTTTTCTCCTTTGTTTTCTTCATGTTTTCTCCCTTTTTGCATACCTTCTTCTACTTCTATCAAACCATTCTTGCCTCTAGGACCTGAAATCACTCAACAAACATATCACGACATCGAATGGAATAAAAATGGGATTAAATTGCTCAATTTAAGCACAAGAACTCATGTTTTCACATTTAGGGATCAAACACAAAAGTATGCTATTTTAGTGAATAAGTGTGAGTTTATATGATGAAATCCATCCTATTCAAGCTAAAATATATCGTCAAATATGGACTCATCAAGGCTTCCAATGCAACTTCCTGGTTGATACAAAAATACCAAAATTTACAACAAACATTTATAACAACGAAATCAGAAACAACATCTAACAATTCCTTAATTATACCCAAATTAAAGGCAACATCCAACAAGTATCATCCATTGTACTCGAACCCTACATCAATCAACATCAATTATTAAACACTAACCAATTAGTTCTGCCAATCGAGGTTTTGAGGCTAGAGCAGGGGACGTCCTATTGCCTTCGTCGGATGAGAGCAGGGAGGCTTCAATGGCGCTGCCAATAGCGACATGTAGCAGCAGCAGTGCACTCTTGGTGAAAAGGAGAACTCCCTTGTTCCTCGCACCTGGTGGCACGACGTCGCTGCGGCGGAGCTAGGCAAAACTGCGATTAATGCGACCGTTAGCACGTTGACAAGATGGAAGCTTTGCAGTGTCCTGGAGCTAGCTATGGTAGCCGGCTGGTGCCCGCACGTGGTGGACGGAGGCACTGCGTCCGTTGACAGCAGAAGAGAACGTTACGCGATGAACTTGGTAGTGTGGTGTTATCGTGGATGGTTTTGGAGTTCTGCTGCGCTGAAACAATGAAGTGGATGATTTTAACTGGGTGAATTTTGGATGTTGCTGAAGTGAAGTGGGCTTTGAGATCCCAGCCCAACAGGAGTTGGCAAGTTTTTTGCTGGACCCCTTTTGGTTCCCTAGCATTATTATTATTATTATTAGAATTACCTAAATAACTTTAACAAACTCTTATTCAATCTTCAAGATAGAATACCTTAGAAAATTAATGAGAACGTGAGCAACAATCACCAACTTCAACAATCACCTTCACATACTTGAACCTCGTGTTTTCTTTAGACCAGATGTGAGTGAGAACACCATTTGTGTACATCTCAGAGAGTTTCTTCACATGGTAATGGAGTTTCTTGAAAATCACCTCTAAGTTGCTCTGCATAAGAAGCTTCCCATTGTATATTAAATCAGTGCACTGGCCAACCAAGAGAATACTAGAGAGTGAAGGGTCATTATAGGTGCCGACTACACTAGAGTAGAGCTCCTTGAGCTTGTTACGAATTAGTTGCCATTTCCCGATGAAGACCCCATTGAGAAGGAGATGGAGATTAAGGAGGAAATGAGGTTCATGACTCGTCAAAAATTGGAGGATTCCATCAAGTTATTTTGACACGGTTTGAGTTCTTATCGTATCCCATGATACCTAGAGTTGTCAGTGGTGGTAGTGCAACAAAGCCATTTTCTAGTGAGAGATTCCAGTGAGTATTTTAGTGAAAGGACGGTGGTTGTGGAATGTGAGAGAGAATGTAGTTTGTGAAAACTTCTATATTGGAGAAGTGGAGATGGTAAAAGAGGTAGAATGAGAATTTAAAAAGTTGAGTGAGGGTAATTTTAGAAAGAAATGTTATTAAAGTTTTAGTTTTTGCTGCAGTTTCCTGTGTCCCTACTTTTTGAAGATATTAAAGGGATTAAAATTATGTCTTGGAATTCAAATTTTAGTTCCATTTTCTTGCCACCAAATATAATATTGAGTCCTAGTTCTCTAATTTCATCAGTTCTAATATCTAAAAACAAACACTACTTATGTGTCTAAGACAAATCTAATGCAACATAATCTCATTCTCTTCCTCTTTTTCTTTTTTTTTCTTTTCACAAAACTCATGAAAAATCCAAAATAAAAAAAAAGTAGAAGAATAGAAATGGATTTGAAAGAAGAATGAGAAAAGAGTAATTTTATAAATACAGATCTAGGGTTAATAATTTTTGTCCAATATTAGATAGCAGGACAATTTTAGAATTATTTATAATTTTAGGGTTTGATAAAAATAAAAATAAAAAGTTTCCGTAATCAATCCTAGCCTTGCCAAGCATTTTTAAAAATCAACCAATATCTAAACTATGCTAGAAGAAACATTAAAAAATAAAAAAGAAAATAACATTCAAAATTATAAAATAAAAAAATCCAAAAATATAGAGAAAAAGATTATCCGAAAGTGAGCAAAAGGGTTAAGTATAATTTTGATCTTTATGGTTTAGTCTGAAAATTCGCCGACTAGGGAGGACGTCACATGTCGCCGTTGCTATTTCTGCTCCTGCACATCCAAGAGTGGGGCAGAGGAATACGGCGAAGAACGACAATTTGGTTATCCGTGATAACATGGTTGAGATGGCATCGAGAAAGCAGATTAGATAGCAAAGTTAGTCGAATAGATGGCGGAGTACGACTGCAATCAGACTCATGCTGCTGGAAAATGAAGAGAGAAAGTGCGAGGGGCGGTGGTGAGGTGTGAGAGGAATGTTGTGCTACTTCTCTCCGAAAACTGTTCAGAGGCAAAAAGCTACAAGTCCCACTCATCTAATTAGAGCTAAGTTTCATTGATATTTTGGAGTCCATAGTATATTCTCTTATTTTTATTCTATTTGATTTTCAGTTGCTTGGGGACAAGCAACAATTTAAGTTCGGTGTTGTGATGAGCGGATAATTTATACGCTTTTTGGCATTGTTTTTAGTATGTTTTTAGTATGTTTTAGTTAGTTTTCATTATATTTTTATTAGTTTTTATTTAAAATTCACTTTTCTGGACTTTACTATAAGTTTGTGTGTTTTTCTGTGATTTCAGGTATTTTCTGGCTGAAATTGAGGGACCTGAGCAAAAATCTGATTCAGAGGCTGAAAAAGGACTGCAGATGCTGTTGGATTCTGACCTTCCTGCACTCAAAGTGGATTTTCTGGAGTTACAGAAGCCCAATTGGTGCGCTCTCAATTGCATTGGAAAGTAGACATTTTGGGCTTTCCAGTAATATATAATACGCCATACTTTGCCCGAGATTTGATGGCCCAAACTGGCGTTCCAAATCAGCTCAAGACTGCCCAGCGTTTAACGCCGGAACTGGCACAGAAGTGGGAGTTAAACGCCCAAACTGGCACAAAAGCTGGCGTTTAACTCCAAGAAAAGTCTGTACACATGGAAGCTTTAATTCTCAGCCCAAGCACACACCAAGTGGGCCCGGAAGTGAATTTTTACGTCATTTACTCATTTTTGTAAATCCTAAGCTACTAGTTCCCTATAAATAGGACCTTTTGCTATTGTATTTTCATCTTTGGACATCTAGTTCTTAGATCATGGGGGCTGGCCTCACGGCCATGCCTAAACCTTGTTCTTATGTATTTTCAACAGTGGAGTTTCTACACACCATAGATTAAGGTGTGGAGCTCTGCTGTACCTCGAGTATTAATGCAATTAATATTGTTCTTCTATTCAATTCAGCTTATTCTTGTTCCAAGATATTCATTCACACTCAAGAACTTGATGAATGTGATGATTATGTGACGCTCATCATCATTCTCACTTATGAACGCGTGCCTGACAACCACTTCCGTTCTACATGCAAACAAGGCTTGAATGGATATAGTATTCTGAGTAGGATTCAAGGATTGAATGACTGTGACGAGCTTCAAACTCGCGATTGTGGGGCGATAGTGACAGACGCAAAAGAATCACTGGATTCTATTCCGACATGATATGATCGAGAACCGACAGATGAATAGCCGTGTTGTGACAGAGCGCGTTGAACATTTTCACTGAGAGGACGGGACTGTAGCCATTGACAACGGTGATGCCCAACATACAGCTTGCCATGGAAAGGAGTAAGAAGGATGGGATGAAGACAGTAGGAAAGCAGAGAGACGTAAGGGACAAAGCATCTCCATACGCTTATCTGAAGTTCTCACCAATGAATTACATAAGTATCTCTATCTTTATTTTATGTTTTATTTATCTTTTAATCTTTAATCCTCAATAACCATTTGAATCCGCCTGACTGAGATTTACAAGATGACCAGAGCTTGCTTCATACCAACAATCTCCGTGGGATCGACCCTTACTCGCGTAAGGTTTATTACTTGGACGACCCAGTGCACTTGCTGGTTAGTTGTGCGAAGTTATGATAAAGAGTTGAGATTGCAATTGAGCGTACCATGTTGATGGTGCCATTGATGATCACAATTTCGTGCACCAAGTTTTTGGCGCCGTTGCCAGGGATTGTTCGAGTTTGGACAACTGATGGTTCATCTTGTTGCTTAAATTAGGTATTGTTCTTCAGAGTTCTTAAGAATGAATTCTAGAGTTTCAGATGATGTTTTCATCATCACCAAAGTTGATTGATTCTCATCAATTTAGCTCTTGAATGTAATGTCCTACTGAAGTTTGGCTAGCCATGTCTAATTTTTTAGACTGCAGCTTTAGACTAACATTGCATGATTCCTGGAATTCTCATTAAGAATTTTGAATCCTTTATTTTTCTTTCTCCACATAATTTTCGAAAAAAATCCAAAAAAAATTATAAAATCTTAAAATCAAAAATATTTTTATGTTTCTTGTTTGAGTCTAGTGTCTAATTTTAAGTTTGGTGCCCATTGCATGTTTTTAGTCTTCTAATTTTCAGAAATTACATGCATTATGTTCTTCATTAATCTTCAAGATGTTCTTGATGATTTCCTTGCTCTGATCTTTAAATTCTCTTGTCTTGAGTGTTTTGTTGTTTCTCATATGCATTCTCAATTTGTTAGTGTCAATAGTATACAAACTTCTAAGTTTGGTGTCTTGCATGCATTGTTTATTTAATTTTAGTTGCATTTTGATTATTCCTCATCATTAAAAATTCAAAAAAAATTTTAAATTGTGTCTTTTCAAGTTAATAATACAGAGAATTGAAGATTCAGAACATGCAGCAGAGGAATTGCACAGAAAAAGCTGGGCGTTCAAAACGCCCAGTGAAGAAGGAAAACTGGCGTTTAAACGCCAGCCAGGGTACCTGGTTAGGCGTTTAACGCCCAAAAGAGTAGCATTTTGGGTGTTAAACGCCAGAATGGATACCATTCTGGGCGTTTAACGCCAGGATGGCACAAGAGGGAAGATTTTGTTTTTAATTCAAATTTTTTCAAGTTTCCATAATTTTTCAAAATCAAATCTTTTTTCAAATCACATCTTTTCAATCATATATTTTCAAAATCAATTTCTTTCATTTTTCAAAAATACTTGCTAACAATTAATGAATTGATTCAACATTTCAAGTATGTTGCCTTTTTTGTTGAGAAAGGTTTAATGCCTGAATCATATCTTTTAAATTTCTTGTTAGCCAAGTCATTAATTTTAAAAATCAAATCTTTTTAAATTATTTTTCAATCATATCTTTTTAATCACATCTTTTTCAAAATAAATTTTCAAATCATATCTTTTTGATTTCTAATTTCAAAATCTTTTTCAAAAATCACTTTATTTCTTTTCCAACTTTAATTTTCGAAAATTCTTCCCCTCTTCTCACATCCTTCTATTTATGGACTAACACTCCTCCTCAATGCACAATTCGAACTCTATCCCGATCTTTTATTTTATTTTCGAAAGTTCTTCCCCTCTTCTCACATCCTTCTATTTAAGGACTAACACTCCTCCACTATCAACAATTTGAACTCCATCTCACTTGATAAATTCGAATTCTCCTTCTTCTACCTCCTCCTTCTATTCTTCTTTTCCTCTGACATTTCAAGGAATCTCTATACTGTGACATAGAGGATTCTATATTTTCTTGTTCTCTTCTCTTTCATATGAGCAGGAGCAAAGACAAAAGCATTCTTGTTGAGGCTGACCTTAAACCTGAAAGGACTTTGAAGCGAAAGCTAAGAGAAGCTAAAGCACTACTCTCTGTAGAGGACCTAACAGAAATCTTCAAACAAGAAGAAGACATGGCAGCCGAAAACAACAACAATGCCAACAATGCAAGGAAGGTGCTGTGTGACTTTACTGCACCTACTCCCGACTTTTATGGGAGAAGCATCTCTATCCCTGCCATTGGAGCAAACAACTTTGAGCTTAAGCCTCAATTAGTTTCTCTAATACTTCTTGGCAAAGTTTTGTCCACCTCAAAAATTGAGTAAGCTTAGAGTGGAAGTCCAAACCTTCAGACAGAAGGAAGGTGAATCCCTCTATGAAGCTTGGGAAAGATACAAACAATTGATCAGAAAGTGTCCTTCTGACATGCTTTCTGAATGGAGCATCATAAGTATCTTCTATGATGGTCTGTCTGAACTGTCCAAGATGTCATTGGATAGCTCTGCTGGAGGATCTCTTCATCTGAAGAAGACGCCTGCAGAAGCTCAAGAACTCATTGAAATGGTTGCAAATAACCAATTCATGTACACTTCTGAAAGGAATCCTGTGAACAATAGGACGAATTAGAAGAAAGGAGTTCTTGAGATTGATACTCTGAACGCCATATTGGCTCAGAACAAAATATTGACTCAGCAAGTCAATATGATTTCTCAAAGTCTGTCTGGAATGCAAGCTGCACCAGGCAGTACTAAGGACGCTTCATCTGAAGAAAAAGCTTATGATTCTGAGAATCCATCAATGGAAGAGGTGAATTACATGGGAGAACCCTATGGAAACACCTATAATCCTTCATGGAGAAATCATCCAAATCTCTCATAGAAGGATCAACAGAGACCTCAACAAGGTTTCAACAACAATAATGGTGGAAGAAACAGGTTTAGCAATGGCAAGCCCTTTCCATCATCTTCTTAGCAACAGACAGATAATTCTAAGCAGAGCCACTCTGACTTAGCAACCATGGTCTCTAATCTAATAAAAACCACTCAAAGTTTCATGACTGAAATAAGGTCCTCCATTAGAAACTTGGAGGCACAAGTGGGTCAGCTGAGTAAGAAAATTACTGAACTCCCTCCTAGCACTCTCCCAAGCAATACAGAAGAGAATCCAAAAGGAGAGTGTAAGGCCATCAACATGGCCGAATTTGGAGAGGAGGAAGAAGCAGTGATCAACATGGCCGAATTTGGAGAGGAGGAAGAAGCAGTGATCGCCACTGAGGAAGACCTTAATGGACGTCCACTGGCCTCCAATGAGTTCCCTAATGAGGAACCATGGGAATCTGAGGCTCACACTAAGACCATAGAGATTGGAATCTGAGGCTCACACTGAGACCATAGAGATTCCATTGGATTTGCTTCTGCCATTCATGAGCTTTGATGAGTATTCTTCCTCTGAAGAGGATGAGTATGTCACTGAAGAGCAAGTTGCTAAATACCTTGGAGCAATCATGAAGCTAAATGACAAGTTATTTGGAAATGAGACTTGGGAGGATGAACCCCCTTTGCTCACCAAAGAACTGGATGACTTGACTAGGCAGAAATTACCTCAAAAGAGACAGGACCCTGGAAAGTTCTCAATACCTTGTACAGTAGGCACCATGACCTTTAAGAAGGCTTTGTGTGACCTAGGGTCAAGCATAAACCTTATGCCTCTCTCTGTAATGGAGAAGCTAGGGATCTTTGAGGTACAAGCTGCAAGAATCTCACTAGAGATGGCAGACAATTCAAGAAAACAAGCTTATGGACTTGTAGAGGATATTTTGGTAAAAGTTGAAGGCCATTACATCCCTGCTGATTTCATAGTCCTAGAGACTGGGAAGTGCATGGATGAATCCATCATCCTTGGCAGACCCTTCCTAGCCACAGCAAAGGTTGTGATTGATGTTGACAGAGGAGAATTGATCGTTCAAGTGAATGAAGAATCCCTTGTGTTTAAGGCTCAAGGATATCCCTCTGTAACCATGGTGAGGAAGCATGAAGAACTTCTCTCAAAATAGAGTCAAACAGAGCCCCCACAGTCAAACTCTAAGTTTGGTGTTGGGAGGCCACAACCAAATTCTAAGTTTGGTGTTGAACCCCCACAGTCAAACTCTAAGTTTGGTGTTGGGAGGTTCCAAAATTGCTCTGAGTATCTGTGAGGCTCCATGAGAGCCCACTGTCAAGCTACTCACATTAAAGAAGCGCTTGTTGGGAGGCAACCCAATGTTATATTTATCTATTTTCCTTTTGTTATTTTATGTTTTCTGTATGTTGATGATCATGTGAAGTCACAAAATCAATTGAAAAAAAGCAAAAATAGAATGAAAAACAGAAAGAAAAATAGCACACCCTGGAGGAAAACTTGCTGGCATTTAAACGCCAGTGAAGACAGCAAAATGGGCGTTTAACGCCCAGTCTGGCACCATTCCGGGCGTTTAACGCCAGAAAGGGGCACCAGACTGGCGTTTAACGCCAAGAATGGGCAAGAAGCTGGTGTTAAACGCCAGAAATGGGCAGCAGCCTGGCGTTTAATGCCAGGATTGGCAGAAGGGGCGTTTTTGCACGCCACTTGGTGCAGGGATGAGCTATCCTTGACACCTCAGGATCTGTGGACCCCACAGGATCCCCACATACACCACCACTCTCTCTCTTCTTCACCCATTCACCAATCACCTCAATACCTCTTCCCCAAAAACCCCTCACCTATCAAATCCCACCATTCTCTTCACCACTCACATCCATTCTTCATAAAACCCCACTTACCCCACCATCCATATTCAAACCACTTTCCCTCCCAAACCCACCCATAATGGCCGAACCCTACCCCTCTCTCCACCCCTATATAAACCCATCTTCACTCCTTCATTTTCACACAATCTAAACACTACTTCTCCCCCTTGGCCGAAACACAAAGCCCCCCTCCATCTCCTCTATTTCTTCTTCTACTCTCTTTTTTCTTCTTTTGCTCAAGGACGAGCAAACCTTCTATGTTTGGTGTGGTAAAAGCGTTGCTTTTTGTTTTTCCATAACCATTTATGGCACCTAAGGCCGGAGAAACCTCTAGAAAGAGGAAAGAGAATGCAAAAGCTTCCACCTCTGAGTCATGGGAGATGGAGAGATTCATCTCAAGGGTGCATCAAGACCACTTCTATGAAGTTGTGGCTAAGAAGAAGGTGACCCCCGAGGTCCCTTTCAAACTCAAAAAGGGTCAACTTTGATCAAAGGTTGGACCAAGTCCTCATGGATACCACTAAGAAGAGGATGGAGCAAACAAGAGATCCCACTCATGGACATGAGGAAATTCCTCATCATGAAAT
The DNA here is from genome assembly GCF_000817695.3 of Arachis duranensis. NCBI lineage: Eukaryota > Viridiplantae > Streptophyta > Magnoliopsida > Fabales > Fabaceae > Arachis > Arachis duranensis. The sequence continues at coordinate 29,799,660 of NC_029781.3, forward strand.
CCCTGAGATACCTCAAGGGATGCACTTTCCTCCACAAAACTATTGGGAGCAAATCAACACCTCCCTAGGAGAATTGAGTTCCAACATGGGACAACTAAGGGTGGAGCACCAAGAACATTCCATTCTCCTCCATGAAATTAGAGAAGATCAAAGAATCATGAGAGAGGAGCAACAAAGGCAAGGAAGAGACATTGAGGAGCTCAAGCACTCCATAAGATCTTCAAGAGGAAGAACAAGCCGCCATCACTAAGGTGGACCCGTTCTTTAATCTCCTTGTTCTTTATTTTTCTGTTTTT
>NC_029781.3:29799977-29800374 GCF_000817695.3 Arachis duranensis
GTTTTTTGAATTTTTATGCTTATGTTTATCTATGTTTGTGTCTTATTACATGATCATTAGTGTCTTAGTGTCTATGCCTTAAAGTTATGAATGTCCTATGAATCCATCACCTTTCTTGAATGGAAAATGTTTTAATTACAAAAGAACAAGAAGTACATGATTTCGAATTCATCCTTAAAGAGAGAGAGAAAGAAAAAGCAAGCAGAAAAAGCCAATAGCCCTTTAAACCAAAAGGCAAGGGTAATAAAAAGGATCCAAGGCTTTGAGCATCAGTGGATAGGAGGGCCTACAGGAATAACATCCTGGCCTAAGCGGATAAACTAAGCTGTCCCTAACCATGTGCTTGTGGCGTGAAGGTGTCAAGTGAAAACTTGAGACTGAGCGGTTAAAGTCGTGA
>NC_029781.3:29800467-29814030 GCF_000817695.3 Arachis duranensis
GTCACAATCTGAAAAGGTTCACCCAATTATGTGTCTGTGGCATGTATGTATCCGGTGGTAATACTGGAAGACAAAGTGCTTTGGGCCACGGCCAAGACTCATAAAGTAGCTGTGTTCAAGAATCAACATACTTAACTAGGAGAATCAATAACACTATCTAAATTTTGAGTTCCTATAGATGCCAATCATTCTGAACCTCAAAGGATAAAGTGAGATGCCAAAACTGTTCAGAGGCAAAAAGCTACTAGTCCCGCTCATCTAATTGGAGGTAAGTTTCATTGATATTTTAGAGTCTATAGTATATTCTCTTCTTTTTATCCTATTTGATTTTCAGTTGCTTGAGGACAAGCAACAATTTAAGTTTGGTGTTGTGATGAGCGGATAATTTATACGCTTTTTGGCATTGTTTTTAGTATCTTTTTAGTATGTTTTAGTTAGTTTTCATTATATTTTTATTAGTTTTTATTTAAAATTCACTTTTCTGGACTTTACTATGAGTTTGTGTGTTTTTCTGTGATTTCAGGTATTTTTCTGGCTGAAATTGAGGGACCTGAGCAAAAATCTAATTCAGAGGCTGAAAAAGGACTGCAGATGCTGTTGGATTCTGACCTCCCTGCACTCGAAGTGAATTTTCTGGAGCTACAGAAGCCCAATTGGCGTGCTCTCAATTGCGTTGGAAGGTAGACATCCTAGGCTTTCCAGAAATATATAATACTCCATACTTTGCTCGAGATTTGATGGCCCAAACCGGCGTTCCAAATCAGCTCAAGACTGCTCGGTGTTAAACGCCGGAACTGGCACAGAAGTGGGAGTTAAACGCCCAAACTGGCACAAAAGCTGGCGTTTAACTCCAAGAAAAGTCTCTACACATGGAAGCTTCAATGCTCAGTCCAAGCACACACCAAGTGGGCCCAGAAGTGGATTTTTATGTCATTTACTCATTTTTGTAAATCCTAAACTACTAGTTCTCTATAAATAGGACCTTTTGCTATTGTATTTTCATCTTTGGACATCTAGTTCTTAGATCATGGGGGCTGGCCTCACGGCCATGCCTAAACCTTGTTCTTATGTATTTTCAACGGTGGAGTTTCTACACACCATAGATTAAGGTGTGGAGCTCTGCTGTACCTCGAGTATTAATGCGATTACCATTGTTCTTCTATTCAATTCAGCTTATTCTTGTTCCAAGATATTCATTCGCACTCAAGAACTTGATGAATGTGATGATTATGTGACGCTCATCATCATTCTCACTTATGAACACGTGCCTGACAACCACTTCCGTTCTACATGCAAACAAGGCTTGAATGTGTATCTCTTGGATTCCTTAATCAGAATCTTCGTGGTATAAGCTAGAATTTATGGCAGCATTCTTGAGAATCCGGAAGGTCTAAACCTTGTCTGTGGTATTCTGAGTAGGATTCAAGGATTGAATGACTGTGACGAGCTTCAAACTCGCGATTGTGGGGCGTTAGTGACAGACGCAAAAGAATCACTGGATTCTATTCCGACATGATATGATCGAGAACCGACAGATGAATAGCCGTACTGTGACATAGCGCGTTGAACATTTTCACTGAGAGGACGGGACTGTAGCCATTGACAACGGTGATTCTCAACATACAGCTTGCCATGGAAAGGAGTAAGAAGGATGGGATGAAGACAGTAGGAAAGCAGAGAGACGGAAGGGACAAAGCATCTCCATACGCTTATCTGAAGTTCTCACCAATGAATTACATAAGTATCTCTATCTTTATTTTATGTTTTATTTATCTTTTAATCTTTAATCCTCAATAACTATTTGAATCCGCCTGACTGAGATTTACAAGATGACCATAGCTTGCTTCATACCAACAATCTCCGTGGGATCGACCCTTACTCGCGTAAGGTTTATTACTTGGACGACCCAGTGCACTTGCTGGTTAGTTGTGCGAAGTTGTGATAAAGAGTTGAGATTGCAATTGAGCGTACCATGTTGATGGCGCCATTGATGATCACAATTTCGTGCACCATAAATAAATATAAAAGAAAAAATTACATTACTAAATGCTAAAAGTAAAAAGAAGCTTAGTAGGGCAGTTGCCATATTTTGAAAAATTAATAATAAATTATTTATAATTTATTTTATTTATTTCAGAACATATTTTTAGAAATTTTTGTATTAATTAAGTAATTTTTTATTGATTTAAAATTTTAGTGATTTAAAAACAATGAGGATTTTATATGCACTAATTTGAATAATTAGATTTTGAAGATTATTTTATAATTTTAAAAAAAATTAATTTGATTATCTCTAATTATTTAATTAGAGTGTTTATTTGAAAATAAATTAAGTTTATAATTAAATAAATATTTTTATAAATATTAGTATTAGATTAAAATTAGTTTTCAATTACTCTATTACCCTAATTTTATTAAGATTACTAAATTATCTAAAATTTTCAATTTCATCCACGAAACTCTAATCCCCAAGTTAAAACCCTAACCCCTTTTACCCAATCCACACACACGTAACCCCCCTCCACTACTTGTTCAATCTTCAATTAGCCACGTTCAGCCTTTCATCACCGCCACACCGCTTCTCTTTCTTTCAAAATGTTAACACCCAGCAACAGAAATCCAAAGAAAGAAAGAAAAGAGCGAGAGAGAGATACGAGAGTAAGGGAAACAGAGGAAAGAGAAGGTTGCTGCGCCGGTATCGCGCCTCACCACCGTTCAGCTTCCTTCTACTCACGTCTGGTCCGCCGTAGGAGAAGCCGTTCGCGATGTCACCGTCGAATTGGGCTTGTCACTGTCGCTGCTGCCGAGCCGCCATCGATGCAAGAAACCGCGTGCGAGAGAGGGAGGAGTCGTCGAGGGAGAAGAGGTAGCACAGAGGAGGGAAGCGTTGCTGCCTGTGCCGCTACCTTGCCTCCATCGCCGCTGAAGCTTTATTGTCGCCGCCGTGGTTGTCGCGGTGTGCGGGCTTCACGAAGAGAGAAAGAGACGAACGCGAAGGACCAGGGTAGGAGCGAGGCCCTGTTCCGCATCGCCATGCCTTCACGCCTTCAAACCACCACCGCCACTGCTAGGGTTTGACTCCGTCATGTCCTATTGCTGCCGGAGTTGGCTGCTATTAGAGCTGTTGTTCTGCCATCGTCAAACTTGAAGGAGGACGTCATTGCTGTTGTTGCTGGTAGCACTATTACTGTTCTAGTTCTAGTCTATTCTTTTATTTAATTCTGTTTCATTTATACACTTCAATTTGTCACTTCCATGCTTGTGAACGATTTGATTTAGTATATTCCTTGTCCTAAATTTCCAGAGTTGTGTTTGCTCTTGATTTCTATTCAATTTGAATCCTTTGTCCTAGTGCAACCATCGTCACTGCCTTAGGAAATTGACACTGTTGCTGTTCTGGTTATGTTGGAGTGCCGCTGCTGCTGCAAATTTAGAACAAAAGAGGGTTTGTCATGTTTAATTTCTGAGTTCGACTAGCTGAGGTAGGGGATTTTTTTGAAAAATAAATGTTTTAAGTTATGAATGCCAATAAAATTAAATGAGTAACTACAAATGGTTTATGGTTGCTTTGTGTGAATAATTGTTGGAATTGAGTTGAATCATGGCTGTAGTTGGTGATTGGTTTAATGATTTAATATGGTTACTTTGCACCTATGATATGAAATTGTGATATATTGAATTAAGAGTTCTTGGACAACTTTGTTTAGTCAAAATAAAGTTAGAAATGTGATTTTAGATGAATCCTAGGCTTGAATATAGGATTTGGTATGTGAGGTTGTGGGAAATACTTTGTGCAGAATTTCTACAGAGATCTGCATAATTGGCAGCAGAACGAATGACTTTTTGGGAGCAGGCGAGACCTAATTTTTAGATGAAATTATTTTTTTTGTAAAACTTTAGTGTGTCCTGAAAATTCCATAAAAATTTCAGGGAATTTGGCCAAGTGGTTTGGAAGATATGATTTTCTGAAGTTTAGTAGTTGCTGCAGATTTTCTGGTTTTCTGGTTCTGCAGTACCAACTTTCAGACGCTATAACTTTTAATTTAAACAGAATTTTGAGTTGATTTTAAAAGGATTTTAAAGATCTATCAGTCTATTTTAAGTTAGTATAAGTTTCATGTTCATATATATTTTGTAGACTTAGATAAGTCACTTGGAAGGTCGGTTGTTTGCTGGAAACTCTGAACTGGTTTATGAAAACAGGGCTCCACTTCCAATTGATAATTAATTAATCAAATGAAGTGATATGAACCTGAAACTTGTGGATTCTGAAACTTAGGGATGTTGACTGTAATCTCACCAAAATTTAGAAGCAACGGATTAGAATTGAAATTATTATGAAATTTATGTTATTATGGAATTTATGTTTGCATGCCTTGCGTAGCTTCTTAATCATGCCATTTTTTGTTTTGTTTTGTTTGTATTCTCGCAGTCCTGATTATTCGATGTGTTCTGCTATTGGAATTGGAATACTTCACTGTCACTCTAGTTCTTAGTCATAATCTTACTATATTTTTCTGCTGCCGTCTAAAATTAGAGCAATCGGATGATTAGTATTTTAAATCTTTTTTGTATATATAGTAATATGGACTGGTAACTGGCAATATCGCAGGGCTTATGTTTTATTGGATAAACTTTCAGTTTTTGCATTATTGACGAGGAAATTTTAGGTTCATTTTAAATTTTTAACCATAGAGCATCAAGATTTAGTGGATAAGAATGAAGAGAGCGTTCAATCGATCGAAAAGGTTAGCAATACTGAAGATCGGGATAAGATGAATGAGGTTGAAGGTATGAAATCTGAGTTGATTAATGTTGATGAGAGCAAGGATTTGCAATCTGAAACTAGTTCTATTCAAGAAGTGCAAGGGAGTAATTCCAAGGGATTTGAAGTTGAAATTAAAGTCAATACTAATGCACAAGAGTACTCTGGTGATAAAAAGGGTGCCAATGGAGATTGTGAGCCCGAAAGACTATAGCCAAATTTGGATAAAGATTGATGAACTTGCAGTAATTGTCTGCAAAATGATAGAGTTTATTCCTGGGAAGGACAGATTTTACAAAATGTGCAGGTTCACTAACTATTTTCTTGAGTCAGAAGTTGTAGATTTCTTATCTGAAGGTCAGTATCTAGAAAGCCCATAGGTATGGATTTAATTACCCTATATACAACTAAAACCCATGCAAAAATCCTCATATGTAGTCTTTGTTTCATATTCTTTGATCATTTTATATTTGTTAATCATATGATCAGACAAATCTGCTGAGTATTTTAATTGATTATCTTGGTACAATTCTTAGGTGTCATTACTATCTTTGTGATTATTGTCTGGTGGTGTAGGCTGTTGAGTTTAGACGAAAGCTTGCTAACAAACTCTTCTTTTATCATGTTCTATGGTGCCTTATTATTTTATAGTGCCTTATTATTTTGATTCTATTTTTTACATTTTTTTGGTAATTTTGATACTTTTTGTTTTCTTAAATTTTTGTGTTTTTAGGTAACTACATCATCATTAATTCAAATTTGTTATTGATTTTGTGTTTTTTACAATGCATTGAATTAGGATAGTTTGTATTGTGGAGTTATAGAGAACCGCCTTGGAATTTAGTTTACATAGAGCCCTTTGAAAATGATAGTCGCTATGATGCTAGGTTATAGCATAAAGGCTTAGAAATCTAAGTTAAGGATTCAAGTACAACTTCAAGAGGCAATGCAAGACCGTGAGGAGCTAACAAAGAAAATAGATGTGCTAAAAAAAAACTTAAAAAGAAACAAACACACCAAAAGGAAGAATAAGCTCGAGTGAAAGCTCAATTGGAAGCTCAACAAGCTATTGTGAACTCTCTCATAGCACACTTTGACAATGAAACAAACTAGACCCTAAAGGTACTCCTAAAGTTGCTTATGGTTTTAATACATTTTCATAGATGATTCCCATTTTATATTAGTATACTTTAATTTGTATATGGATCTATTTATCACATTTTACTTATGTCATGGTTGAAAAATGACAAATGTCCTATTATTTGGTTTGATAAATTTGGTTGGGTATGACTAAGACATAAGTTGTGAATTGGTTGTGTTTGTTGGAATCGTGGACGGTGAAAATATCCAAGTTTTAGGAGAGGTTCTGCCGAAAATTTTCTAAACATTTTGGATAAAACTTAGTGAAAAAATTATAATTAGTGTTATATCTTGTTTCTAACTTTTTGGTTTCGCTTTTTCTTATTTACAGGAGTGCTGAAATGGTGACCATATGCTACCTTGAGGGCTCAAGAATGTTTTAATGCATATAGACACTAATCTATGTTAGAACTTTATGTTTTGGTTGAACTAATAAATGTACTCACTAGCTAATGTTATTTTGTTTCAAGACAATTTTAGCTAAAAGGATCTTGTTTGACTTATGTATGTTTTTGCATATTATATACATGTAAACTTACTTATTAAAATTGTTAATATATTAGTTAATTTAAAAAATAATTTAGTAAATTATGCATGTAATTTGTAATAAAAAAAGTTGTTACAAAATAATTAATTTGCTTTAGTAACTAAAGAAAAAAAAATGTTACAAAATTACCACTTTTGTAACGGCTTCTGGTTTTTTATATCAGAAAAAATTGTTACAAAATATGGTATTGAATTGTAACAGTTCCATTTTTCGTTACAAAATCTTTTTGTAACGGGACTTACTGCAATGGACCCTTTTTTTTGTTACAAAAAATTTTTGTTTCAAAATTTCGACGTTTTGTAACAATATTTTTTGTTACAAATGCGTCTTTTTTTGTAGTGTATACATTATTATAAATTAAACCAATATAATAATCAAATCAAACACTGATTTAAATCCAATAAAATTTTTAGGCCATTGCTACCGAAGCCTTTTAATTTCAGCAGTAATAAAATGTGTTGGGCACATTTTCTAATGGATGACGTTGAGAGTACATGCGCAGGCAAAAACTGCTCATGTTCATGGTAGTGTTTGCAAAAAAAGGTTTAACTGAGGAATTGAAAATTGGGATAATTATGTATGTCTAATGTGATATTAACAATGCTTATGCATTTGATTTTTTTGTTGGTGATAGTCATTTTTTGTGTCGCTCAAATATTCTATTTTTTTATGTGATATTAATTATGCATATGTCTAATGTAATATTAAAGTATGTTTTATGTGTTCAGATTTTTTTATGTTGATAATGAAAAAAAACTATTTTTAGTGTTTAATATTATTTAGTTCACATTAATAAAAAATTATATTTTATATTTTTTGTTGAGTATTTTATTTCTGACGTTAATAATAATAATAATAATTAAAGTTTGATATATTTAATTTTGAATATTGTATTGTTATTGTCCATGCTAATAATGATATTTTTATTTTTAAATTTTATTTTTTCATATTAATAAAGAATTAAATTATATTCAAGAAATAAAATATTATTATCTGGTATGCTTTATTTTTTTTGTATTAAATATGCTATCATATGTAAAGCAAAATTATATTCAGGAATTAAAAAGAAAAAATAATTTTTGTTAGTATTTTGTAATTTGATGATTTTAATCTTTTATTTTTTATAAAAAAATTTGAAGACCTCAATAAATAAAGTAATTAATGAATCATTAAAAGTTTAAAAGAATAGTGAATTTATGAAAAAATAAAACTAAATATATATATATATATAGGATTCAAAAATAAAAATAATTTATGTTAACAAATTGATTGGAGACTAAAATTACACAAATGTCTTGAATAGAAATTGGTTTCATATATGTCCTAAACAAATCTATATAAATCGAATCAGGCAAATTCAATTTTTAGGTATTTACATATAAATCGAATTTCAATTTATTATGTACAAAATATATATAGTAAACCGAATACATACATAATAAATAAGTATAAATTAAAATAAAAAAATTATTAATTAAAGTTAAATACTTTTTGGTCCAAACAGTATGGCCATACCCAGAAAAGGAAAAAAAAAAAGATATTATCTCTCTTAACTATTAATTAATCTCCCAATTATACATTAATCCTGTAAACATTACCAATTACTTTTTTTTTCAACTGAGGAATAATTGTCACTCATTTGTTGTGCATCAGCCCTTGTCCCCAATTGTGGCTATATACAGGTGAACCATGCGTCCACAGTTTTTTTGTGTCATTTTATTTCGGCATGTACTTAAAAAAATTACTTTCAGCACTATAGCATTACGCAAAATTTTATTATCAACAATCCCATAATTATTATAGCAATTTATGATGCAAGTACATAACATTACTATAAACAAATAAAAATTATATGTAGATCCTATTGATTTACCTAAATCTGTAGTATCTCACTCTATAGATGTTTAAAGGAATTAATACTAAAATCATTGTGAACAAAAAAAGTTTTATATAAAAAATTCAACATTCCAATTATAACATGGACAAGGCAACAAAAGAAAATAATCTCTCAAGAATGCAACCTAATATTTGAAAGCATGTCATAAAAGTCCTTTATAGCTCAAACCTAAAGCCAAAAAAAAAAAAACAAATAGTTTAGTTTTAGTCTCAACAGATTATAAAATATTTAAATATCATTGAGCATGGCCAAATGATGAATAGGTGGATTATCTCAATAATTTAGTTATTGTGGTACCTCTTGTGCTGCCTTAGTATCTTTAATCATATTCCTGACATTTAGAACATCAAAAACTTCCTTTAAACTATGTGCCTACAAATAACATAACAAAATACCTCCTTTAATTTATCACTTTAGCTCATTATAATAATTTAACAAAAAAGAATGAAAATGAATTTTGTAAGCATGCAATTACATACAATGCATATCTCAAGAGTACAGTTTAATATAATATTCAATCTTAAACCTTGAGTGTAATACAAGTGAGCGTAGTAAATTATGCAGGAACTCTAGAGTATAAAATTGACTACAAATAGCTCAAGTAACATTAAAATTGATTTATAGATTCTTTGAATTAGAAAGACAATGACTAATTGATAACTACAAAAGTAAATCAGCATACATATTTGTAATATAAGTAACTTACTTGTGTATCATCCACAAGGATACCATCAATTCTTCTTGCTTTTGAAAGAAAATAAACAAATGTCAGAGAGTAAACATTGCTTAATTAAACTTTATTTTCACGTAGCTATTTTTTTTCAACAAAGTTAAATTCTCACCTTCAAATTTAAAACACAAATGCTGGAGAGTGAGCATTGCCTAATTAATTCAAAAAGGGATGCATAAAAAAATCATCCAATTAAGAGTGTGATTTTATAAAGGTTTCATTATTCTGTCGGTCTGTAAATTCTGAGTAATTAACGAATAATTAGTTAATAAATTAATTATTATTAAAAGAAATTAAAAAATTAAATTTTATAATTTAAGAAAGTAAAAATAGTTAAAATACGAATTTTAACACTAATTTTAAATTTTTTTACCAAAAAAACAAGCTAACGAACTGAATCGATTGGATCGAGCGCAAACCAAACACAAAACCCACTATATATGGCCAAATCAGCATTCTCTTCCCCTCATAAGCTGAATAAAACGCTGAAGCAAAGGGGCAGGAGCAAAACCTAACCCCAACTTCCATTATAATTTCAATTCTCCATATCTTTTAATCCATACCACTTATTGATGAACCGCCAGCAGCTACGCATTCGTTTCGAAATTTTTTTTAAAATCATCTGAATAAAGTAGTAAGAAATTTAAGTTTTCATGCCCAATTCTCACCCCCTTCAATTTTTGCGATTTTAGCTTTTTATATTGAGAGATTTTATAATTTTGATGATTTAGGGGTGCTCTAGTACGAGATATAGTCAGATATTGTTCAATTACTCTGTGGATAATGGTGAGAAAATTTCCGCTCTTGTGAATAATTGAATTAGTAAACCCTATAATGATTATAATGATATTTTGTGAAGTAGATTATATTCTTGTTAATTTGGAGTTCAATTTGACGGTTTAGAACAAAATTCAGGTGATTGGACTTGCAGAGTTGGTAACTGGGGCTTGGAGCTTGTGAAGGAGAGGCAATTTGAGGTATTTTTGGCTAGGGAAAATCGGCCAAGATATAATTTCGATTTCTCGTAGTTAATATATAATGTTGCATGAAAATTTAGGCTAATCGACCATAGAATAAGCTTGGACTATGTGAATTATTGATGATTAGTGATCATACATGAAAATTATAAATAAATTTGTATGTTGACACGTTGAGATATATAAATTGTATATGATGATGATTTGATGATTATGAAGTGATGATAATTATTGATGTTAGTAAAGATTGGTAATAATTATGAATGTGGAATGTGAATTGATTTAAAAAGTAGTAAGATTACTTTAGAAACCCAAAGAAAGCATGGACTATGAAACGATTTGCCAACTTGAAAGCTTAACTTGTTAACCAAATTCATTCTAATAATTTACCACTATAATTCCAATCATTTTCGGTCTGAATTCTCCATTTTCATTAGGAAATTTTGTCAGGTTTATTCCAATACTAGTTTAAATAAAAGGAAAAAAAAGAGGAAAAAGAAAAACAAACCCAGAAACCAGGGCACAAGCGGCGAAACCTAGTTGTGATTTTCGTTGCTTTATGTAGAGAACATTGGATACCGGATCAGCGAGGGGACAGCAACGACGTGAGGGGATGAGTCAGTGACGACGCGAGGGAGCGGCAGCGATGCATGGGCGCGGCAACGACGGTGCTGGAACTAGTTTCGAGTGGACTAGGGTTCTCAGCGCTCCAGGTGAAGTGCGACTTCTCGATGCAGGCTGGTATCGTCAGAACTGATTCAGAGATGGCGACGCGACCGAAGAGAAAGTGGTGAGAATGGTGAGATGGTTTTGTGTAAATTCTAATTTTTTTTTTAAATTGAAATATTGTTATTATTAAAAATTAATTAATCAGTAATTAATTAAATTTGATTTTATAATTTATTTTTTTATCTTTATTGTACATATTGTACACTATATACATTGGATCTTCATACTTTCTCAAGTAAAAATATTAAGTAATTAACCGTTTTTCTTATTTTTGTCTTGCATTTAAATTAAGACAGACTAAACTCTATTTTTTGTTTTTTGTTTTTTAATACTAAGTGTTAGTCTTTTATCATTTTTTCGTAAAATATCAATTGTTAGTATAAAATTAATATTTAAAATTTATAAAACAGCACACATATAAATATCTTTAATTTGCTGATCAATTATTTTCATGTATATATATATATACATAATATTTTTAAAATGATGTAAGCAACAAGCAAGAGGCTAAGAGCCATGTTACATCATAATCATTCTTTAATTTTACCCCACAACACCACAACTTCTCAACTCAAATAATTTGGTACACGTAACTTAGCTTTTTCATATTGGAAATTCGGAAGAACGCACCCCCATTCACCGCACTAATAATGGAAGGGGTTGATCATCAAGAATTCGTTCAAGAACCACAACACAGGCCAAGTCTCTCCACCATGGAAGCACAAGGAATTCCAGTCATAGACCTCTCCCCTATAACATCAAACAACACTTCCCCTTCCGCCATCGACGCGCTGACGAAGGAGATCGGAAGCGCGTGCAAGGAATGGGGATTCTTCCAAGTAACACACCACGGTGTGCCTCTCTCTCTGAGGCGGAACCTTCTGGAAGCTTCAAAGAAGTTCTTTTCTCAGAGCTTGGAAGATAAGAAGAAAGTTAGTAGAGATGAGAGTTCTCCGAGCGGTTACTATGAGAGTGAGTATACAAAGGATGTTAGAGACTGGAAAGAAGTGTTTGATTTCTTTGCCAAAGAACCTACTTTGTTCCCTGCCACTATTGATGAACATAATCATCGAGTTGTTCAATGGACTAATAAATATCCTCACTATCCCCCTGCCTTCAGGTATATATATTACTATAATGTTAAAGGAAACAAAAATAACACTTAGAATTTATTTTATTTAATATTTATTAATGATTAAATATGTATTAATTATTATATAATAATTAATAAATATTAAATAAAATAAATTTTAATTATTTTTTATTATTAAATATTTTTTGTATATACATAATAGAAATTATTGTTACGATTCTTTGAGAGAGATATAATTTTTTGAGTTTTATTTTTTAATTGCTTAATTTTTTTGAAAGTGATGATTTATAATATAATATTTGAGTTTCTTTTACAAATAATGATGGAGAAATTTAATTTATTATTTTAATTAATTTTTAATATTAAATAAGTAAATATTATTTTTAAAATTGTTAAAGAATTAAAAAATTTTAAGTATTTTTTATTTAGAAATTAAAAATATAATTAAAAATATGAGTTAGGATTGTTGATTATATTTGTTTTATTATTATAAGTAAAATAAACATTTTGTATTATATTTATTATTTCAATTTTAAAAAAGTTTTGCATAAAAGAGTACGCTAAATATATAATTATTGTGATATTTATAGTTAACAATTTGAATTTTTAGAAATGATTATATATATATTGTTAATTACTTTCCAAAACATTATTCTTATTACTAAATAAAAGAAAAATAATTTCTTTTAATTTTATGACATTGAAATGTAATTATTTATTTTTCACTTCATTTATACGTAGATATTTAGAGATAATTTTTATATCTAATCAATTTCTGGTGAAAATGAAAAAGAAAAAAGAATTATCTTTTAATTTCTTATTCTTGGTATTCATCATTATGTATATTTGATTAGAAAAATGATTTATTTGTCTTCGAAATGAATATTTAGAGATATAATCCAAGAATATATTGAAGAGATGGAGAAGCTAGCCTACAAGTTGATGGAGCTTATAGCTATGAGCTTAGGCCTTGAAGCTAAGAGATTTGAGAGATTTTTCATTAGAGGACAAACCAGCTTTATTCGCCTTAATTATTAAACCAGTCTTATTCGTCTCAACTATTATCCTCCATGCCCCTTCCCTCACATAGCTCTTGGAGTTGGCCCACACAAGGATGAAAGTGCTTTAACCATTCTTGCTCAAGATGAGGTTGAAGGACTTGAAGTGAAACGTAAGACAAACCAAGAGTGGGTTAGAGTGAAACCAAAGTCAAATGATTATATCATCAACCTTGGTGATATTATTCAGGTACAACTACTTTCAATTGTTTGGAAGATTATGGAAGATGATAGACTAAAACTATAAATTGGTCCTTAAATCGTTTTTAAATATTTCTTTTAGTTTTTGATATTTATATCCTAGCCTCTATAAAATTTTCGGTCAAATAAAAACAACACAATCTTAGTTGTAACGATAGCTGCACACGTATCATTGCACAAATTGTTTAGGACACAGTTTACTATCGGGTCATTAAAACGCTTGCGTTTTGCCCCCTCTCAACTTCAAAGTTCAAACCTTGTTCGTAAATGTGAAACTCTAACGGAGAATTATGGACTGCACAGATCAATTCTCACCTTCCAATGACCGTTTATGGAAGTGGAGTGAGAGAACGATGATATCTGGAGAAGCTAAGAGTGACATTGGCTGTTGTAGATCCCAATATTCCTTTTTTTTTTTTTTTGAGA
>NC_029781.3:29814038-29816948 GCF_000817695.3 Arachis duranensis
GAGAGGCTTAATGGTGATTCCATAAGTAGTCCTAATTGTGTTTATGGTTAGTCGATTTTGAACAAAATCTTTTGATTTTAGATTATGAACAAAATGGCTAACAGTACAAATAAATAAAGGTCGGCATGAAATTTTTGTTTTTTAAAAGAAATAGTATAAATAGACAGTAAATTTAGTGAATAATGTAGTTATGTATATTATAATTTTCTTTTTTTATTTATGATTTTCGTAATTTTCGTAGGGTGTAATATATATTTTTTTATTTTATTGGGTTATTTTTAAAATTTATTGTTCATATTATTTAAAAAATTATTGTATATTTAACAAAATCGTTTTTTAAAAAAATAAATTTCACTTATAAAAATGGCTCGGACCGAAATGAAATTTTTCTCCTTTTTATCACCACATGAGGATCTTGTGTGGCATAGCTCATTAAGGCTGATTAAAGGGGATATGGTTTTGTTATATTGGACTAGCGACAAACAACCTTTTTGGACAATGATAGTGGATCCGTTGCAGGATCTTCTTTGTCTCTTTGGGACTGCATTTTTTCTTAAAATAATGGGCTTTCTATAGAACTTAAATACATAAATAATCGAATTGTTTTTTAGAACCAATAGTAAGGGTAAAATTTAGTTGAGCATATTATCGTTTTAATTTCGAAAGATTAATTAGTTTAATATCAGACTCTTAAAGACTGATATACCATGAGATTTGAAAGATTTTAGTGTTTCGTGTGTTTTTCTTTTTATTGTCTTATGTGTGTTTTATTCTAAAGTAAATTGCTACTGTTTTTTAATTTGATCCTTTATATTTTTGTTGTTTACTTTAGGTGAATTTGTCAAATAATGGAGCCAATCTTTTATTTTCATCTACAAAGAAATAATTTTCAATTTTTGCAAATTTAATTTTATCGTTAAATTAATTTTTAGAAGGTCAAAATAGTAAATATTTGTTTAGATATATTTACTTAAATTTTCAGTTATATACATTAAATTTCTTTTTAAAATGAGAAAGTATAGGGAAATATTAGAGATGTGACCACTAGTGTTACACTGTCCTGTTAGGTTATGCTTTTTGGATGAGTGAGTTCATGACATGATATTAGATTTCTAAATCTGAAAGGTTAAGGGTTCGATTCTTGGTGAACTCCAAAATCAACTTTAAGTTTTTGGAATGAGTGATTTTATGACATGAGATGTTTATTATCCCTGGTATCCGAATAGTTATACTGGATAGTATAGGTAATGTTCATTTTATTCATGGACCAAAAATTTAGCCCATTGTACACATTGTATACTTAGGCCATTGGCTTCCTAACTCTACCTTTTTAAAATAATATATGTTTTAGTCCCTAACATTTAACTTAAATTCTGATTTTGTTTCTAATATTTAAAACATTTTATTTTTATCTCCAAGGTTTTATTCTATTTTAATTTTAGTTATTTGATTAAAACTAAGCTTTTTTTTTATAAAAAAAATCTTTTGTTTATTGTTATTTTTTTCTTTTATTATTTTGGTATTTTCACTCTCGAATTACTGCAACAATAACCACTACATCATTTTTTTTTTGTGGCTTTTAAATAAATTCTAAAAGACCTGTATAACGAACTAATTTTGTATTTACTTTTCTGTCTGTATGATTCACGTAGGTGTGGAGCAATGATAGATATGAGAGTGTGGAACACAGAGCAATGGTTAACTGTGAGAGTGAAAGATTTTCAATTCCATATTTCTTTTTCCCTGCACATGACACCGAAGTGAAGCCATTGGAGGAGCTGATAAATGACCAAAACCCTCCAAAATATAGGCCATATAAATCCGGCAAATTTCTTCTATACCGAATGATCAACGATTTCAAGAAACAAAATAAGGACAACCTTCAAATTCATGATTATAAACTAGCTTAAAGCTAAGATATAATATATAAGTATGAATCTATTTGTAATAAAATATGAAAACTTATGTGTTACTAATAATAAATATAAATTTAGTTATTTAAGTTTATAATTGAAAAAATATTTAAATCGGTTTGTAAAAAATAATTTTGGATAAACACTTTTATCTCTAATAAATTTTTATTCTCTACAAATTTTAAAATTTTTTTCACAATCTCACCAAATATATTGGTTTTTCTGTCATTTTAAAAAAGAAATAATTTATTTTATATATAGTTATATTTTTGGGATCTAATTGTCTTCTAATAAAATTTAGAGTAATTACCCAAATCCGTCCCAATGGTTTTAAAAGCTGGCATTTTAATTCTCAAAAAAAATAATACACAAATTAATTCCTAAGATTTTATTCCGGCAGACCCAATTCATTTTTCGATAGAATAATTACCCAAATCAGTCTCTAAAAATTTTTAAAAAAGCAGATATTTTAGTCCAAAAAAAAAATTAATACACAGATTAATCCCCAACGTTTTTTTCTGTAAGACATAACAGTCCCTCGTCTATTTTATTTTTACTATATGTTGACCTTTGTTATTATTAACTTAATTTTATGCATGTGGATAATGGCACTAGCATATTAATATACTCTTTTCGCTAGAAATAAATAAGGTGAATAATGATGCTTTGAAATCTAAATTAAAATATTTTTCGTTTAATACAAATATATTTTTTAAAAATTTAACTAAAAGTAACGAAATGTCAGTTTATTCGACAGAAATAATTTTCTAGAATTTTTAAAAAATATCAATTCAAATATTATTTTAAAACATTCTTGGAATTAATAATTTTAGTATTTTTTGTTATTATTTGGTATAAATATTAAATTTTTTAATAAATAAATATTATTAATTTATATATACAAATTTTAAACAATGTAAATACAAAATATATTAATTTATGTATATAAAATTTTAATAAATATATATATATAAATTATATAATTTTTATGTATAAA
>NC_029781.3:29817184-29821762 GCF_000817695.3 Arachis duranensis
TTATATATGTAATATAAATAATATTTTTAAAGATGATATAAATATGATTAGGATATAAGTTAAAGATACTAAAATTTAAAAAAATTTAATAACAAATATATATTTATAATTTTTTAAATTTTAATGTATAATATATTTTAAACAATAAAACCTTTTACTTAATTCTAATTATCTTATACATATATAAAAAAGTCAATCATAAATGTATATCAAAATAAAAAATGGTTTCAATTTTAGTGGCCCAATGACGAATCTGACCTACAAGCCCAATTCAGCCTCCTCGGCCCAAAAATCCGGAACTTTCTGGACTGCATCAACTCATGCACCGTGATTCATGTTCAGATATGAATCATATCTTTTTTCCATTTAGAAGATCTCTCAGATTGAAAAAGCATCCATATAAGAGGAGTTTCGGACTCCCTCCAAGTATGACATAAAAATTCTAAGACCCTACTTTTTAGATCTATTCTAACTTGAGTCTTGGAGTGTCTTTGCAAGTCATCCCTCCTGTTTACATTCTGCTGGTTAGGACACCGCGAAGCTTGTCACCCTACTGGATCGTGGATCCCATTTTTCAAGGTAATTCATGAACATTGGCGCTGTCTGTGGAGATCCTTAGCAAGAGAGCTCAGCGACCTCTGTTCGATGGATAACCAATACTCCCTCACAGAGAATGGAGAGTATACGCCCCCCGGAGAATCACCAAGCGATGAATGGGGTTAGGATTCCGAGCATGGTCTACACGGTGCTGACACCCAGTCATCAGCTTCCCGCCCCTTCAGCGGAAGGCATCCAATAGCGCCTAAATCATCCAGAAATTACGGCACAGGCTGTAGAACTTAAAAGGAGAAATAGCCTTCCGAGGTCATTACCATCCAACGCCTAGCTCCGAGATGCTCTTGAGGATGCAACCCCAAGAGTGGCATCGCTCCTGATCGCCAAAACGGTGAAACAGAGGGTGACAAGGTAGGGATGATCAGCGAGCCCATGAGTCAGGGTCCCGAACTCGGTGTGACCCCTATGGAAGAGAAAACAACAAATCTTCTGTGGAGAAGAGAATGCGACACGGCGAACCCGTTATTTTAGGTGCAACCCCTTTTAATGAAAGAGTCCTCAGGGTTCGTTTGCCTAAACACTTTGGCAAGCCGACGGATATGCGCTACGACAGGACCAAAGACCCCAAGAAAACTTAACCACCTTCAAGGTGTGGATGAACCTGGTTGAAGTTCCTGATGTAGTGCGGTATCGGACATTTCCGATAATGTTTGCAAGACCAGCAATCAAGTGGTTTAACTCGCTCCCTCAAGGATCCATCAGATTCTTTTCGGATATTTTCCAAAAATTATTGCCTCAATTCACCACTCGAATTGCCAAAGAAAATCACCCCATAAATCTCCTAGGGGTGACTCAGCAAGATGACGAACGGACGACAAAATACCGAGACCGATTCAATAATGAATGAATCGAAATTGACTACCTCACAAAATCGGTTGCTAGCTTTTGCTTGACCAACAGACTGACAAATGAAGACTTTCGTAAGAACCTTACCACGAATGTTGTATGGACCATGCATGAGATCCAAATGGTGGCCAGAGAATACATAAATGGAGAAGAGGTGAGTTAGGTTGTGGCAGCCAATAAACGGAGCACAAGGAATAGGCAAACAAGCTCTGCCAACCCCCAAAATTTGGAAGGTTCATTAACTACATGCCCCTGACTGCCCCAATAGTAGAGGTCTATCAGCAGATAGCAGATAAAGGTCTATTAGCAGATAGTGGATAGCTTGACAACTAAAAGAATGGACCGGAGGAAATAAATCCTTGTATTGCAACTACCATCGTAGGTATGGACACAAGACCCATGATTGCCCTCGAACAGGCCATTAGGGATGGGAAGCTCCTCAAGTTCACAAAAATTATACGCGAACCAAGAAAACCTAACCACAAAGCGCTTCCTGAGATAAAGGAAGGTCGAAATCCTTGAGCCGCCTAAACAACCCCAAGAGAAGAAACGAACTTCGACCCCACTATTGTGGTAAATGTGGTAGTCACCAAGAGCTGTGAAAAATCCAAATCATCAAAAGAAAGAACTCAAGATCTTGGAAGCCATGCTTTGGAACCCCAGGCATCACCCACTCTCCCTATATCAACTTCAACCCGCAAGATTATAAACTCCGCGACCTAACTAATGACCTACCCTATGGGAATATGCCTATTTAAGAGAATCCTGGTGGATACAGGTGTCAACTCTAAGCTACTGTTTCATAATGCTTTCGACACCCTGAGACTCAAAGAAGCAGACCTTTTGACCTACCAACACGATGTAGTCGCCCTAGGAGATTTCTTCATCAAACCGGATGAAGCTATCAAGCTTCCAATTTATATAGGGAGAAAAAGCCAGAAAAGGTCGGTCATGGCTAATTTCGTTGTCCTAAAGAACTCCATCGGGTACATATTCATGCACTATATGTAAAACCATATGCATTGATACGTTTGTATATACTCAATAAAAATCAATGCATATGAAATGTGAATTAAAAAGAATGCATGAGTATGTGAAAAAGTGGGAATCATGGGTAGCTAGGTTGTGTATTAGAGTTGTATAGGTTGTTATATGTGTTTGGTGAGAGCTTAGGCTAATCAAAGATTCAAATTCCAAGCTCACTTGACTATATGCATCCTACCTTGACCCTAGCCCCATTACAACCTATGAATAAGTCCTCATGATGAATGTATGCATGCATTGAATAATTGTTGATTGTTAGATGAAAAACAAATCTTAGAAAGCATGAGTAGAAGAGGATTGAGTGAATCAACCCCTATACACTTGAGCGACTAGAGCGGATACACTTCTGGTGAGGGTTCGATGCTCAATTCCTTGTTCCCGGCTTTCATGAGCTTTCTTCTTGCAAGTCTATTTGAACTTCATTTTGATATTTGAATTGGTAGAGTTTGTGAGTCGTCATATGACCTTTGCCCTACTTGCTTATATATGTGCTTGAAGATTGATTTACTTTTAATCAAGTAGGTAGAATCATTTTGCATTTAGTTGCACGCATGTAGATAGGTTTATATAGTTCATTTGCATTGAATAAATGTTCATACCCTTTTCTTGTCCTTCTTTATTCTTAGCATGAGGACATGCTTGGTTTAAGTGTGGGGAGATTTGATAAACCCCAATTTTGTGGTTTATCTTGTGCTTATTTTGGGGGGATTTTATCACCTTTTCTCACATTTATTCAATGAAATAGCATGGTTTTGCAATTCTCTCTTGATGTGTGCTTAAATGTGAAAACATACTTTTTAGGCCCTAAAATTAGTGATTTTAATTCACTTTAATTACATTCGATGCCTTGATATTTTTGTTGAGTAATTTCAGGTTCATAAAGCAAGTATTGGATTGAAGAAGTGAGGAGAAAAGCATGCAAAGTGGGAGAACTCATGAAGAAATGAAGGAACCGTAAAGCTGTCAAGCCTGACCTCTTCGCACTCAAACGACCATAACTTGAGCTACAGAGGTTCAAATGAGGCAGTTTCAGTTGCGTTGGAAAGCTAACATCCGGGGCTTCGAAATGATATAAAATTTGCCATATGTTGCTTCGCG
Organism: Arachis duranensis; assembly: GCF_000817695.3. Classification (NCBI taxonomy): domain Eukaryota; kingdom Viridiplantae; phylum Streptophyta; class Magnoliopsida; order Fabales; family Fabaceae; genus Arachis; species Arachis duranensis. The sequence goes on from NC_029781.3 coordinate 29,820,788, forward strand.
TATAGGGTCGCGCACGCGCCATGTACATGTGCGTGCCGATGGAGCACGTGGATCACTTTAGTGAAATCGTGGCCAGCAAATTTGCAGCTCATTTTGGGGCCAATCTAACTCATTTCTGATGCTATTGAACCCATGGATTAAAGGAGGAATGAACCAAGTAGCCATATTTTAGTTTTCATCATGTTTTAGAGTAGAATTATAGAGAGAGAGGCTCTCTCTTCTCTCTATATTTAGGATAGAAATTAGGGTAAAGTTAGGTTGATTACTGATGAGCGGATAATTTATACGCTTTTTGGCATTATTTTTAGTGTGTTTTTAGTATGATCTAATTAGTTTTTAGTATATTTTTATTAGTTTTTAGTTAAAATTCACATTTTTGGACTTTACTATGAGTTTGTGTGTTTTTCTGTGATTTCAGGTATTTTCTGGCTGAAATTGAGGGTCCTGAGCAAAAATCTGATTCAGAGACTGAAAAGGACTGCAGATGCTGTTGGATTCTGACCTCCCTGCACTCGAAGTGGATTTTCTGGAGCTACAGAATCCCAATTAGCGCGCTCTCAACGGCATTGGAAAGTAGACATCCTGGGCTTTCCAGCAATGTATAATAGTCCATACTTTTCCCGAGATTTGATGGCCCAAACCGGCGTTGCAAATCTGCCTCAGAATTTCCAGCGTTTAACGCTGGAACTGGCATAAAAACTGGAGTTAAACGCCCAAACTGGCATGAAAGCTGGCGTTTAACTCCAGAAAAAGTCTCTACACATGAAAGCTTCAATGCTCAGCCCAAGCACACACCAAGTGGACCCAGAAGTGGATTCTTACGTCATTTACTCATTTCTGTACACCCTAGGCTACTAGTTTACTATTAATAGGATCTTTTGACATTGTATCAGTACCTCATGACACTTTACACGTTTTCTTTGTGTACTTTCCACGGCATGAGTCTCTAAACCCCATGGTTAGGGGTGAGGAGCT
>NC_029781.3:29822490-29822723 GCF_000817695.3 Arachis duranensis
CGTTGCCGGGGATTGTTGAGTTTGGACAACTGACGGCTTATCTTGTTGCTTAGATTAGGACTGTTTTATTTTTTTTTGTTTAGAGTCTTTTAGTTGAGTCTAGTTCATATTTTAAGTTTGGTGTCAAGTGCATGCTTTTGTTTTCTTTTAGTTTTTCGAATTTGCATGTCTTTAGTCTCTTTTTGATCTTTAAAAATTCTAAGTTTGGTGTCCTCTTTGTGTTTTTCCCTTAA
>NC_029781.3:29822916-29824032 GCF_000817695.3 Arachis duranensis
TTCAAAATCTTTTTAATTAACTAATTGATTCAGTTCTCAATTTGCTTTGATCTTATTTTCTTTTTGATTTTCGATTTTTTTATTTTAATTTCCTTTTATTTTATTTTATTTTTTTCGGTTAATTCAAAAAAAAAAAAACAAAATTTATCTATCTGCAATCCATATCATTTCCCTTTATCCATTATGGACCTAAGTGGGATTGATCAGTCCAAAAGGACTCTGGGGTCATATGCTAACCCCATTACAGCTGCATATGGGAGTAGCATCTGTACACCTCCCATCAAAGCAAGCAGCTTTGAGCTAAATGAATCACTTTTACCCTCCAAAGAGGATGACACAGTTAAGGCTGGACATCCAAGGCTTTAAACAAGAGAATAATGAGTCCCTTTATAATGCCTGGGAGAGGTATAGAGGTATGCTAAGAAAATGCCCCTCTGAAATGTTTTCAGAGTGGGTACAGTTAGACATCTTCTACTATGGGCTTACAGAAAAAGCTCAGATGTCTTTAGACCACTCAGCTGGTGGATCTATACACATGAGGAAGACAATTGAAGAGGCTCAAGAGCTTATAGGCACTGTTGCTAGAAACCACTATTTGTGCTCTAGCAATGAGTTCTCTCCAAAGGAGGAAGTCATGGCACTAGCCACTGATCCTAATCCTCAAGAACAGATGATTGAGCTTAATCAACAATTGCTCCTGATGACAGAACAGTTAGCAGAATTTAAAGAGATGCTCCATGAAACTACAGTTGCTAACAAGAACATAGAACTGCTGTTGAATCAAGCAAAACAGAAAATATCTAAACAGATAACAGAGGAATGTCAAGCAGTTCAACTGAGGAGTGGAAAGACACTGAATAACACTACTCAAAAGAGCAAAAAGCCGAATAAGGAACAATTGACAGAGGATAACCAAACCACTGTTCAAAATCCCTCTGAGGACAGTAAGAGCCCAGAGAGGAACACTTTTGGCGTTCAAACGCCAGAAAAGGGGGAAAAGCTGGCGTTAAACGCCCATTCCCTGCCCAGTTCTGTCGTTCAAACGCCAGAAAAGGGAGAAAAGTTGGCGTTAAACGCCCATTTTCCACCCAATCCTGGCGTTCAGACGCCAAGGGA
>NC_029781.3:29824132-29824322 GCF_000817695.3 Arachis duranensis
AGATCTCTGAGACTTTCCCAGATGAGCAACTCTTTGCCATTCAGGAAACTCCATGGTTTGCAGATATTGCAAACTATAAAGATGTGAGGTTCATACCCCAAGAGTACAACAGAGTGCAAAGAAAGAAATTAATTTCAGATGCCAAGTACTACCTATGGGATGAGCCGTATCTCTTTAAGAGATGTGCAGA
>NC_029781.3:29824374-29825845 GCF_000817695.3 Arachis duranensis
GCAGATGTGTACCCAGAGAAGAAGCACAAAGGATTCTATGGCACTGCCATGGATCACAGTGAGGACATTTTGGAAGTGAGCGAACATCCACTAAAGTCCTCCAATGTGGCTTCTACTGGCCTACTCTCTATAAAGATTCCCGAGAGTTTGTGCGTAACTGTGACAGTTGCCAAAGAGCTGGTAACTTGCCTCACGGATATGCCATGCCTCAACAAGGGATATTAGAGATAGAATTGTTTGATGTATGGCGAATTGACTTCATGCGTCCATTCCCACCATCATACTCAAACACTTACATTCTGGTGGCAGTGGACTATGTATCTAAGTGGGTAGAAGCAATTGCTACACCCACTAATGATACCAAGACCGTGCTGAAATTCCTCCAGAAACACATCTTCAGCAGGTTTGGTGTTCCCAGAGTGCTAATCAGTGACGGGGGCACTCATTTCTGCAATAAACAGCTATACTCTGCTATGGTCAGATATGGAATTAGCCACAAAGTGGCAACCCCGTATCATCCACAGACAAATGGGCAAGCTGAAGTCTCTAACAGAGAGCTAAAAAGAATCCTAGAACGGACTGTGATAGCCCGAAGAAAGGATTGGGCAAAGAGTTTGGATGATGCTCTGTGGGCATACAGAACAGCATTCAAGACTCCTATAGGAACCTCTCCATACCAACTGGTGTATGGGAAGGCCTGTCATCTGCCCATGGAACTGGAACATAAAGCCTACTGGGCAACCAGATTCCTAAACATGGATGCTCAGTTAGCTGGTGAAAAAAGATTGCTCCAGCTAAATGAGCTAGTGGAGTTCAGACTCAATGCCTTTGAAAATGCAAAAAATTATAAGGAAAAGGCAAAGAAGTGGCATGACAAGAAGTTGTCATCCAGAGTCTTTGAGCCAGGACAAAAAGTTCTGCTCTTCAACTCTAGGCTCAGATTGTTTCCAGAAAAACTTAAATCCCGGTGGAGGGGTTCGTATGTGATTACAGGAGTGTCACCATATGGATATGTTGAGCTTCAGGATATTGATTCTGACAAAAAGTTCATTGTTAATGGACAGAGAATCAAGCATTATCTTGAAGGCAATTTTGAGCAAGAATGCTCAAAACTGAGACTTGAGTGATTCTAAGTAAAGGTCCAGCCAAAGACAGTAAAGAAGCGCTTGCTGGGAGGCAACCTAGTCATTAGCAGGTTATGTGTTTTGTTTTTACAAAGGCAAGTATCAAAAATGAAGGAATTCACAGAGTTACAGAAAGATTCAGTGCAAAAAGTAGAGAAAAAGAGCTTACTAGCGAAAAAACGCCAGTAAGGGGTACTTTGGGCGTTAAACGCCAGAATGGGCACCATTCTGGGCGTTTAACGCCAGGTGTGCAGCATCCTGGGCGTTTAGAAAAACGGCCCAGTGATAAAGGAATTCTGGCGTTTAACGCCAGCCAGGGCACCTGGCTGGGCGTTAAACGCCCACAA
>NC_029781.3:29825992-29826347 GCF_000817695.3 Arachis duranensis
CAAATTTTTTTAAATTTTCCTTTTCTTACCCATACTTTTCTACATAAATACATCCCAACCTTTCATCATTCACTTTCAAATCTTCAAAAATCAAAAATATTCTTCAAATCTTTCTCAAATCAATCCCAAATCTTATTCAAAAACTCACCCTTCTCTCAAATTCTCTCCATATCTTCTCAAATCCCCTTTCAATTCTTTCGAAATCTCTTTCCCCCTATAAAAACACGTTCAGCCTCCTAATTCCCCCCACACCATTCGAATTTGCTCTTCTCCTCTCTCTCTTCTTTCCTTTTTTTTTTTTGCTTGAGGACAAGCAAACCTCTAAGTTTGGTGTGCTTTTCCGTGATCACTAAGC
>NC_029781.3:29827478-29827890 GCF_000817695.3 Arachis duranensis
TATGAATGTCCTATGAATCCATCACCTCTCTTAAATGAAAAATGCTTTAATCACAAAAGAACAAGAAGTACAGGATTTCAAAATTTATCCTTGAAACTAGTTGAATTAGTTTGATGTGGTGACAATACTTTTTGTTTTTTGAATGAATGCTTGAACAGTGCATATGTCTTTTGAATTTGTTGTTTTGAGAATGATAAAATTGTTGGCTCTTGAAAGAATGAGGGAAAAAGAGAACTGTTATTGAGGATCTAAAAAAATCATCAGATTGATTCTTGAAGCAAGAAAAAGCAGTGAATACAAAAAAAATAAAATAAAATAAAAAAATAAAATTTCGAAAAAAAGGAGAGAAAGAAAAAGAAAAAGAAAGAAAAAGAAAGAAATAAAGTTGTGATCCAAGGCAAAAAGAGTGTGC
>NC_029781.3:29828951-29833039 GCF_000817695.3 Arachis duranensis
ACCTTAGATTGAGTAGATATCTCTTGGATTCCTTAACCAGAGTCTTCGTGGTATAAGCTAGAACTGATGGCGGCATTCAAGGGAATCCGGAAGGTCTAAACCTTGTCTGTGGTATTCTGAGTAGGATTCAATGATTGAATGACTGTGACGAGCTTCAAACTCCTGAGGGCGGGGCGTTAGTGACAGACGCAAAAGAATCACTGGATTCTATTCCGGCCTGATTGAGAACCGACAGATGGATAGCCGTGCCGTGACAGGGTGCGTTGAACATTTCCACTGAGAGGATGGGAGGTAGCCACTGACAACGGTGAAACCCTTGCATATAGCTTGCCATGGAAGGAGCCTTGCGTGTTTGAAGAAGAAGACAGTAGGAAAGCAGAGATTCAGAAGATGTAGCATCTCCAAAACCTCAACCTATTCTCTATCACTGCAAAACAAGTACTTATTTCATGTTCTTTTACTTTTCACAATCAATCCTGATAATTTCTGACATCCTGACTAAGATTTACAAGATAACCATAGCTTGCTTCAAGCCGACAATCTCTGTGGGATCGACTCTTACTCACGTAAGGTATTACTTGGACGATCCAGTGCACTTGCTGGTTAGTTGTGCGGAATTGCAAAAGTGTGATTGTAATTTCATGCACCAATCACTCTCAAATTTCTCTTTCAATTCTTGTTTTGATTTCAATTCTCTTTATATTTTAGTGTTCTATTGTCTTAAGCTTCTTAGTTTCTCTTGTTAGTTTCTTATTTTGCTCTCTTTTATGTTGATGAACCATTGTTGAATCTTAATTTTCTTTAATGCAATTTTATGTTTCTATGTCCTTTTTATGTTCATCTTAATTGCTATTGTTGATTTCTTGCTTGTGATGGTTATGGGTTTTGCTAATTCTTGCATTTTGTGATGTTTACTTTTATTGCATATTAGGTGTTTGATGAAATGTTTACACTAGTTTTTGAGTAGTTCTCTTTACTCTTGGCCTAGGTGGAGTAATTAGTGAAGCTTGAGTTATCTAATTCCTTTGATTGATTGACAATTGGAAGTTGCTAATTGATTTGGATACCACTAACACTAGTCTTACCCTTGGGATTTGGCTAGGACTTGTGGAATCAATTTGATTCATCCACTTGACTTTCCTCCATGGTTAGAGGTTAACTAAGTGGTAGTAATGGACAATTTGCGATCACAATTAAGGAGGATAACTAGGATAGGACTTCTAGTTCTCATATCTAGCCAAGAGCTTTGTTAGTTGTTAGTTTATTTTCATTACTATTTACATTCCATGTCTCTTATCCCAAAAACCCCAAAATATACTTCATAGCCAATAATTGAGCACTTCATTGCAATTCCTTGTGAGATGACCCGGAGTCTAAATACTTCGATTAATTTTTATTTGGGGTTTGTTACTTGTGACAATCAATATTTTTGATGTGAAATTGTTTGTTGGTTTGGAGCTATGCTTACAACGAAGTTCTTCTTTCTATAAGAGAAATTCCTAACCAACGCAATTCTTATTTCATCAAAATGGCACCGTTGCCGGGAATTTGCAATGGTGTTATGTTATTGGTTATTGTACATATGTGAATATTGTGAATAGGTTGCTTTTGTTTGATTACTAGTTTTGTTAGTTTTATTTTGCCCTTTCATAATGGATTCTCACTTTGGCTATGAGTGTGATTTTAATTGTGTTGTAGGAAATGCAAACTTCAATGATAACATGTACCAAGGATGGAACCATCAAAGATGGGAGGAGTCTCAAGGAATTGATCACTCCTATTGGCAACAACCTTCGGACACTTATAGGTATAATTCTCATCCTAATGCATGTCAATTCAATGGCTATGGTGAATCCTTTTATGACAATCAATCACCACCACCATATGCCTATGAATCTTATCCTCAACATGATGCTCAACCATACTCACAAGCCCCTTTCTACCAAATACCTTTATGTGATCCTTATCCATCATATAACCAATCACCCATACCACATCTTTGTGATCATTATGAGCAAGAACCCTTAGAACCACCATAACCCTATTAAGATTACTACCAAGACCCACCTCAATGCACATCTTCTCCACAATTTTACCAAGAGGAACCACCTTCCTACCATGAACCCTCTCTCCAAAATAATGAACTTTCCTATTCACCCCAAGCCCCAATAGACGATTCTCTCACTTTGTTACTTCAAGGACAAGAAGCTATGAAGCGGGATACACTTGAGTTTGTGACCAACTTGACTAAGGTGGTGCACGCTTTAGCCCACCAATGTTTGAATACTCAAGTTGTTTCCGTAACCCCATGTGAAAAGTCAAAGAAAGAGCAAAGCATGGAGAAGATATCGGAAAATCCGATGAAAAAGAAAGAATCGGTAGTAGTAGTGGAGCAATTGGAGAAGCCTACGGTTATTGAAACAAAAGAGGAAGTGGTCCAATATTTAGGAGATGCGAAACCATCATGCAAATCTCAACAACCTCCGAAGCGTATCAAGATTGAAGAATATGAGAAGGTTGATCAAGAAATAGATTCAATTATGGATGAGTTTTTATCGACAATTGAATCTCTTCCTAGTAGACATGAAGTTGAAACCGTAGAAGAGTGTGCACAACCTCCCAAGGAAGAAAAAGATGGCATGGTGTATATTAAAATTGAAGAATATGAAGAGGTTGATCAAGAGATGGATTTATTCATCAATGAATTCCTATCCAAAATTGAATCACCTCCCATTGGGCAAGAAATCGAGATTCTTGAAGACAACACCAAGCTAAATGAAAAAGGGAAAAAGGTTGAAAGTGAAGAAACTTGTCAAGAGGTGGGGATATTCAAAGAAGAGCATAAAGAAGTCAACCTTGCATTGTCTAAGTCTGGGGATTCATCAATGATTGAATCCATCTCTTGATCATCCCCTTCAAAGTCTTCAACCATGATATGCTTTGGAGGTTGTTGATGAGCGGATAATTTGTACGCTTTTTGGCATTGTTTTTAGTATGATTTTAGTATGATCTAGTTAGTTTTTAGTATATTTTTATTAGTTTTTAGTTAAAATTCACTTTCTGGACTTTACTATGAGTTTGTGTGTTTTTCTGTGATTTCAGGTATTTTCTGCCTGAAATTGAGGGACCTGAGCAAAAATCTGATTCAGAGACTAAAAAGGACTGCAGATGCTGTTGGATTCTGACCTCCCTGCACTCGAAGCGGATTTTATGGAGCTACAGAAGCCCAATTGACGCGCTCTCAACGGCGTTGGAAAGTAGACATCCTGGGCTTTCCCGCAATATATAATAGTCCATACTTTGCCCAAGATTTGATGGCCCAAACCGGCGTTCAAAGTCACCCTCAGAATTCCCAGCGTTAAACGCCGGAACTAGCACAAGAATGGGAGTTAAACGCCCAAACTGGCATAAAAGCTGGCGTTTAACTCCAAGAGGAGTCTCTACACGAAAATGCTTCATTGCTCAGCCTAAGCACACACCAAGTGGGCCCGGAAGTGGATTTTTATGTCATTTACTCATCTCTATAAACCCTAGGCTACTAGTTCTCTATAAGTAGGACCTTTTACTATTGTATTTTCATCTTGAGATCCTTTGATCATCTTTAGATCTTTGAATCTTTTGATCACGTTTGGGGGCTGGCCTCACGACCATGCCTAGACCTTGTTCTTATGTATTTTCAACGGTGGAGTTTCTACACACCATAGATTAAGGTGTGGAGCTCTGCTGTACCTCGAGTATTAATGCAATTACTATTGTTCTTCTATTCAATTCCGCTTGTTCTTGTTCTAAGATATCACTTGTTCTTCAACTTGATGAATGTGATGATCCATGACACTCATCATCATTCTCACCTATGAACGTGTGACTGACAACCACCTCCGTTCTACCTTCGATTGGGTGAATATCTCTTGGATTCCTGATACACGATGCATGGCTGATTGCTTGACAACCGAGTGCTCACCTGACAAACGAGCCAGCCATTCCGTGAGATCAGAGTCTTCGTGGTATAGGCAAGAACTAATGGCGGCATTCAAGAGAATCCGGAAGGTCTAAACCTTGTATGTGGTATTCTGAGTAGGATTCAATGA